>NC_058135.1:117148606-117261118 GCF_016433145.1 Gracilinanus agilis | reverse complement strand
GGGAGGAGGGAAGGAAGGAAGGAGGGAGGGAAGGAGGGAGGGAAGGAAGGAAGGAGGGAAGGAAGGAGGGAGGGAAGGAGGGAAGGAAGGAGGGAAGGAATGTGAGAGAGAGAGAAAGAGAGAGAGAGAGCTTCTCTCAAAGAAGAAAAGTTTACTTTCTGCAATCCCTTCAATTGACAGTATTTCAATGAGCCTTATTATTCTAATTTAATACAAGAAACAAGGTGAGTACTAACAAATAATATATTAATTATAAACTTGACAGTAAACAAAGGGCTGGAGAAAATTCTAGCTAGGTCAGAAAGTTCATCATATAATCGATAAATTCCCCGAACATTTATATAACACCTAGGCTCTGAGAAAGGTATGTTGTCAAAGTAGAAATGAGACTTAGACCCTGTCCATATGACAATCAAAATTTAGTTGTAGTGATTAAAAGAGGCACATAAATAAGCATGATACAAAGTAGAATATAGATAAATGAAAGAATTAATGAAAAAGTATTCAATAAATGTTAACTATCTTTTTTATGCCCCCAGCACTTGTCACAGTGCCTGGCACATAAAAACTCATTTTCTATTTGACCAACTGCCAAGCTGGGGTGCTGCCTGCTGGGGATGCAAAAACAAAAGCAAATCCTGTCCCTGTCCTCATAAGCTTCCACTCTAAAAGGGGAGAAAACACATGCAAAGAAGTGAGAGTTACTTATTTGGGAAAGTCACAGTGATGTGCCCTGACAACAGCAAAAGATTAAAATACCTAAGAGGCAAGAAAAGCTGCTTTTATCTGATACCATAAAAGGCTTTTGTTGAATGGGTGGCATTTATGAAGGATGCAAAGAATATCAAAAGGCGGAGATAGTAGAGAGCAATTCCAGCAATTCCAGAATGGAAGAAGGGCTAGATAAATCCAGGAAAGGGGGCTGGAATATGTTTAGGGAATGGCAGGTAAGTAGCCAAGTTGGGCTAGAGCCTATGCTACATAAAACAAAGCAGCAGTGAGATTATTCTGGAAAGGTAGTTTGGAACCAGGTTGCAGAAGGCATTAAAGGCTGGGCCAAGAAATTTGGACTTTATTCAATAATCAATGGGGAGCTATCAAAGGCTTTGAAGAGTGGAGAGAGAATAATAATGGCTTATCTCTCTATAGAGCTTTAAAGTTTCTGTAATGCTTTAAAGTTTACAAAGCTCTTTATAAGTGCGCATGTATATGAGATATATATTTCATTTGTACTTTAAATACCATAATAACTTCCATTTTATAGCATCTTAAAGTTTATAAAGGACTTTATAAGCGTTATTTCATTTGAACCTTGCAACCGCTCTAAGCAGTATGTGCTATTATTGTCCCCAATTTAAAGATGAAAAACTGAGATTCTGAGACCTTAGAAATTTGCCCAAGGTCAGCACGTGCCTGAGACAGGATATGAATACAGATCTGACTGGTTCCAAGGCAAACATTCTCTCCACTGCACCATACTTTGTATAAGTAAAAATTGTATAAGATTACAGTTGTTATCATTATTTACTCCTGTTTACAAGAACTGACTCATAAATGGATTGACATTTTATAACAGTTGTAATTATTATTATTGTTTTTATTATTACCTCCATCTATAAGACACTTCAACCCCTAGTAAGGGTCAGCTGTGGGATTCAAACACAGGTCTCCCTGAGGAGCTGATGATCTAATCATGTACTTCCCATTCTATAATGTACTTGTCTCCAGCCTGGTATCCAGCCTCATTTGGGAAGTGTGGCTGGCAATTTCCACTGAGTCACAAACATTTTCACACCCATTCAGACCCTACACAACCCGTTATTCTGAACTCCTACAGGCCAACATCCAAATCCCATTCCCTATCCTCTACCATTCCATTCCTTATGCCATTTCCCTGAACTCTCCCATTCCAAAGTTCCAGCCAAATACCATCCATCCCTTTTATAGTGCCCACTGGAATGCCTATTCCATGGACAACAAATTTCCCTTATGCTCAATCTTTTCATTTCCCACTTTTCCCACTTACCAGCTATTACTGAAACCTGGCTGCCCACAATGACAAGAGACTGACCGGCCACCCTTTCCAGCACTGGTTATATTTTCACTCATTCCTCTTGGCTCACTGGTTAAAGTTGGGGATTCAGATAGTCCTTACTCTTCATTTCCACTTCCAGGGTCTCCCCTACTTCCACCACTAAGTAGCCTTTCTTCCGTTGAGGTAAGTACAATGTCCATCTTCTACCTAATCAAAATCCTGGTAACCGTCATCTACAATAGGCCGCCAAGTCACTCTCCTTCCTTCATCAATAAGTTTATGGCTAACAATTTTTCTCTCTATCCCAACTCCTGCCTTTATATGAGAAGACTTTAATTTACAAATTGATTCTCCCTTAAACATATTAACCATTCAATTCCTCAACCATCTCACTTCCTATAACCTACTCATCCATCCCATTCTCAGCCACACACAAAGATGGCCATACCCTTGACCTTGCTATCAGGCCACGTACCACTTACATGTGCAAGAATTCTAAAATCTCCCTCATCTGATCATACTCCATTGGTTTGCCACCTCTCTCTCTCTGCCTTCCCTACAGAACTCAACTCTGGATAGCACCATGACCCTTGATCCCTCAGTTATTTTCTAGGCAATGAATAGATCAATCTTGCACTTCACCCTCTCTTCTTTTCCTTATCTTGGCCCTGTGGCAAACCAATTAAACTCTGTGGTCTACCTCTGTTGAACCCCTAATCTCTTTATCATTTCACCAATTGTGTCCTCCCAGGCCTCAAAGCCTTGGATTATTCCCTCAATTCATTACTTTTGCTCCTATAAACTTGTTGCTAAACAAAGGTAGAGAAAATCAGGCAACCTTTTTGATTAGGTCCACTACAAATTTGTTGCACAACCTCAAATGGGTCCTCACTGCACCTAGGCGATCCTACTATTCTTCCATTATCAATTTACTATCCTACTCTTCACAGCAGCTCTTCCAAACCTTCTTCACCTACTCTGCCTCCCTCTTCACCCAGATGAGAAACTTGCCTCATATTTTGCAGAAATAATTGGGGCCAATCACCATGAATTCCTTTTTCTTCCCTCTTCCTTATTTCATATTACTCATATGCCCTCTCTTTAAACCCCTATCTCATATAATGAAGTATCCTTATTCCTTACCGAGTCTAATACTTCTAGCTATTCACATGGTCTCATTTCATCTGTCTTCTCCAACAGACTGCCCCCTCTCTGTCATCCACTCTTTCCTTTATTTTCAGTCCCTCCCTCTCTACTGGTTCATTTAATACTGCCTATAAATATATCTATGTCTTCCCTATCCTAAAATAAATCCTCCATCTAATCCTTCCATCCCAGCTAACAAATATCATTCTACTTCTCTTCTACCCTTTGTAGTTAAACTCAAGGAAGGCTACATCAGGAGTCTCTAAGTTCTTTCTGCTCACCTTTTTAACACTCTACAATTCTGCTTCTTACCTTATCATTTCACTGAAACTACTCTCTGAAAAGTTACCAATGATCTCTTAGTTGCCAAATCCACTGACCTTTTCTGTCTTCAGTCTCTTTATCCTCTTAACCTTTCACACTTCTAATCACTATCTCCTCCTTGATACTCTTCTCTTTAAAACTGGGATACAAAGAGTTCTCCTGGTTCTCCTCTTACCTATCTCATCACTCCTTAGTCAATGAGAGATTTAGCACCATTGCTAAATCTTCATCCAGGTCATGCCCTCTGAACTAAAAGTGTTCTACAGAGGGGCAGCTGGGTAGCTCAGTGGAGTGAGAGTCAGGCCTAGAGACAGGAGGTCCTAGGTTCAAACCCGGCCTCAGCCACTTCCCAGATGTGTGACCCTGGACAAGTCACTTGACCCCCATTGCCCACCCTTACCAATCTTCCACCTATGAGACAATTCACCGAAGTACAAGGGTTTAAAAAAAAAAAAGTGTTCCACAGAGTTCAGTCCTGGGTCTTTTTCTCTCCTCCCTGTACTTATTACTTCACTTAGTGATTTCATCAGCTTTCATTGATTTAATTACCACCTCTATGCTGATTATTCTGAAATCTTAATATCTCTGCTGATCTCCAATATCACATCTCCTACTGCCTTTCAGACATCTTAAACTCATCATGTCCAAAACTGGGGAACTCCTTATCTTTCCCCATGAATCCTGATCCTTCTCCTACCTTCCATATTACTGTCAGGGGCAGCACCATTTTCTCAGTTCTTCAGGCTCACAACCTAGGAGTTATTCTGAATTCCTCACTGTCTCTCCCCATTGCCTCTCCATATTCAAGTTGTTACCAGGATTTTTCAATTTCACTTTTTGAAGGCCCCTTCCCCAGTGGATCTATGTTCCTTTGAACTATCCCCTCTGCCACATTGTTTTTCAGTGAAAGATGTGAATAAATATATATGTGTGTGTGTGTATATATATGTATATATATATAACGATATAATAATAAATGATACCTCCAGTATCCATTGAACTAGAGGTATCATTTAAGATAACAAAGAAGTTAGAGTGGCAAGGACATAACAGAAAGGGGTATGAAATATGGAGGGAAGGGCAAGAAGAGTCTTGAATGCTTGATTTGTCAATACACATTTTATTTGATAGATGCAAGGATACCACTGAGGTATTTTGAACAGACTAGTGACATGACTAGATTTGTGACTAAAGAAAGCTCATACTTACCCTCTGCCTCTATGTATACATAGATTTTTTAAAAGTAGAACATAGCCTATTTCCCAATGTTCTGTGGGCTGGACTTTGAGTATTTCTTGGGCATTAAAAAGTCTTATGACCAAAAAAAAAAAAAAGCCCATCTTGATTTGTGAAATATGAATTGGAAAGAGGAGAGATCAGAGCAGAAATATAAGCTAAGGGACTACTTCCATAGTCCAGAGAAATGATGACAGTGACAAAAGTGGTGGTGGGATGAAGGAGAAGATAGATGTAGGAGAAACAGATGAAAAAAGTGGTATTCGGCAGAATTGGAAGATGGGGAAGTGAGGACATGAAAAGAAAAAATGATTGCAATACATATCTTACCAGGTCATCATAAGGAAAGCATTTAGTATACTTTAAAGTGCTTCATAAATGTGACTTATTCTTTTTAAGATACTACAAATCTAAAAGGAAACATTTACTTCAATCCCATGGTGTTGCAATCTTTTAATAATCTTTGATGAAAAATCCTATTAAAGGATTTTTGTAAGTGCATTACATCCTTATTCCCCTCAAAGAACACTAAGATACTAGAAGGCATCATTTTTTTTCTTTTATAGACCATGACGCTTTTCTCCTCTACTTCAACTCCCAAGGGTCTCAGACACAGGCTAAAGAGCTCTACATTTATGAATCTATGATCATAACGGATCTTTCTTTGGCCCCATACTATTTAACATTTTATCACTGACATGGATAAGGGGCCAGTACACAGGAAATGAGCATGAAAACAATTCTAATGTATCACTTCACACATAACCAATTTGTCAGAGATTGTAAAAGGACGGAAAAAGTCAGTGTTGGAGGGTTTATAGCAACATTGGCACACTAATTCACTGGTGAGAGAGCTGAGGATCAGTCTGCTGTTTCTAGAAAACAACTTGAAATTATGTGAAACAGTTACTAAGAACTCTTCTTATACTTTGGCCCAATCAATAAACCTACTACTGAGTTTATACCAAAAGGAAGTCAATGATAAAAATAAAGCTGTTATGTACACCAAAATATTATAACAAAAAAACTGGAATCAAATTATGTGCCCAATGATTAAAGAATGCCTGAGCAAGTTCCAGAATATAAAGGTACTAAAATATGATTGCAACATAAGGAACAATGTTGCATAGAGAATGCAGAAAACCCTGGGAAGATTTGAATGAAGAGTAAATACAGCTATGTAGTGCTGTGAACAAAGTGTCAGGCCTGGAGTCAGGAAAACTCGTCTTTCTGAATTCAAATCAAAGTTCAGATACTTAATAGCTATGTGAACTTAGACAAATCACTTAACCCAATTGGCCTCAATTTCTTCATCTGTAAAATAAGATGGAGAAGGAAATGGCAAACAGCTCTAGCATCTGTGCCAAGAAAACCCTAAACGGGGTCATAAAGGGTCAAATAAGACTGAAACAAATAACCTTCCAAATGAAGAGCAAAATGAAGCAAAGTTGAAAGAAAATAAACACAGTAACTACAATAATATAAATAAACACAACAATAAAAGGCAGCAAGATTCAAATCAAAGGTTATGGATTACATTGGCTTCAAACTACTAAAAACACATTTCTTTCCTTACTGTTAACTAACAGAAATCTACAAAAATGGGAAGGTAAATATATAAATATATAAAATAAATTAGACAGTTTTGTTTAACTTTTTTTAAAAAAAATAGGATCCTAGAGAGGGAATGTTTATTGAAAAGTAGCAAGTTGAGACAAAAACGTGTTAATAAAAATGAGTGGGGCAGGGTGAAGGTCAGAGAAAAGGCAAGAGTAACTGCAATGTCATGAATCTGGGAGACTGGAGATGGTGGTACCTTCAACACAGGTAGGGAAGGAGGAAAAACAACCAAAGCAGAAAAAAATGGTATAGTCTGATTGTCCAATTTACTGATGACATCCACTTGTTTGAAAAAGTTGTATTGAACCACAGAAACAGACCTTAGGAGAATCTTAACACCTTAGGACAGCAGGCTTAATCTACTAGGACAAAATTTAAATATGAAATCTTCCTCTTATTTGCAAAATATCAACTTTAAAAGTGCAAGATGGTGGACATATGACCAGAAAACGATACAATAAAGATCCGAGGGTTTTAGACTACAAGCTTAATATGAGAAAAAAATGTGGGGACTGACCTTTAGGCTAAACCTAAGGTCAGCTGAACCTAAGAACCCAAAAGAAGGTAATAGTGATCCTCAGCAGTTCAGGGTGCCCCCATTTTATTAAGGACATTAGCAAGCATGAGTTTATTAGAGTGACCAAGATAGCCAGGATCCTAGGTAGGTACCAAGCCGTACAAGAATGAGTAGATGGAATTAAGATTGTTTCTCCTGAAGTCTTGAAGACTTGCAGACCTGAGTTCTGACTTTGGGCATTTGAAAGGCTGTTGTGTGAATTAGTCTGAACACTAGAGTCATGAATAACCTTAACATCTTCAAATTGGAGCCAAATTCATCATTTTTAATTGTTAGTCAGAAAAGAAGAAGCTATATGTGTATATTCTTGAATCTTGACGTATTTTAGCTCTGGAGAATCAATATGATTTTCCTGACACGATCAATATTTCAATATGGAAATATTTTATCATTGATTTGCTAATAGTTTACATCATTTATTTTGATGAGCTATAGCTATACTCATTTTGTTTTGAATTTGTGCTATGGACTTGGAAAAATTTGTCAGAGTATATGGTAATTCACAGTATTGACACTATGCATCTGAAATTGGGAATTTTTGACAGTTTGAGGGAAAAATGCAGAAAAGCAAGAAGACATCTTGTGATAGGAACATGAAAATTTTAGATATAGATTGTTGCCATTTAGTTGTTTTCAGTCATATCCAACTCTCTGTGACCCCATTTGGAGGTTTTCTTGGCAAAGATAATAGAATGGTTTGCCATTTCTTTCCCCAGTTCATTTTACAGATAAGGAAACTGAGGCCAACAGGGTTAAGTGACTTTCCTAGCACACATTTAGTAAATGTCTGAAGCCAAATGATGAGTCTTCCTGACTCTAGGCCTGGTACTATATCCACTGTGCTACCCAGCTGGCCTTTAGATATATATACTATAGATTAAAAGGGTTTCTATCCCATAGACTATTAGGGAACTGGTTAATTACTTAATACCATTATAAACATGATCTTACTGATAACTATTTAAACGAATTTCTTTATTATCACAAGAAATAATATGTTTGAATTCTATAAATTCATATGAATTGTACACATTTCATATTTCATATATGGTCCTAGTGTTTTTACTAAAAGATACTTTTCACAAAACTTTTTTGTTCATAAATAATTATTTCACCAGATTTCAAAATACTTCAGATCTATGATTTTGTCAGTATAACAATGTTCAGTTTGTCATTTTCTTTTTTTTTAAACCCTTAACTTCTGTGTATTGGCTCCTTGGTGGAAGAGTGATAAGAGTGGGCAATGGGGGTCAAGTGACTTGCCCAGGGTCACACAGCTGGGAAGTGTCTGAGGCCAGATTTGAACCTAGGACCTCCTGTCTCTAGGCCTGGCTCTCAATCCACTGAGCTACCCAGCTGCCCCCGAGTTTGTCATTTTCAATAGCGTCTGCCCCTTTGTGATCCCTTTTGGAGTTTTCTTGGCAAAGATACCATAGTGATTTGTCATTCTTTCTCAAGCTCATTTTATCAATGAGGAAACTGAGGCAAATAGGATTCAGTGACTTTCCTACAGTCATACAACCAAGTGTCTGAAGTCAGATTTGAACTCAAGAAGAGGACTCTTCCTTGCTCCAGGGCTGGAGCTCTATCCATTGTACTACCTAGCTGCCTTTGGTAGAGAAATACTCCTCACCAAAAACAAATAAATAAAAATCTTCTCCACAACTTATATAAGTCTTCAAAGGGGGCTGTTGTAAAAGAAAAACTCAAAAAAGACTCCTCAACCTACATTTAACCTCATGAACAACCTCCACAAACTTGGCCAGGTCTTCAGAAGCAGGTCATAAGATTATCTACTTGGATCACAGGATCAGAGATTCAAGGAACTTAGAAATGATCTAGTCCAACCCCTTCAACCAAAAATTTTTTTTTAAAATGAAGCCCAGAGAGGAAAGTGACTTGCCCACAATCATGCAGTTACTAAGCAGAAGAGTTGAGGTTGGAACTATGATCCTCTGAAGTCTAACTCCCCAACTATCTCCATACTCTGCCTCCTGCTCTCAGACTATCATCCTCACCCCACTCTCAGTGGAATTTTCAACTGTGCTTCTGGAAGGATAGACTTATCTTTCCTAGAACAAGGACTCTGTGCCACCTCTCAGCCATATCTACATCATGACTTGCTTATTTGTGCTTATGTCTCAAGCACAGTTTCTAGTATGTAATAAGTGCTTCATAAATGATAACTCAATCCATCCATCCATCCATCCATTCATCTCAGATCCTAAATCCAGTACTCATTCCACTATACCATCTCTAGAGTACACTTGAAATCTTTACTATCATGCCACACTACTAAAACCTTCTAGAATACAAGGTTTCCTTCTCTACTCCTCACCCTGCCCCTACACACTATGCTCCGCATCAATCATTCAATCAGCAAGTATTTATTAAGCATAATAATGTACTGGGCACTCTAATAAGTCTTAGGGATTTAACCAAAAGCTAAAACATGAAAACAATGCCTGCCCTCAAAGAGCTTATATGCTAATGGGGTAGAACTTCAGTGGAGCTCCCCACAGAAGTACAAATAATGAATGGTTTTATAATGTTAGGTGATTTATGACTGGGACATGGATAAAAACCATAAAGGATGAAGAAGTATGTTGGGAAAGGAATTTGAGATCCACATCCCAGAGGGAATACCTACATAGATGAGGCAATGGATTCATTGAGGTACTCAAGTAATAATAGCTGATATTTATATAGCACTTATTATGTGCCAAGCATTGTGCCAAGAACTTTTTAATTATTATCTCATTTGATCCTCACAAAAGCTCTGGAGGTAGGTGCTATTATTATCCCTATTTTATAGATGAGAGGCAAACAAAAGTTAAACAATTTGCCCAAGTCACACAGCTAGTAAGTATGTAATATCACATTTCAATTCTACTCTTCCTGACTCCAGACCCAGTGTTCTATCTACTGCATCACCAATTGCCATTTACTTGCCCAAATTCTGGCCTTTTTATTTTTGCATATTTGTCCAAATTGATATATACGTTATCCAGTTCAAACACCGAATATGGTGGACATCTTACAGATGTGCAGAAAAACTGGCTTTTCCTCAACTCTAGTCAGCTTGAGAGCTGATTGTTAAATTTGTGTAAGTAATGGAAATTAGCAAATGCTACAAATCAGGGCTTCATTTATTGTTTTGTTGGCATTATTGAGAATCGTTTTCTTAGCTAGTTACAGTATGAAAACAGGCCAGCTGAATTTGGCCCTGTCATTTGACCCTTGAGCTATAATTTAGTAAATCTTCTTGGTCTAGACTTAAGAAAATCATGGAGGAAATATTAATAATACAGATAGAACTTAAAAGTATATTTTTTTCAGAGTTCCTCATTCAACATTTACCAACTCACCCGGGATCCTATACTCAAGCATCTTATTGAAGGACAGTCAAAATTAGCCTGACTAGTCATACGGGTCACATGAATAGTCTATACTGCTTTTGTGACATTGAGCAGTCAGAAACTGGCATAACAATTTCACTCTAAAAGGGCTAGACTGGAGAGAAGCCCATATTATTCAACATAAACCTTAACTAATACCCAAGTTCTCATCACATATAACACCAAGCTGAACAATGAATGGATTAAACCCTTCAAAAAATGTATGTAAGGTTACAAACATCATTACATTTTTATCTGCTCTTTATTTTTTATAGACCTGGTTTCTCTTGCTAGGTGTGTTCAGTAAGTGCTATTGGAGTAATATTGGGACACATGCAACTTCTACAAATTAACATTTTACTGAGGTTATTTTCTTTCCCAGTAGCCATGTTATTTTTACTAATGCTGAAAATGTCTGAGAAGAGATTTATTTTTGTCCCGTGCCTCTGCTTGCTTATTTAAAGGACAAATCCTATATTTACAACAAGAGATTGCCATAGCCCAATGACTTTAATGTAAGGGAGTGGGGGTAAAATCAGCATTATAACTTTAGGGCAAGATAAAAGAGCAGAAGGAAAAAAAGAGCTATGCTGGGGGAGGAAGGGAGACTTGAATAAAAGAGAAATATCTCTGAACTTATGAGCACTGGTAGCTTTATGCAGTGAGCTAAATTTAACAATTTTTTTGTTTTATTTTCATCTGAAAATTTCACCCATTATAATTATTGTAGACTTTTATGGATATCCACAAAGAAAGTAGAAACATAGGATAGTTCAACCAGACACCTTTCTTTGTGATAATGGGTTCTGAAAGAAGAAAAGGGAAAGGAATGAAAGTGTTGGGGATTAGGGAGAATGGAGAAGGGGAATCAAAATTAAATAAGAAATGCATTGATAAACAATGGTCACATATTCATTGTCCTAAAGATCTTATTTACATTAATTTATTTGTTTGAAATCAAGCTTAATGAATGGCAATAGAGAGAAAGGGACTGAACCTACCAATGATTTTATTGGTATATATGGAACTCCAGAGTGAAGTAACTTCCTCACCAATGATAGGTCAGCATCTTCTTTACAACTTAGTCTCCAGCAACTAGCTTTAAAATAGAGATGGGTGGGGCAATCACTCTGGTGAGCTTAACCCTTTCAATTTTCTATCCATTGTTGCTCTTGTGGTGGTGGTTGTTCATGTCTGACTTTTTGTGACTCCATTGGTGTTTTCTTGGCAAAACATCTTGCCATTTCCTTCTTCAGCCCATTTTACAGATGAGGAAACTGAGGCAAAGTTAAATTACTTGCCCAAGGATATACAGCTTGTACATGTTTGAGGCCAGATTTGAACTCATGAAGAGGCATCCTGCTCTATCCACTGAACAGCCTAGCTACCCATATTAAATGGCTACTGTGTTTTCACAGTTGTTTGGTGTAGTTTTCTTTGCTTTTTGGCCTCTTCCTTCTATGTCTTATAAGTAGTTTTATTTTATACACATTAAATGAAATACTGAGGGTGGTTCTTTCTTTCCTATGAAGCAAAACAGTGGCTTCATGGCATCCATTTTCTCCTAAGAGATCTTTTCCCCCCTTTGGGTCCCACAACCTCTTTCACAGGGAAGAACTAAGAAAGCTCTGCTAATGTAGTATTTTAAGACATTGAGCAGCTGGCAATAAACATTGTACTTCTCAATGCTCTTTCCCCTGGGGCACATATATGCGACCAAAGAGAATATGAACAGGCACAATTATAATAGCTAGCATTTACATAGCACACTCTAAGGTTTGCAAAGCTTTACAAATATCATTTTATGGTAGCTTCACAGCCACCTATTTTACAGATAGAAAAACTGAGGCAGACAGGGATTAAGCAATTTGTCCAGTCATCTAGTTAGAGTCAGAAGCAGAACTCAAGGGGGCAGCTAGGTAGCTCAGTGGATTGAGAGTCAGGCCTAGAGACAGGAGGTCCTAGGTTCAAATCCGGCCTCAGACACTTCCCAGCTGTGTGACCCTAGGCAAGTCACTTGACCCCCATTGCCCAGCCTTACCACTCTTCTACCAAGAAGCCAATGCACAGAAGTTAAGGGTTAAAAAAAAAAAAAAAAAAAGAAGCAGAACTCGGGTCTTCCTGACTCTAGCTCCAGCTCTCTATTCACTGTACCACCAATCTGTCTCAAAACAGCCCGAGTAATGAGAATTTTGTTTTGAGGTAGAAAGCATCAATATGATATATTTGAAAGGCAGTAGAGTAAAAGTATAGAAATAAAGACTGGGGGCCCCGCTCAGTCCTTTTAAAAAAAGTTTTCTTTTTTCCTGATTACATGCCAATACAATTTTTAATAATCATTTTCTGATATTTTGATATGAATGTTCTCTCCCTCCTGCCCACCCCTTTTCTCTTCCCCAAGATAGCAGGTAAGTTGATATAGGTTATACATGTATTATCATATAATGCAAATTTCCATGTTCATCAGGTCATAAAAGAAGATATATCATTTATACCATAGAAAAATATATAGATGAAATAAAATGAGGAACGATATCCTTCAATCTGCATTCAGACTCTGTCAGTTCCTTCTAGCAGTGGATGGCCTTTTTCATCATGAGTCCCTTGGAGTTGTCTTGGATCCTAGCATTGCTGAGAATAATTGTAATGAGACTTTTCAGAAATAAATCATTCTACCATATAGAGGAATCATCCAGATTTTTTATTTCATCATCAATAACACAATCAGTTTTTAAGAATGAGAAATGGTTTTGAAACACAGGCCTAGACTATCTCTGTCTTTATAACATGGTTATAGACATCACAGAGAGAGACAGACAGAGAGAGAGAAAGACAGACAGACAGAGTGACAGACAGACAGACAGAGAGAAACAGAGAGATAGAGGGGTAGAGAGATTGAAAGAGAGACAGAGACAGAGACACAGAGAGAGATGGAGGGAGAGAGAGAGAGAAGGAGGGAGAGAAAGAGAGAGAGGCAGACAGAGAGAGAGAAAGAGATAGAAGGAGAGAGAGATGGAGGGAGAGAGAGAGATGGATTGGGGAGAGAATGAGTTATTAAGATCTTCTGCCTGTTCAACTCAATAATTCTTCCTTCCTTATTTGTGATAAAATCAGACTATATTCCAGGTGTCTGAAGTTGCCAAGTCTGAGTGCTAGATAAGTGGAGTAATGTAATTAAGACATGTATTTGCTGAGTCTGAATAGAGGTTGAGTGGGAACTGTTTATACCTCAACTCTTCCTTTCTACCCCCTTCAGTCTAAAACCATGAAGGAGGATTGAATGAATTCTTCCAGTGTTTTTAGACGGGATGTGTTAATTCTTCCCCATAGTCCCTCAACACATTCCAATAACTTTCAGGTCTAGAGTGTCCTAATTTGGCCACCATTCCCTCATGTTTGTTTTCTTCCTCATTTGTAAAGAAAGCTCCTCTAAGGCAGGGATGGTGTTTAATTTTGCATTTTTATCCCTAGTGAAGGAATGCATACTTTTTCAATTCACTTCTTCAAAACCAATTCCAAAGAATAAAATAATTAAAATATACATAACAAATCGGAAAAAAATAGTTGCCCTTTTAATTTAATTATTCAGCTCTCTGAGGATTATATGCAATATCCTCTACGTGGATGGGAAGCTGCTAATACTCCATGGGCTTGAACTGAATCACTGAGTGTCCATTATTATGAGTTGGTTTTGGCAACAGAGAGGCTGGATCTTAAGCTGGCTACTGGGAAATTTGGATCCTCAATGCAGAGAACGCATTCAGAAAGATTTTCCAGAAGTCTGCAACTTAGAAAGTGATTTCAGATTGCTAATTCCTATCAGCTTGTGTTTTGCAGCTGCCTGTTCATGCCACAGGATTTCTATCTCAGAGTGAAATACTCTGGGGAGTTAGAATAATTTTCAAACTGCTGCTATTTAGGTTTTTGATCTATTATCATAGGAAGATGTGTTGCTTACAAGGACAACACCATTCATCAGTCCAAGAAACTAAATGTTTTCCATTTAATCATTGCAATGCCATACCCATCTCCTGGACAGACACAAGACAAAAAGGTTTACAATTTATCAAAAGGCATCCAGGAGTCAGTGGTCAAACTTGGAACTAAGGCAAGAATCAGGCACCTGGTCTTACTCAATGAGGCTAGAACAGTTTTGCATCTGGCAAAATAACTCCTGTAAATCCTTGCTCAACAAGTGTTTTTTTTATAACTTTTTCCCCCCATACACTTTAAAATGTTTTATTGTTTGCTTCCTGGTTGTCTTAAATACAGTAGTGTGAAAGGTTCTCCATTCATTTGTAAAGGCGTTAGACCAGTTTGCTTTTACATGTTTTATGAAGAACATATTTATGAAATTGTAGGGAAAATCAGTAACATACTTGAATGTTCACTTTTTTTTCCTAAAACACTTCAGAGTCATTCTCAAAAGACTCACTCTAGGGATTTTTATTTATCCAGGTTTGAGAATCATCCTTGACTTTTCCTTCTCCTCTAGCCAATCACATACCTGGTTGGATACTTTTTACATTTATAACAGCTCTCCACATCTGTCAACTTGACTATTCACTTAACCAACCCCTTAGTTCAAATGATCATCACCACTTGCATGGACTACTAGAAGAGAGAAGTTGATCTTCTGCCTCAAATCTCTCCTTTCTCCAATCCACCCTCCCAAATGTTAACTTGATTATTATCAAGGCATAGGTTAGACCATTTAATCTCCTTTTAAAGAAACTTCTGTGGCTCCCACTAGCCTTTGAGAATAAAAATAGACCCTTTTGTTAAGCATTTAAAGACCTTCATAATCTAACTGCTACTTACTTTTCCAGATTTTTTTGATATCTCTCTCCCTTTAACAATTTATATTCCGGGCAAAGTGGTCTACTTGCTATCTCCCAAACACAACACTCCATTTCCTGCCTGCTTCCCTTTGCATGGGTTGTTCTCTCTTCTTGTAATGCTTTTCCTCCTAACTACTTCCTCTAGGAATCCATCCTTCTATTTAATGATTAACTCAGGTGCCACCTTTTCTACGCCAGGCTGTTCTGGTCCTCTTCTCCACCATTGTAAGCAATTTCCCCTAGGAACTTACTCTGTATTTATTTTGTACATGTGGAGATGGAGAGTTAGAGACAGAAATAAAGGCAAAGATATATAGATAGATGTAGATAGATATAGACACAGATATAGTCACAGAAGTAATTTAGTTGGTTGCTTTTTTTGTTTCCCCCTATAAAAGGTAAACTCCTTGTGGACAAGGAATATGTTCAATTTTGTCATGGTATTCTAAGTGCTCAACACAGTGTTTGCTGAACTGAATTACAATTAATTCATGATAACTAAGCCTATTCTCAGGGCAGCAGGTAATACAATAGATTGAACCCTGGTCCTGGAGCTAGGGAAGATTCATCTTCCTGAGTTCAAATCTGGCTTCAGATATTTACAAGCTGTATAACTGCGTTAGTCACTTAACCCTGTTTTGCCTCAGTTTCCTCATTTACGAAATAAGCTAGAGAAGGAAATGGCAAGCCACTTTGGTATTTGTGCCAAGAAAACCCCAAATGAGGTGAGTTATGAAGAATCAGACATGAATGAAATAACTGAACAATAATAACAAAAGCCTATCTCAATTTATCTGATCATCACCACAAGCCCATGAGGGAGGTGCTAGTGCTATAGATGAGGAGACAAAAAGGTTAAATGACTTCCCCAAGATCAAATAGCTAATAAATAAATAATAATAAATAAAAGGATTTTAGCTGAGCTCCACAGTGGTTCCAAGTCCAATATTCATGCCTATGGCACCACCCAGCTATCTCTAAAAATCTTCTGGGTTTCTTGTTGTGCTTCCCATGCCAATGTGCATTAGCACTATTTCTGTAAGCATATTCTTTTCTTCCAGTAGACTATAAGCTCTATTAGATCAGGGAATAGTCCAAGATTTTAAATATAAAAGGCACTTGATAAGTACTTGCTGAATAAACAAACATCTTTTAAAGTATATAATAATTTGGATACACTACTTGAGACCGGTTTCCACTCCAATTAATCTCAACTATCAAATTTTTTTTTTCAATTGAACAAGTATTTATCAGATTTTCACTCTGTGAACTAAGAATAAAGAAGCAAAATGAAAAATAATCCTGCTCTTGTCAAGGGGCTCACATTTGAGTGGGGGATTCAACATGTAAACAGACAATTTACAAAAAGGAAACTTTTCACAGAATTTTATTACATCATCTTTCTCCTTGTGTACTTTTATAGCAGTCAGGAGATCAGAGGAAAATGCTACTACCTCTCATTATTTCATGTTGCCATACTCCTTACTCAAAAGACCCAATCAGTTTTCCTCTTTCCTCCAGGAAGCAAAATAAACTCTTTTTTGTTTAGCTTTTAAAGTCATTCCGGAATGGGTCCCATTCTAGCTTTCCAGACTCAATGTATATCACACACACACACACACACACACACACACACACACACACACACACTGATCCAATCAAACTAGTTTTCTTTGGTTCTTCACTCATGGCACTTCTGTGCTTTTACATGGATGGTACCCCATGCCAAGAATGCATTCTTTCCTCATCTCCACCTCACACAATCCTTCCCTCCCCTTCAGGCACAGGTCCTGAAACACCAGCCTTTATTAGTAGACCACCCCCCACATAACTGCCATTTGCTGGGGCCCTCCCTCCTAAATTGATTTGTATTTATTTATATTTCCTCTATTTATTATTAATAGATTTGTATACACACACACATATATATATATTTTTTCTTCTTACACACATTCAATGGAAATACAAACTCCTTGAGAATATTAAAGATTGTTTCATTTTCTGTATTTGTGTTCCCTGTATATACACAGTAAGAGCTTGTTATATATGGTTATAATATGTATAGTAATGCACTTACATAAAACTAAAAGGTGTGCAAAGCCCTTTTTTAATATGGCCTCATTGGATCCTCACTACATGCTGAATGGTTGGTTGGTTAACTTGGAGGGGCAGCATGTGGTAGGAAGAACTAAACCTGCCTGACTTTCTTCAAGTCCTAGCTAACATCCCACCTTCTAAAGGGAGCCCTTCCTAATCCTTTCATTCTAGAACCTTCCTTCTGTCAATTATTTCCTATTTGTCCTATATAGAACTTGTTGAAATAGGCATCAGCATTTTGCTCCCCCCTCCTTTGATTGGGAGTCTCAAGGGCAGGACTTGCCTTTTGTCTCTCTTTGTAGCCTCAGTGCTTAGCACAGTGTCTAACACATAGTAGACTTTTTTTTTAACCTTTACCTTCTGTCTTAGAATCAATACAAAATATTGGTTTCAAGTCAGAAGAGCAGTGAGGGTCAGGCAAGCAGGATTAAGTGACTTGCTCAGAGTCACACAGCTAGAACATATTAAACATTTAATGAATACTTATTGACAGCTGAGTCTGAATAGTTCTTGGAGTTGACTAATCTGGCCCCGTATCCACCCAACGGATTCAGACATACATGTAAAGCCTCTGTCCCCAGTGAAGAGATGCCAATCAGTATTTGTGGGCACCCACTAAACTCACCATTTCTGGCATCCCTCAGAGGGATGCTAGGAACACACCTATGAGGAAGGGAATGCCCTTCAGACTTCACCATCAAAGCCACATCAATTCTGCCTATGAGAAACAATTCCTACCAAGAGGCTATTTTCCTCTCTCTATTACTACAGAATGGCAGGGGCCACTTTCTTTCTTCTTCTTTTTTTTAATCCATAATTTATTTATTTAGAATATTTCTCCATGTTTACACAATTCATTTTCTTTCCCACCTCTCTTCCCACCCCCTTTCCCGGAGCTGACAAGCAATTCCACTGGGTTATACACAAATCATTGTTCAAAAGCTATTTCCATATTATTCATATTTACAGTAGCATCATCTTTTGTAGCCAGAACCCCAATCATGTACTCATTGAACCATGTGTTAGGGGCCACTTTCCCTCACCAAAGACCTTCACTCCCTAGGTGTCTGCCTTAAGACCAGGCCCTGCCTGATCTGGATTTACAAATGTATTTCTCTGAAATTAGCTCCTATGAATGATTGCTGCTGAACATGTGTCATAAATACTTTTGAAAGAAAAATCTAAATCTAGAGTTCTTAACTGTTATTTTAGGGAAGCAAATCCTTAATAAAGTTAATAAATTATTTAATGCATAACTTATATATAACTTAATATATATAATAATATAACTTAATAAAGTTAAAAATTTTTAAATAAGATCTTATTTAAAATAGCAGAACAAAGATACTTAATAAAAAGATGCTGCTACAGTGGAACACCATTAACTTCCACCCCCTCAAAGATCTATTGAGAGATTTCAGGAATGCCATAAATTTAGGGGAAAACAACATCTACATTTCAATATAATCCATTTTTCTTTGTGATCCTATATATCTTGTTTTATACATTTTAACATGATTCTGAGAAGGGGTCCAAAGGTTTCACCAGACTGCCCAAGAGGTCCAGGACACACAAAAAGGTTAAGAACTCCTCTACAGTTGCAGAGTAAGGCTGATGCTGAACCAAATTCTGGAGAGAGTAAATGAGCATAATAAAATAGAAGTTCTAAGAATTTTATTATGTTTAACTGTCTCATTATAGAGAGTCAGAGGCCAAGAAAATGAGGTGGTGAGATAGGCTTTGCAGAAAGTGAAAAAGCAGGACAGAGGATGCGGACAGGCTATTACAGACGATAAGAGACATCATTTATCGTAGAGAAGCTGGGGGAGTAATAGTGGAAGCGGACATATAAAGCTTGAGAAATAGGCAAGAAAACAGGAAGAGAGAATTTTAAAATTATGAGGCATGTGGGATAATTAATGAGACTACACAGAACTATTAAAAAAGACACTGAGTTACCATGGAAGGAGTAATAGGGTCCCACTGTCTTGCCTGAGGGAGGAAGTAGGACATTACCACCAGGATAGGTTGATATTTCAAATGGAATGGTGAAACCATTTTTAAAAAGGAATTATAATATTCAAATGAAATAAAGGTAGAATCACAAATCATTTTTTAAACTGGCATAATCAAGGCTCAGTTCTAAAGAAGTCAAAGGGAGCAGATAGCTAACTAACCAAGAAAGCAGGACAATTGACTGCAGCCTCTCCTACCAGAGCTGCAGAAATTAAAGAACAAAAATCATAGACTTTGAGCTAAGGGACCTGAGAAGTTTGCTATTCTAACTTCTCTAGAGAAGCTAGATTTATGCTTTCCTCAAGATCACAGGCATAGGAAGTGGCAAAGAAGGAACTGAAACCTGGTTATAGGACTCAAAAGTATTATTTCTACTGAGATCACTTCTACTTGCTGTTTAAAGGTCTTTGGTCCTTAACTAAGGACGTAGATTATAGTGACCAGAAGCCCAGTCAGATCCAAAGACTGAATCAAGTTTTCTCATGATTATCTATCTCAAGCAACTCATATGTTATCTGATAAATGGTCCCATAATAATCAGATATTGTTTCTGTCTCTGTTTACAGACACGTAGGCAGAATAGAATCTTTTTTTTTCTTTTTTTAAGGTATTTTCCATTTATGATTCATGTTATCTCCCCCACCTCTTACCTCCCACTCTGAGAGTTGACAAGCAATTCCACTGGGTTATATCTTTTTCTGAATTCAGGGAATTGTACCTGTTTACTTTTCCTTTCCCAATTTGGAAAGTCCCTAATCTTTCCTTCAATTAGAAATCAAATTTCCTGTCATATCTTGGTTAATTGTTTCCTTTTAATTAATTGACCTTATTTAATTGTTTTTAATGTATAAAAGTCTGTCTACTCCTATATTCCCCTTAAGTTGAGGAAGGCTTCTAGTACTAGTTTCTTGAGCAATTATCATGGGATGCTTAATAAATTGAAATGCTAAGAAACCTGAACCTTTGTTTCCTCCATTATTCCATCTTTTACTCACCAGAAAAGAAAGGTCTTTGGATTTCATAGGCTGAAGGAAAGGGAATTTAGAATGTTGCAGAAATCAGAAAATATAATATATGAATATTTAATTGTGAGCCCCAAACATAAATTATCTAAGACAAAGAAGCAACAGAAAATGATTTAAAAAAAGTATTATAGGATCTCAGTTTCAGAGTTAGGTGGCTCAAGCCATATTAGAGCAAGAAATTCCTATTCAGTACACTTGGTAATTGGTCATCCAGCCTTTGCTTCAATAGCCTGAATGAAGAAGACTCTACTACCTCCAAAGGTAGCCCATTCCATTTAAGGATTGATCCAATTGTTAGAAAGTCTTTTCTTTTCAAGTCTAAATTTATGATTTTTTTTTAACCTCCACGGCTGCTGTTGATTTTGCCTTCTGAGGTCAAATGGAAGGAGTCCAACCTTTCCCAAGGGACAAACCTTCAAATTATTGAAAACAAGCTATGATATCATCATGAGTTTTGTAGTTTCTAGGCTAACATCCCCAGTTCCTTCAAATGTTTTCATACAGCAAGAATGTGAAGCCTTTGGCCATCCTCATTTGAGCTACTCAGCTTATCACTGCACTTTTTTGTTGTTGCTTCAATATTTTACTTTTTTTTCCAATTACATATATAAAACATTTTAGCATTTGTTTTTCAAAAACTTCCAGTTCCAAATTCTCTCCCGCCCTCTGACTCTCCCACTCCTTGAGAAGGCAAGCAATTTGATATAAATTATGCATGTACATGTTTTAAAAATAAAGTTTTTTTTAAAAATTATGCTTTGATCTGCATTCAGAATTGATCAGTTCTTTCTCTAGAGGTGGATGGCATTTATCAAGTACTTTGGAATTGTCTTGGATCAATTGTTTTATTGAGAATATCTGTCATTCTCAGTTAATCATCATACAATATTACTGTTCCTCTGTACAATTTTCTACTGGTTCTAGTCATTTTGCTCTGCATCAATTCATGTAGGTCTTTCTGGCTTTCTTTGAAATCATCTTTCTCATCATTTCTTATAACACAATAGTATCCCATTATAATCATACACCACAACTTGTTCAGCCATTCCCCAAGTGATGGGCAACCCCTTAATTTCCAATTCTTTGCCATTACAAAAAGAGCTTCTATGAATATTTTTGTAAATAAAGCTACTTTTCCCTTTTAAAAAATCTTCTTTGGGATATAGACCTAGTAATGATATTGCTAAGTCAAAGGGGACGCACAGTTCTATAGTCCTTTGGGCATAGATCAAAATTGCTCTCCAGAATGGTTGGATCAATTCACAACTCCAACAATGCATTAGCATCCCAATTTTCCCTCATCCCTTCCAACATTTTTTTTTATTTTCTGTCATGTTAGCCAATCTAATAGACATGAGGTGGTATCTCAGAGTTGTTTTAATTTGCACTTCTCTAATAGTGGTTTTTAATTTTTTATACAAGTACAGATAGTTGTACTTGTAGGTCTTCTGAAAATTACCAGTTTTCATCTTGTGACCATTTATCGATTGGGGAATGGCTTATAGTCTTATAAATTTTACTCAGTTCTCTATATATTTGAGAAATAAGGTCTTTATCAGAGATGCAGTAAAAACTTTCTTTCCCAGTTTTCTGCTTTCCTTTTGATCTTGTCTGTGTTGGTTTTGTTTGTACAAAACCTTATTAATTTAATCAAAATTATTCATTTTATAGCCCATAATACTTTCTGTCTCTCGTTTGATCATATATTCTTCCCTTATTCATAGATCTGACAAGTAAACTTTTTCCATGCTCCTCTAACTTGCTTATGGTATCACTCTTTTTTGTCTAAATCATGTACCCATTTGAGTTTATCTTGGTATACAGTGAGATACTGGTACACAGATAGTTTCTTGCCATGTTGTTTTACAGTTTTCCAATCATTTCTTATCAGATAGCCTTTGTACCAAAGCTGGGAATCTTTAGGCTTATCAAATACTAGATTACTATGGCCAATTCATTCCACTGATCCACCACTCTATTTCTTAACCAGTAACAGATTGTTTTTATTATTACCATTTTGTAACACAGCTTAAGATTTGGTATACCTGTGTTACTTTGCTTCACTTTTTTTTCACTCATTTCTTTTGATATTCTTGATTTTATGTTCTTCTGGATTTTTTCTAGTTCTGTAAGATAATTTTGGTTGTTTGATATGGCACTGAATAAGTAAATTAATTTAGGACTGTCATTTTTATTATATTGGCTTGGCCTTCCCATAAGCAATTAATATTTTTCCAATTGTTTAGATCTGACTTTATTTGAATGAAAAGGGTTTTATAATTGTGTCCATATAGTTCCTGCATTTTTCTTCCCAGGTAGACTCCCAAGAATTTTATATCATCTAGAGTTATTTGAAAGGAATTTCTCTTTCTATCTCTCTACACTAGAGATACTTGAAAAAATGATCTCATATTATGAATGACTATTCTTTGCATCCAGCCATACAAGCAGCCTTAATTCCTCCCATCTCTATTATTATCTAGTTTGCATCTCTTCACCTTTTCCACAAGAATTGTGCAAGAAAATTTATCAAGTACCCTTCTAAAATAACTAGATTATATCTATTGAATTCTCCTGACCAGTTTAGTTTCCATAGTAGGAAAAAAGACAAGATGGAAGAGATCTATATAAATTCCTAGGTTCTTGGGAGAGTTTTTATTTGTAAAGAATATATTCTAGAAAAGTCAAACTCCAAAAGGAATAATCAAAGATATGAATGAAGAAAACAAGAAAGAATACTTTTTAAAAGATAAAACAATGGAGTGAGTTGAGCAGAACCAAGAGAACATTGTATATAGGGACAGAAATATTGTTTGAAGAATAACTAGGAATGTCCACCTCCAGAGGAGGAAATGATAGATAGAAACATGTATAGCATAGTTTTGTAAATACATGTATGTGTGTATATACATGTATGAGTGTGTGTGTGTGTGTGTGTGTGTGTGTGTGTAGTCAAATGATGCCTTCTTTAGTGCAGGGTGAGGTGGGAAAGAGGGAGATACTAGAAACTTTAATATAATAAAAAAGCAACACAATGAATATTTATTTCAGAATCTGAAAATTAGAGAAGCACTATAACATAAGAGGGAGAGAACTAGACTTTAGTATAACCTGGTTTCAAATCCTGCCTTTGAAACTTACTACCTGTGAGCATGTCACAATCTCTCTGAGCCTCAGTTTTTTCATCAGTAAAATGAGCAGTTTGAATTAGATGGCCTCCACCTCCAATTCTAAAGCTATCAAAGAGGTACAGATGACTATAGCTATAAAAAGTAAAGATTACTCAACAATTATCTAGGGAAATTTTGTTTCACTTCTGAAACCAAAAATGAAATTAATGTTCCCTAAGTTCCAGCATGGCTTGCATGTACAAATGCATCCTGATGCTGGATCTCTCCCTACTAAGTCTTTCTCAGTTCTTCCATTTTTTTCACCTTAGAGTCAACTCTTGGAAATCCTCAAAGGCAGGGACTCTCTTTTCTCTCTTTCTTTGTGCTCTTAGTACAGTGCCTAGCACATAGTCGGTGGTCAATAAATGCTCATTGACTGACCAATGGAAGCAGGATTTTTCAGAAGGAGGTTTCTTGGTGGAACTGGCTGGGAACTCCCGTCCACCAGACAGAGAGGCAGAAACCTTAGCAAATGGGAGGCTAGTGCCCTTCTCCCCTATCCTTTGATACTAAATTCCAGGAGCCACAGGAAATACAGGGTAGAAGAGAGCTCTGAGGGGTGCTCCTCCTTTCCAAAGGGGAAAGCTATATCAGCTTTGACCTTTCTGAAGGCTCTCAAAAGATAGCTGGATCTGGAGTGGGGACAGTAGAAGAGCTGCAAAAGGCTAGCACTAGGCAAACTTTTGAAGAGATAAAAATTGCCTCTGACTACTGACTACATCTGCTTTTCTGTACCTCTTTTTCCCTGGCTGCCCCCTCTCTCCTTAACTCCAATACTCATATACTAAGTCCCTTTGACCTCTCAACTCCTTTCTGGAAGAGTCCTGTGCTCCACTAATGCTTCTTCCAAGCTCACCATTGTCCCCATCCCTTTACAACCCAAACTCATATTTCATCAGTGCCATTGGTTTTCAGCCAAGAATTAGAAAGAAAGCTAATTACCCGGGGTGTCTTCAAACCTGTCTCCTGCTAGAGAGAAAGGGGAGGTCAAGATTGTACATCCTGGCTGGCCATCAGCCTTCTGTTTTGAGCCTCTCTCTGAGGCCATACTCGTCTAATGCACAGCATTTAGCTTCTACCATGAAGGAGGGGTGGCTGCTCTTCCCTGAGCCAAGCTTCACCATTATCAATCATCGTCGTCGTAAAACACAGTAGAAACAACTGGCATTTATATAGAGGTTTAAAGTTTGCAAAGCACAACTCATTTGAGCCTCACAATAACCCTCTGAGCTAAGAACTGCAGGTACTTTTACCGTCCCCATTTTACAGATGAAGAAGACGGGGCATTAAATGACTTGTGCATGGTTAACGCAGCAATTTTATTTTGGAGGTAGGTTTTGAGCCCGTGACTTTCCGACTCCAAAGTCCAGCACTGTATCAATATGGCTCCACGATCTCAGCCCTAGTAAACCTGTCAACTGGGCTGGCCACCTCTAGAAATTTTTATGTACCTCTAGGCTAGAGAGGCAAAGACCCCGGATGCTCAGAAGATCCTCTGAGGTGGTTTTGGGGTGCCCCTCTTTTTTTCTATTTGGTGACTAAAACACAACACTGGCAAAGTTATATCTGATCCCAATCCGCACGCTGGGAGGGCCCTATTCTCTATCATTTCCAAAAGATGGATGTGATGAAGGGTTGTTGTTCTTGTTGTTTTAAATGAACATGAATGACATAAGAATAATGACAAACTTTTATTTAGAGTTAAGTTCAATCCAATCATTATGGTGGCATCATTAAACACTTGCTGACCTTTTAGGACATCACCCCCGCTCTGTATCTACAGGATGCTGACTATAAATGATTTTAAATGCTAGGACTGTGTTGGGAGGTGGGGGGCAGTTGTGTGTTTAGTTTTTAAAGAGATTAATGTTTAAGCACCTGATTCTCTACCGGGAAAAACACCATCATAAATCCAGACTCTGTTTTGGCTTTTATCTTTTATTTTTACAGCAACTGTATATGTTTTGAAAAGCAAAACAGATAACCTTAATTTATGTGCAATGGTCTTCCCAGAGGAGACAGAAGGAGTAGGAAGGATTCATTCAGGAATTCGTGCTCGGAATCCAAGGGGGAAAGGGCTCCTGGTAAAAGAAGGTCTGAGGATAAGACGGCTGCCTGGGCCAGGCACCGGAGGGCAAGGTCAAGAGCTGAGAATTCAAACCTGTGCTCTACCTCCGAGTGACCCTGGAGAAGCTTGCAAAATCCAATTCTCTGCTGCAGCTCTGACATCTATTAAAGGAACCTTAGTCATATAATCAGCAAATGCTGAAGCTGGGAAATTAGATTCTGAATTCCGTGACATGGATGGTCTTAAGGTGATGAACAGGAACCATGCACAGACTATACAAGGGAAAAAGAAAACAGCTTATGTGACCATGAAGGCTATATAATTATCAATTGACTATAAAATGTACAGGTTCATATCTTTTCCCATTAGGCATTACATTACAGCTGCACTGTTTTAAATATGCAGCTGGATGCATGTGGGTATGAAGAGATAGAATGGTCTTGGTACAAAAGCTATTGCTTGTGTGTAGCCAGCTCTCTGGCCATTTTAATGAAGATCGCAGGCATGCAGCTGCTCTAATTTCAGAACTCACAATGTTTTGTCAAGGCACAGTCTAGCCTGGGAAAAGAAAAGGAGTCTATATTTCAGCATATCTATCAATGAGACTAGAAAAATAAGGCCAAAGCTAACAATTTTGAGAAAAACAAGTAAAATTGACCTGTTGGGAGTTATATTTTTTGACACCAGAAATATCGTCGGTCTATCAATCTTATTTGACATCTCATGTTATTGTAGACGTTCCAAGTGCCTCCCACACACGAGATTTCCATGTCTAATGGGCTATCTTTATATTAACTGTTGGCATGGCCCAACTAACACGGTTAAGTGGTTCCTCAAAAAAGAATTAGGCAAAAGAATATTATGGGGGGCATTTGATTCCATAGAGACTGAATTATAAATGGGAAATGTGTTCCTAGGCAGATAAAATTCAGAGTACAGAAGCTTAAATTCAATCTCTTAAGGAGCCAGAAATTATATCTGCTTTACATGCTAATACCACTCTTCTCTTCCATTCGAACTTCTCTGTGTGCTCTAGAAAAACAGGGTATTCTCACATTTCTGCATTTTTTTCCTACATACTTGTTTTCAAAGTTGGCCAGAAAGTAATGAATTTTTCTGGTCATGGCAGCCCACACAATGGGTTAAAATATCAAACAGGGACCTCAGTCCTTTGACCAGACCTCAGTAATGGAATCAAGGTGGCAATACTTTTCTACAAGCTTTAATTTAATTCTTGGTGGTCTGAATGTATGCAATTTGTCCGGGGACCAACAAATTGATGCACCACTGGAGAAACTAAAGCAAATCAATTTTCTCAATCACTCTATCAATCACCAAGCATTTAAGTATTTACTGTATGCCAGACACTGGGCTAAAGATTAAAGGAAGACCAAAAATAAGGCTCCTGAACTCAAAGAGCTCCCATTCTAAAAGGCTGTGCAAAGAACTACAGAGATAAGAAATATATACTATATAAATGAAAAAGTCATCTCAAAGGAAAGGAATGGGGAGGGAAAGACCAGGAAAAACTTTCTTTACTACATGAGATTGGAGCTGACTTAAAGAAAAATTTAAAGGAAGTCAGGAAAGCCAGAAGATAAGAGGTGAGGAGGCAGAGTATTCCCAGGAATGGAAGAATGAATTGGAGTGTCAGGTGAAAGGAACAGCAAGGAGACCAATGGAGGTAGAAGTAGAGAACAGAGAGGAAGCAGGACAGAAGACTGGAAAGGGAGGTTGGGGCCCAAGTTGAGAAGGGCTTCAGAAGCCAAGGAGAGGACTTTATATTTGATATTAGAAGTGACAGGGAGTCATAAGAGCTCACTGATTAGAGGAATGACATGGCCATACATAGAAAAATCTCTTTAGCAACTGAGTGAAGGATGGATTGGAGTAGGAAGAAAACTTGAAGCAGGAAGAATATCTAGAAGACTATATTCTGAGTGTGAAGGCCTGAACCAAGGTGGTACCTTTGAGCACAGAGAAGAGACATACATGAGAGATATTGTAAAGTTAGAAATGACAAGATTTAACAAAAAACTGGATACTTAGGATAAGAGGAAATGAGTTGTGAGTGAGACAAGGCTGTGGGGCTTATGATGAACAGAATGGTGGTACCATGATGGTAACTGGGAAATTTGGAATAAAAAATGAATAAATGGACGCATAAAGCAATTATTATCACTTGCTGACTGTAAAGTACTGTGCTAAGCACTGGGAATACAAAGGGAAAAGTAAGATTTTAATGTAGAAGACCATAATACAGAAGATTTTAGCTGCAAGTCAGATGACAAAGTCCCATGGTACTAAGTAGGGTCAACTAAGAGGCACAGTGGATAGAGTACTGGGGCTGGCGTCAGGAAGACTCATTTTTATGGAGTCATATCTGGCTTCAGACACTTACTGTGTGACCCTGGGTAAGTCACTTAATGTTACTTGTCTCAATTTCTTCATTAGTAAAATGAACTAAAGAAGGAAATGACAAACCATTCTAGTATCTTTGCCAAGAAGACTCCAAATAGGGTAAAGAAGAATCAAATACAACTAACAACAATTAAAGGTTCAGTGGCAAAGCAGACGTTAATGCCTTTCCTTTAATGGCATTTTTAAAATAATGTTATTTCTAGGGCTCTTGGTCTCTCCCTCGGGGTGCCTTGCTGTTCCAGCTATGCTGACTTGCTTGCCCTGCATGTATCAATGGTATGGCAGTTGGTGAGAATGCCTGGCCCTTTCTCCAGAGGAATTGCTTAGCTGGTCTATTGCTTATGAGGAAATAGGCTGGGAAAAGGGGCAGTAATTTGTCAGGCACAGCCACTTCCAGGCCTTCTGTATTTATTTGCCTATTGGTTGGCAGCTTTTGCTGATGGTAATGGAAAGAAAAGTGCTAAAAAACATTAGATTTGTTCAACTAAGAGCCATTAAACTTGTTTATGGAAGTACACTATTCCTTTCTCTAGAAGAGCTACTAGATAGAATAACAAAGGGCAGAAGATCTCATGTTCATCAAGGATAGAGAGCTTGATGGAAGGGGAGTGGGTTTGGGGAATTCTTGAAGTTGAGTTTGAAATACTGCTGGGATATCTAGTTTGAGATGGGTTTTTTTTTTGAGATGTTCTTAAGGCAGCTGGTGACACAGGGGTGGCAACTAAGACAGATATCTAGCTAGATATAGGAACCATCACTGAACCCCTGAGATCTGAGGAGGTTATTAAATAAGAGGGTATGAAAGGAGAAGAGAAGACTCCGGTCATAATGAGGAGTTGAGAACCAGGAGAAAAATATCATGAAAACCTAAAGAGGAAAGAGTATTCAAGAGTATGGGATCAACAGTGTCAAATGTCACAGATTGATCAAGAAGGATGATGATTGAAAAAAGGCCATTAGATTAGGTGTTTAAGAAAGCACTAGTAACTTTAGATAGAGTAGTTTCCATCTGATGATGAGGTCAAAAACCAGAATGCAGAAGGTTTAGAAGTTTGTGAGAGAAGAGAAAAAGGGAGACTCATTAAAATAGCTTTCTCAAAGAGTTTAGTCAAGAAGAAGATACAGCACACGAGCCAACAGAGATGGTGAGATCAAGGTGCAGCTAAGTAGAAAGAAGAAGGTTCATGGGTTTTCCTCAAAGACATAAATGAATGAATTGATGCAATTAGTTTCATCATGCATCCAAAGTTACATCTTACAGTGCTCTTGATGAGTGTGAACAAACAAGGTACAATGAAGATATCTGTAACTTACGTTAGCCACATCTGTTTCTGAGAATGAAGTAAAGAAATTATACAAAAAACTAGAGGAGATTTTCCAAACTATATCAACACATGTCATGATAATCAGTGAATTTAATGCAAAGTTGATCACAGTGGAGGGCACTGAAAGCTATGTGGAAAATTAGTGTTTGACATTAAGAAAAAGGCAAAAGGTTAGTAAACCACTCAGAAACCTCTTGTGGTGCATAATGAAAACTTTCTTCAAGAACCAGAAGGTGGAGATGTGGCAGGCACAGAATATCATCATTTTTTTAAAAAGTAAAAAGTAATTGGAGGAGGCAATTAGGTAGTTCGGTGGATAGAGAGTCAGAAGCAGCCCACATACAGCTAAATAATCAACTAAAATCAAGGGTAAAGTAAATAAATCAGAAGAAATGAAAAAAGATAAAAAGACAAGGAATGTAATCAAATAGCTTCAACCCAACCTGCTTAGACAAACTGCAAAAAGCAGGATAGTATATTGGAAAAAGACTTCAAAGTCAGAGAATCTGAGTTCCAGTCTCCACTCTGCAACTTATTGGGGGATCTGTAGTAAATTATCTAACTGCACAGGGTTCCTATTCCCTCCCCTTTAATAAGAGAGCATTAGGCTAGATCTGTGATGGAGAACCTTTTAGAGATGGAGTGCCCTAGAACAAATGCTGTGCTGGTCCCCCACCAGAGACTGAGTGCTGTGCCATGCCCCACTCACCTTTACCCCAGACAGGGGAGGGAGGAAGTGCTCCCATTGGGCTGCTGAGCAGAGGGGCAGGTGCTGAGAGGTACTTGTGGAGAGAGGGAGAGAGTGGCCTGAGCACTCCACTGCCCTCCAGCTCTGCTGCCTGTAACTTGTCCACCTTACCCCTCTGTGCACTCCCATTAGGCTGCTGGGCAGAGGAGCAGAGGATGTGAAAAAATGTCATCAGGCAATGGGGGGGGGCGGGAAAGCAGCTCTGCCCAAGTCCCTCTGCCTATCTAGTTAATAAACTTTGAGGGGGCATTCAGGGGGAAGGTCACGTGTCCATAGAGAGTGTTCTGCATGCCATCTTTGGCACCTGTGCCATAGATCTACCATCACTAGGCTAGATAGTCTCTGAGATCCTTTCCTTGTTTACATCTATGATTCTATAAAGTATTCTTTTGTTTTAATTAGAAAATAGAAAAAAAGGTAAAGGCAGCTCAGTGGCACAGAATGCCCAGACAAGGGCCAAGAATACCTGGCCTCAAACACTTGCCAGTTAGTTATGTGATCCTGGGCAAGTCATTTAACCTGTTTACCCCAGTTTCCATATCTGTAAATTGAGCTGGAGAAGGAAATGGCAAAGTACTCCAGTATCTTTGCCAAGAAAACTCCAAATGGGGTCATGAAGAGTCAGATATGACTGAAGAACAATAAATCAGGGATTATTGTGAGGATAAAATGAGATGTGTATAAAGCACTCTGAAAATTCAAAATGCTATATAAAGATTAGCTATCAATCTTCTCATCCTCCTCATCATTGTCACCCTTTAATATTCACCATAAAAAGGAGAAGATCCTGAAGCTGTCTACCTAAAGGCAGGTAGTCAATGGCAGAATCAGTAAATTGTCAGCTCATTTGTAAAATAGTAAAAATAATGAGGGAGACAACTTCAGTCATAGCCTCATTAAACAGGAAGAGCAAATTTTTAAGGAAAAAAGTCTCCAAAATGGTGAAAATGAGATCTAAGAACATTTTTAAGTGAAAGTGAAAGAAGGGCAACAAACAAATGCAAAGAACTGATTTTCTAGTGTTTCAGGAGTAACATCAACTTGGAGATGATATTGGAATTGCAAGTTTGGATTCTCATTTTAATATACTATGTGAGAAAATAGTTTGGATTCTCATCTTAATATACTATGTGAGCTAGGTGGCTCAGTGGATTGAAAGCCAGGCCCAGAGATGGGAGGTCCTGGGTTCAAATCTGGTCTCAGACACTTCCTAGCTGTGTGACTCTGGGCAAGTCACTTGACCCCCATTGCCTAGCCCTTACCACTCTTCTGCCTTGGAACAAATCATAGTATTGATTCTAAGACAGAAGGTAAAGGTTTTATATATAGTGAGAAAATAGTAATAACAGAAAAGAATATTAATTTGGGAAGAACAACTGGACATGAATAAATACATATAGGAAGAACCTATAAACAATTCAGTTTTACAGGCACTCAAAGCTAAATATCTCAAAGAGGAAGGTGATAATAGAATGGGGAGAAAATAGCAATTTGTACTCTTACCAAAAATTTGAAAATGGATGCTCAAGAAGATATCATTAACTATTCTCATTTCTACCTTCTTATCTCTCTAAAATAGTATGAAAATGGTCTAGGTACTTGTTGAAAGTATCCTTGATGAAAATATGAATTGGGATCAGGAAGCTTTTCATAGATGAGTGTCTATGGTAAACCACATTTTTACACATCTGATAAATACAGAAGATCTAATATTCCCATTTTCAAAAAGTAATATGAAACATTATTTTGTGGAAAAACAATCTAAATTTCAAATAAACATGCAAAAGAATATTTGGAACATAATCCACTTAAAAGTTTAAGACTACTTATATTTATCCTTAAAACCTTTTTTTAGATTATTACTGTGTAACTATATTATATATATATATATATATATATATTACATATCAGAATCCGGTGATTTGCTTTTGAATTTCCTTTGTGTCTACATCATATTAGGCTGTGAATGTGTATATGCTTTGGGATAATTTCATCTTCTAGAATAACCTACTGAAGCAGGGCTGCTGAGTTGCACTAGATTAAAGGAGAGATGTTCCATGAAAAGGGATGGCTCAGAATACTAATGGCCACATTTCTTCTGATTTCCATTTTTCACCTATAAATAAAGTAATGCCATATATCATAGAGTCATATGTCAATATTTTAAAAGGAGAGGTAGCTTGCTATAACTGCTTTCTCTCAATCTATCCTATGTTACCAAGACACAAGTATACTGAGGCTTCCCAGGATATTTTGGAAAGAACACCAAATATTTTTTTTTTCTTTTATGTCTCGCCATCCTCAGAGGGCTCTTAGCAAAAATTAATGAAAGATTTTTTTTAAGTAGTTCATTTTGAGGGGGGTGGAACAAGCTGATAAATTTAAGTCGCTTCTACCTCAAAAATTCCGAGTCCATGAATTTTCCTGCAGAAGACAACAATACCAAGCAGAGATTTATATGGTTGTAAAACTCAGTGTCTGAACACCCTTAATGTACTTTGTGCACTATGGTTTATGAAGGGAAATATAATAAGTCACACAATTGATTAATGAAATCTTCGTGCTAAACACGTAAACTGAAATTCAGCACTTAAAGTTATTCAGTGATAAAGTATTTCTATAACAGAAGGCTTCACATGGACAGGAGTTACAGTGACCAGTGCATTCTGCATATATGCCCAGAAATTCACAGCATAATGTGGGGGTGTGGAGGGAGAGGAGACAAGAAAAAAAATCTTAAGCTCAATGACACCAATCCTTCCAAGGTAGTTTACCTTTTTTTAATTTTCATAAGTTTTTGGTGATTTCCAAAGGATCAGACCTCAAAATTCTAAAAATATTATGTCACATTTACTCTCTGTGACCACTTTCTTTAACTAGTTTAAGCAATAATGGACCAAAACTTTAAACTAAAAAGTACCAGATGATTTTCTATTTATGAATCTAAAAAGTTGGAAATATAAATTTTTGTCCCGTTATTTTCTATGTTCCAGAGTTCTCCAGCATGCAAACCAAATTTATTAGTCCCTTAAGAGCGAAAGATTGGGAATTACTATGCAGGGAAATGGGCAGAAAGTCAAATGAGATAGAGAACTTTAGTATTCCTCTGATTCTCTAGAGAGCTCAGTCCTCTTCTGTGCATGGTTAATCATGCAGTTAGAAGCAAGGTCAGCAATACTTAGAAAACCTCCATTTAAAAGTCAAACCCCCTCTCTCCTAAAAAAATAAATTAATAAATCTAGAGAAGATTGATATTTGTGTGCTGCTATAGGGTTCTGGCAACCAAGATGTTAGGGAGCTCTGGATAATTTTTTTTTTAAATTTAAACCCTTACTTTCTGTCTTAAAATCAATACAAATATTGGTTCAATGAAGAAAAGATGTAAGAGCTAGGCAACTGGAGTTAATGACTTGCCCAAGGTCATATGGCTAGGAAGTATTTGAGGCCAGATTTGAACCCAGAACCTCCCTCCTCTAGTCCTGGCTCTCTATCCATTGAGCTACCTCACTGCCATTGGTGCAATTCTTTAAAGGGTTTGGTTCTGTCTCCAAAATCTGAAAATAGAGGTTAGGGAGACGATATCTCATCATCCATATTTTCCCTACCCCAGGACTGTTGCCAGTATTCCAGAGTGTGTGAAATGTCAAAGGAGAGAGATGTTCAGGGACCCTAGAAGCTTATCCCCCTTCCTGCATTAGAACTCTATAAATTCATAATTTATTTCCCCCATCCCAAACTCTGCTCTTTCTTCTAATATTTCGGTCAATGATAAGCTCATTTATGCAGTTTTGAAACTTTGGTATTATCTTTGATTCTTTTCTCTTCTTCATCTCCTACATTCAGACAACTGTTTAGTTCTGTCATTGATCCCCATTAATATCTGTAGTGGGTAGGGACCCTGTCTTTGAAATATACTGTCTGGCCCCAAGAAAGCTGCTTCAACTCTAGTGTTCCAGTTATTTTCTTTACATTTTGAGCAGAGTCATGCGGCTTGGTCAATTAATAAGCCTTTACTGAGTGCTTGTCATGTCCAAGGTATTGGGGGGTTTTCAATATAGTCCAGTGGTTTTAAGTTGTGTTAGACTCTTTGGAAACCCATCTGGGATTTTCTTGGCAAAGATACTGGATTGGTTTACCATTTCATTTTGTAGCTCATTTGATAAAGACACCCAGCTAGGAAGTACCCGAGGTTGGATTTGAACTCAAGATGAGTCTTCCTGACTCCAGGTCAGGCACTCTATCCAATGTACCACCTGGCTGCTCTGTGTATTATGTTAAGCTGGAGACAAAAAGAAAGGGAGAAAAAAATCTCTTCCCTCAAAGTGCCAACATTCTAAAGGAAAAGATAACATGTAAATATCTGGGCACACAGACGATATGTGCATACAGAGTAGAAAAAGGTAAGAAGAGATGGAAATCTTTATTGGTGGAGGAAGCTTCTTTATTGCAAGTTCTTCATACCATTAAAATCACTATTCTGGATATATGTATATGATTATATGTGTGTTTGTATATATACAAACATACTTTGTATATATACATATATGTATTTTATATATGCATAAATATAAAATATTTATCCTCTTTATTCACAATGACAGTCTGAATAGGCCTTATTTACTAATTTTGTATTATTACAAGGATGGAATATATACAGTATACATATACTGTATGTCAGTGCTAGCAAAACTTTTGGAGGGGCAGGTGATGTGAGAAATGTCCTCAGGCACACATGGAGAAGGGGAAGGAAACAGCCCGGCCCCGTGTTCCTCTGGCTTTCTAGTAACGAATTCTGATGAACTCTGTGCTGGGGCAATGGTGCACATGCCTACAGAGAGGGTTCTGAGTGCCCCCTCTGGCACACATGCCATAGATTTGCCACCACCACTATATATAATACATGTGTCTATATAATACCTATTGCCTTCTTCCTATCCCCTTGCCACTAATCTATAGGAGACTCTCTTTACCAACCATATGTATTATTACAAGGTTGTCCACTCATAAGTCTCCTTGCCTCCACACCTCTCCCTATCTCTCCTTCAGGTTACTATCATATTCATTACCCTTATTCATAGTTCTAATCATGTCATTCTTTTACTCAGAATTCTTCAATGCTTCCCTATTTCCTACTGAATAAAATCCAAGCTCTTTAGCTTGTCATTCAACACCCTCCTCGATACTGTAAGACCCTGCCTTCTCGATCTTGTCTCAGACTTTTCCTGCATTCTATATTCCTGCTAGATGGGTCTAGACACATCCCTTGCTTGGCTACCTTCACATCCTTGCTCGTACTCTTCTCTATTTTTTTGGAAACTTATCTCTTCCTCCCACTCCATCCCACTCCTTATCATTTTTGTCTTCTGAAATCTTTCCCCTTTTTTAAATCAAATGCCATTTCCTAGATGAAACCTTCCCTGATCACCCTCCCCCCCTTAACCCAGCCCAAATTATCTTCTCAGTCCTAGTAGAGCACTTTGCTTCTGAATTCCTCCTGGTCAGTTCTTTTATCATAGTTGTTTGGGTTATGGGTCAAATTCCTCTCCTAGAATGTAAGCTTTGTGAAAGTAGAGCCCAGAGCTTCTTTCCCCTTGTCAATCTCCCAGCACCTCACACAGCACATATCCTTTGTCCTCAGCAAGCACCTAATGAACGTTTGTTGAACTGAATTGAATTCGTAAGAAGTCTATTTCTTGAAAAGGAATGTGCTCAATAAACAGTATTCTGGCTATTTAGGATAGAATGTCCTTGGTCTTTAAAATGACATTAGTGACAATCTTGTGTGTGTGTGATTATGGCATGCATTTTCTGCATTGTTTCAGTAATTAACTTATTACAGTAGTGGAAATGTTTTAATTTGGGGCTGAGTCAATTATTATTTTCTATTTGTGAGGATATAACACTGAAGCTAATCAAGTCTAAATTATAAACTGAAGCATTTCAAAAGCATAAGCAAACTTCCTTTTGAATGTAGAGTAGATATATGACTGTTACGGAGAGCAGCTGGAGGGGGGAGTTAGCGCAGAGCCTATTAAAGTGTCCTCGCTAGAGAAAAGCAGACAAGGGAGCCGAGGAAGGAAGAGGTAGATAAGAGGAGGGAGAATGGGGAAAGGAAGACTCAGGAGACAGAGAGTGAATGAATTAAGCACTGTGGAAAAGAGATAGCTGGCAAGAAAGGAGAGGGAAGGCAACATGTGCAGAAACACTAAAGAAGAAAGGAGCTACAGATGCCAAGGTAGACTGGGAGAAGACAGGAAAGCGTAAGATCAAATGGGATATGAGAAAAGTGAAGAGGTGGATATAGTCACCAAAATGCTCAATATGGAGAGAAGGAAAAAGATATTTAGCTATATCTTTACATATAATACATCATGTTAGCAAACGCATACACACAAAATACTCTCTATTTGAATGAAATTAAATTCAAATCCACAAATGTTTACCGAATGCTTACTATGAGTGTTAGACACTATGACAGATATTAAGCAATGTAAGTAGGTCCTTGCTCCCAAAGAACTTATACTGTAGTCAGGAAGAGAACGAACACACACACACACACACACACACACACACACACACACACATCCCTTTTTTTCCCTTTGTTTTTATATTGCCTACTTTTCCCAACATATTCCTCCCTGTTGTCTCCTCAGAGAGCCATAGCCTATAATAAATAATAAAAAGGAGGGAGGAAGAACACTTGAACCAAACTAACCACAACTGAGAAAGAGTATGTTGTATGCAGTGTTCCATAGCCATAGTCCCTCATCTTTGCAAAGAAGAGGAAGAGGTGCCGAGAAGCCAAATCCCTGCAAAGAAAAATACAGAAACTAGAAAGGATGAGGAAGAAAAGACAAAGGATACTATTTAAACCTCCTTTAAATCTTTAGATATCTGCTGGACATGCTATTCCATGACCCGCTGACCATCTGCGTAACAGTAAGCGTCAATTTGCCTTTTTGACAATGCCGTCTCTTAGAAAGTAGCAGTAACAAGTAGAAATGCCTCTATCATCCTCATTCTGACTAACGAGGAGGATCTAAGTGGCGAGTTGGAAGTGGTAAGAATTTTGGAAGAAGGTGAACACATCGCATTAGAAATTTTAAAAGCCATGGCAGAAAATGTTGAGCATCGAGAAGTGAATCATCTCAACTTTATGAAAGAAGATTTCAAAAAACTTAAGAAAAATTGTAGACACGACTCCAAGATCTAAGACTCTTGAATGGAACATAATTCAAAAGGAATTGAAGCTCTCAAAAAAATGGTCATCAGATCATTGGAGATGATCTAATGTAATAGATATAAATATATTCTCCACCAAAAAGGCAGACAAACATACTGAAGAGGAAATAAGAGGAGATAAATAGCAACTAGATACAAGTTTCTAAAACAACTGATACCGTTACATAAGGAGCTCTCTAATGATCTCTGATCATATGACCCAGGTCCTCCTGACTCCAGGCCTGATGCCTTTTCTATTATGTTACATAGGAGCCCTCCCCATCCAAATAGACTATTAAATGAATAGTCTATGGGCAGTGTGGGGGCAGCTATGTAGCTCAGTGGATTGAGAGCCAGGCTCAGAGATGGGAGGTCCTGGGTTCAAAATTTGGCCTCAGACACTTCCTAGCTATGTGTCTCTGGGCAAGTCACTTAAGCCCCATTGCCTAGCCCTTACCACCCTTTTGTCTTGGAATCAATACATAATATTGATTCTAAGATGAAAGGTAAAGATTTTTAAGCCGGGAAAAAAGAAGTATAGTGGTGATTACTTGGAATTAGCACGGATTCCCTAGGAACAAATGATACCAAAGCAGTTTCTTTCTTGATATGATTGCTGAATAGTTAGTTAGCAGATAGGAAAGTTCTAACAAAAGACTTTAATAAATCCCAACCAGACATTTAAGAAAATCTCCCAATGACAAGAGAAAATGATCTTTTCATATAAAACAGAAAACTAGATAAAATGCTTACGATTAGGGTAATGAATAGAGTTGAATGATAATCTCCATCACTTCACAGACTAAAGCTTTCCTGAAAAGTCTTTAGTGTCATGTTGCAGAGACATATCCTTAGTCCCGTCCTAGTCAAAAATTCCATTACTGATTTTATTAAAACATAGAAGCAATGCTATCAATTCTTCATATGCCACACAAAAAATAAAATGGTAGAGTTGGCTAAGTGGTGAATTGGCAGGATTAGATCACAATGTATCAGACAGACCAATATCATGGTTCAAAGGATAATACATTGAAATTTGAAAAGGTAACTGCGAAGTTAGGTTCTAGAATATCAAGGAGATGTGTATAGGACCTTGAAGACATGAGTTCATAACTTAACAATAGGTCATGAAGGGGACAGGAGAGGTAGAAGACACCCAACCTTTTAAGTGTTAGTTGACTATAAGCTCAATATGAGTAAATAATTTTATATGGTAGCCACAAAAAAGTTACACTAATAAGATATAATGATAAAAATATTATGTCTGGAATCAATATTCTATACTGGTCAGACCACGTATATTGTATTCAATTACACAAGTCATATTTCCAAAGGGACATCAGCAATCTTTAGAGAACAAACAATTTGAAAGCTATCTAGATATTGAGGAGACTCAATACTGAATTACAGGAAGAACAATAGAGGAACTGAAAAAGATACAAGGGAAGATTGAATCTACTAGTACATTCAAATACTTGAAGGGGTATCACATAAAAGAGGTCCTTGACTTATTCTCAAGAGGACTGGATCAGGACCAACAGAACTAGGAAGAATGTACAGAAGGAGAAGAAGGACTTTCTAACCTCTCAGCCTGTCTCAGGATGAAACAATTTGTCTCATTAAGTACTGAGCTCATTGTCACTGGAAATGTTCCAATGGAATCTGGATGACCACTCTTGTGGGGTTTGTAGACAGAAAATTCATGGACCTCTAGGGGAGGGGATGTTGAATTACTTGACCTCTAAGGTCTCTTCCAATTTTGAGATTCTCTAATTCTCTAAAATTTAAATAACATTTCAAGGCCACAAAAGAGGAGCCTACATACAGAAGCATATGGTTGCTAAATGGGTGGTACAGATGGCCAGGGCTCTAGGAGTTCAAAGGAAAGAGAGATTCTTATGGGCACTGACGGTCAGAAAGAGGTTCATAAAGGTGATGGAAACTAAATTTAGTTTTGAAGGATGGATAGAATCTTAGGAAGAAAAAAGGTCAAATTTACTCCACACAGAGTTAACGGTGAACAGAAATCCATTGAGGCTGGAGTATTTAGGGACCTTTAAAATTGGGGGTCAGAGAGGAGGCAGTGTATAAAAATGCTTTGCTAAAGCTGTGTGCTAATATTAAAGAATCATGGTTAATGAAGCTGAAAAGATCAGAGATGGTAGATGACCTTGAATGCCAAGCTGAGGAGTTGAGAACTTTATCCTCTAGACAGTAGGGAACCACTGAAGATTTTATTAATAGCAGAGTGATATGATTAAAGCAGCATACTGGGAAGATCAATCTGGCAAATATTATCTTGAAAACATTTGTTAAATCATTGTTCTCCCATATGTAGGATATCTGGCATGATTTTATGGAGCAGCTGATTTTTCCCCCTTTTTTCCTATTCCTGTTCCTTTTTACATAAATCAAACCAGAAGTTTGAACTGAGGTTACTATAGAATATTCCCTCTATATTCAACAGGAAACTCATGTGTGTTTTTGAAATGCTTCAATTTATATCAGCTCAATTAACTGATATGCTACATCACTGCAAAGAGAAAATCGGAGTTCCTTCACAGTTCTCAACTTTGCCCTCCTCTAAAAAGATTTTGATATGGCCATCCATCCACCTTTTGGAATTCTCCTTTAATGTCTCAGAACATTTTTTAAAATCCATCTCTTTCACTGGCTCCTCTTTCCCTTGCCTTTTTAAAAAAACACTTTACCACCTTGCTTAGAATCAATACTAAGATTAGTTCTAGGGCAGAAGAGTGGTACAGGCTAGGTAATTAGGGTTAAGTGACTTGACCAGCAATACACAGGTAGGAAATTTATGAGGTTACATTTGAACTCAGGACCTCCTATTTCCAGGCATGAGTTTCTATCCACCGAGTCACCCAGATGCCCCTTTACATTGCCTTTTAACTAATGTTCCCAGAAAAATACAATCTTCAGAACTCAGCTATTATTCCTGAACATTCACTTAAACTAAGGGAATTTCTTATTTTCTTATTAAAAGGGTATATTTTACAATGGAATACCATAATGTCTGACTGTACCACCATCACTGGGCTTGAGTGAGACTCTTTCTAAGGTACAAGTTTCTAAGATATGGAAGGAAATGGAGAAAAAAGAGAAGTGAGCTCTTAAGGAGAATAAATGAAATTGATAAATAAAAATTGGCATTTTTCAACCTCTAAAACAAAGGCTCTTAATATGAGATCTATAAACTTTAAAAGTATATATCTAGATAATTCTATTTCAGAAATTTTTGATTTCCTCTGTAATCTTCTATATCTTTTTTATGCATTTAAGAACATTATCCTGAAAAGGAGTCCGCAAGGATTCACTGACTAAAAGGGATATGATTATAAGTAATTCCCCAATTGACAAATGGTCAAGGGATATGAACAAGCAATTTTCAGATGAAGAAATCAAAGCTAACAGTAATCATATGAAAAAATGTTCTAAATCACTCTTTTTTTTATTTTTTAGAAAAAAAATTTTCTATGGTTACTTGATTCATGTTCTTACTCTCTCCCCTACCCAACCCCCCCCCCCATAGCTAATGCGCACTTCCACTGGTTTCTTCATGTGTCATCGATCAAGACCTATTTCCATATTATTGATAGTTGTACTAGGGTGGTTGTTTAGAGTTTACTTTCCAAATCATGTCTGCATCAACCCATGTGTTCAAGCAGTTGTTTTTCTTCTGTGTTTCCACTGCTGTAGTTCTTCCTCTGAATGTGGGTAGCATCTTTTCCATAAATCCCTCAGAATTGTCCTGGGTCATTGCATTGCTGCTAGTTCAGTAGTCCATTACATTCGATTTTACTACAGTGTATCAGCCTCTGTGTACAATGTTCTTCTGGTTCTGCTCCTTTCACTCTGCATCAATTCCTGAAGGTCATTCCAGTTCACATGGAATTCCTCCAGTTTATTATTCCTTTAAGCACAATAGTATAAATCCCTCTTGATTAGAGAAATGCAAATTAAAACAACTCTGATGGACCACCTCACACCTATGAGATTGACCAACAAGACAGTAAAGGGAAATAATGAATGTTGGAGGGGATGTGGCAAAATCAAGACACTAATGCATTGTTGTAGAGTTGTGAATTGATCTAACCATTCTGGAGGGCAATTTGGAACTATGCCCAAAGGGTTATAAAACTGCACATACTCTTTGATCCTGTAATACTGTGTCTATATCCCAAAGAGATAATTAAAAAGGGGAAAGGACCTACTTGTACCAAAAATATTTATAAGAGCTCTTTCTGTAGTGGCAAGGAATTGGAAATTGAGGAGATGTCCATCAATAGGGGAATGGCTGAACAAATTGTGGCATATGTTGGTGATGGAAACAAGTAGGATGATTTCAGAAAAAGCTGGAAAGATCTACATGAGCTGATGCAGGGTGAAATAAGCAGAACCAGGAGAACATTGTACAATAGTAACAATATACAACGATCAACTGTGAAAGACTTAGGTACTTTCAGCAATACAACGATATAGGATAGTTTTGAAGTACTTATGTCAAAGAATACTATCCACCTGCAAAGAAAGAGCTGTTGGAGTCAGATGCAGATCAAAGCATGAAGTTTTTTCACATTAGTTTATTTATGGTTTTATTCGAGGGTTTTGGTCTCATATGTTTTCTCTTATAACAATGACCAATACGGAAGTATGTCTGCACTGATAATGCATGTATAACCCATATCAAATTACTTACCATCTCTGAGAGGGGAAAGGAAAGGGAAGGAGTGAGGGAAGGAGAGAATTTTGGATCTTATAACTGGAAAATGTACATTAAAATTGTTATTACATGTAATTTGGAAAATAAAATATCTTTGAATAAAAAAATAAAAGGTCTGATGCAAAGAAGATGAAAAATCTACTTTAAGGGTACCAACTCCTCTGCTATAAATGGTGTGTGAACTTTTTTAGAATTTAGAAGCTACCTTTTTAATCCAAATAATACCCAAAGTTAAATTGGGGAAAGAATTACTAAGTGAACTGTGACAAACAGGCTCAGCTTTCAAAAGACACAGAATCTTCTGAAGATCAAGGAAAATAATCTCCTACCTAGGACTCTTATGGTGAAGAAATCCCCACTCAAAGGGAATTGCTCATGAGCTCAAAGTTCTTTCAAAGGGACTAGGAATTCCTGGCTGCAGGAGTAGAAGCCAAGATTCTCCAACTGGGCTCCAAGCTGCCATACCACATCTTGGGGCTCCTCTGGTCCCCTCATGAGGTTAGAGCTGAGATCTTTCTAAATCCCTTTCTATAAACTGGAGGTCAGGAGTACACAACATTCAAATAGTGACAGATTTGGAGGTGCTAACAGGTTCCAGATTTATTAACTAAGTTTTGATTTTTCTTTCTACCTGCCTTCTTAATGATGGAGTCCTGTCTGTCTAGTTTAAGCCATAAATTCACTGAGTGGGGATCATAGCTAATTACACTTTTATCACATGAGCACCAAAAGCTCCCCAAAATGTTAAATTAGAAATATAGCAATTTGGAGATGAAAAAAGCCAAAGGCCTTTAGATAACAAGTGAAGTCTTGCTGGTTGGTGGTTGAGACCCAGAATAAAAAAGCATGTACTTATCATAAAGAGAACACAGCTTGTGCTTTATGACATGTACTCCAGGAGAGAAAATTGATTGCTTAGAGTCAAAATATTGTCTTTAGGGTTGATTGTGAGTTTCATTGAAATTGTTGGATTAGACAACCTAATTTGATAGCTCCAAGCTTCTTGAAGAAATCTGGGAATACAAACTGGTCTGCAAACATAGGATCACCAGGTCTGAAAGCAATTTCCCCTTTTCAATGTGCCTGGGCTTGTAAAAGCAGTACCAAGCCTAGCATAGTTAATGAGAACTCGGTTTCCACTTCCCTCAATCTATTTCCCGAATTGTGCTCAAAACCAGAGGAGGCAGAAAACCTGAAAATGAAAACCTTGCAGCCAATGAGGCAGGGGAAAAGCCTACTGGGCAAATCTGTCAATTGTTAAAACATGTTTTATGGAGGTGCCATCTTTTAACTACTCTGAATTACAGAAGGTTAAGACACCATAAATAAAAAGCTTTTAGTGATGATTTTTGGTTGTAGGTTTTCCCCCTTCTTGGCATTAAAATTATCTTTGATGTCAAATATTTATTGATTGGGTCTTAGCTTTGAGGATGAGACTGGTCAGTAACATGCAACTTCAATGCCAAGAAAGGGAGTTGATGACAAAGGGGAAGCTTCGACCCTGGATTTTTTTTCCTAACTTACTCAGCCTGGCACTCTGGAGAGAGGGCAGTGGGACAAGGAAGTAAAGGAAATCTCAGGCTTCCTCCAGAATTTCTTATTGGGTTCTCCAAATTGCAGTGACTGAGAGGCTCTGATGGTTCGCCAAGACCCAGTGATAGGCTGGGAATTCCACACTACTAAGAGAAAGATACAAAAGAACTCAGAACAATAGGAAGTCCTTGTCTTTTCCCCATTTCTCAGAGAGAAGTTCATTGAGAGTTTGTAATGTCTGGGCTGAATTCAATCCATGAGATCATAGAGTAGAAAGGAACCTTAGAGGTCAGCTAGTCCAACCTCCTCATTTCACCAAGGAGGAAACTAAGGCCCACAGAGGGTAAATGATTTTGTTCAAAGTCATCCTGGTAGTAAATGTCAGAAGTGGGATTTGAACCTAGTCCTCTAATTCAAAATCCACTACTTTTTCCAGTCTTTCCTCTTAAAGATTTCCACTTCAAGATGCACAGGGCTTCCAAAACAGCCCATTTATCTCTGCATCCCACCTAGTGTGGTGTGGAGTCCTGCCAAGACATTCTCCCACAGACCTGACTCAGTGAACTAGACAGTCTCCCTCTACAAACACACTCCAGACACCCTGGCAAGCAGGAGACCCTAGCTGGGTATATTGCATAGAGAGCCTAAATACCTCATCGTTGTCTGTTAATTAATAAAATATTCACGTCATGAGATTAAAGGCAAAATTCTGGAGAAACAAAAAGATGATTATAGGAACAAGTTCTCCTGAAATCTAGGTTATGGGATTCTAATAGTGCTACAGAGGGGAAAAATTTGAAATAACCTAATCCCTCTTGTTTATGATGCCTTGACTGGCTTATTTGAGAATCCACATTCAGAGTGTCATCTCATTTGACAACTAGCGATTCCTCCAACATGGATGTCATGATGAGGCCTGTACTATTTTTAATCAGTACATTTAATAAGACTATCACTCAAAAGTAATAAAGGGCTATAAGCTATTCTTGACAAAAGCATTCACAGAAGCATAATTGGGAAGTCATGCTTGTAATTATGCCAAGTGAGGAAAGATAGCGCTAGTTCCCTTTGCCTAGTGACTGGTGCAAAACAGGAATATAACCAGTGTCCTTGAATGTCAGGATATTATGAGATGATGACATCAACAACATTCAGAGATAATGAGGTCCTGGTTAATGTGTGAAATGAAGTAAAGTAGTAGAATGATTTGAATTCACACTATTTGAAGTTATAATTATATGTAAAATATAGCAATTGGTTCTATCCCAATGGAAATGTTCCATGAAATATTTTTCTAAAATCAGTCTTGTTTATTAATGTAATATATAACAGCAAAAAAAGCTGCAAGGTAGCTCAGTAGATAGAAAGCCTGAAGACCTGGTTTAAATCAAGTTTCCAGTTCTTACTAGCTGTGTTACCCTGGACAAGTCACTTAACCTTGTTTGCCTCAGTTTCCCTAACTGTAAAATGAGCTGAAAAAGGAAATCACAAACCACTCCATTATCTTTGCCGAGAAGACCCCAAATAGTTCACGAAGAGTCGGGCATGACTGAACCAAATGAACAACAAACAGCAATGAATAAGAAAAATCAATTTCTGATCGTTTATTATAAATAGTTATACAAAGCAAAAATTTAAAAATTATAGAATATTATATCTGCAATAATCCTACACTGACAAAATCATGAAAACATCATTATTATCATTTGAAATGTATTAGTGGCACAGAATGAACTGGCTTCTCTTTCTTTAAATCTTCATACATACACGAGTAGATACAGATTCTTAACCACATTTCAGCATATTTGCACGCTCACATTTTCACACAATGGACCAAATGTACTTGGATGGCCATCCTATGGCATTACTTCAAATCAGTAATGTTTTAAACGTGATGTGGTCTCTGCCATATTTTTCAACAGCTGGGCTAAAATAACTTGAAAACTAGGCTTCACAAACAACTTTAGTCACCCATGCTTTCTTGTTGGACCACCAAAAAACTGGAAGCATTCGATGGTTATAGTCTCTCAGAGAACTGGAATTTCATGATAGATAAACACTAGCTTTAATTAAAAGTCCCTTCTATATTACCTGTCAATAAAAGTGTTAAATGATTCTTAGACACTTTAAATCCTGGTTGAAGGTTTCTTTCTTAGAAATGTAAGTTCCAGAAACCATTCTTTCCCAGAATAAGGCCGTTACATTCATGTTAAAAATTTGTTGATTGGTGTATCTACTTTCTCTGATTATTTTCCTTAGGATATTTTAGCTTGTTGTCCTCATCTTCACTGGCCACCTCTCTGGAGATTTGAACAAGCAATTAAGCCAGATTTTTTAAAAGCAATCGAACAAGGAAATACTTGCAGGAAAGTTTCTTCATTAACCACTTCTCCATTTTATTTCACTGCCTTAAAACAAACTCCAAGCTTTTGTCTAAATGGTTGCTCTGTTAAAAGCGATGTGTTTTTGATTGCAAACATCAATCTATAAAGCTAAAAGATGCTCCATTTCTCTTATTGTGAATAATTCTTCTTGTTTGTAAACCTCAAAAAGCTGAGGTAACTTTGCCTTTGCCTTTATTTCACTGGCATATCTTATAATATATTGTTCTATTGATTCAGACATTCTAATATCTCATCCTATTTTAGAGTAACTGTGACCAATTTCATGCCATTGAATTACAACAAACCTTTGTTCTATTATATATTAACAAATCTCTTCTTTCTTTGTACTGGCAGGCTTTCCAACTAAGGTATTCTTCCTTTTGTCCATTTTACTAAGGGCTCTTTTTTTTCTTTTTACTTATTTATTTTTTAAATAGAATTGATTCCCAGATATCTCAGCCCCTCTTTCCCTTTCTCATACCACAAAAAGTATCATCAGACAAAAAGATATGTCTAAAGAGAATCTTTTATGTTTCTATTTTTTAAGTTCATTCTCGGGAGGAAGGCATTTACAAGTTATTCTTCAAACATTTAACTAGCTATAACATGTTCTTTTGGTTTTACTCATTTTACTCTTCGTTATTTCATGTAAGTCTTTTCCAAGGTTATTTTTCTTTAAATTACCCTTCTCATCATTTGTTACAGCACAGTAGTATTCCATCACAATCATATACCATACATAATTTGTTCAGCCTTTCCCCAATTGATGGACATCCTCTTGATTTCCAATTCTTTGCCACACACAAAGAAGACTGCTACAAATACTTTGGAACATTTAGGGTCTTTTCCTTTTTTTTCCTGATCTCCTTGGGAAAGAGCTAAGGGAGTTTTTCAAAACGAATTAACTTAATTGCTGGGAATCTGATGCAAAACAGACACTGCATCGACACTGAAGAGGTAAGCACAGACTGACAGCATATTAGCGTGTTAAAAATCTTCACTAGCTCACATTCATTTCACTGAGTTTTGGCTCTCATTAAATTTGGTCTAGTATTATATATTTTTTATTTTTATACTTTAATTTTATAATTCACACCAAATTATGTTAACTCATACTAGTTGAGACAAACTGCAATGATATTTAACACAGAATTATCCAGGAAAGAATCAAAGAACCAAGTATGGACAAATGAGAAAAACAGAGGATGCTCCAGTCTAATGGATCTCTTTCCTCCTACATCTCCTTATCATGCACAGTTGTGTTGAACTGAGTAGTGTCGAATGTCCATTCCGGTTTTAAATCCTGTGAACACCAAACCCTTGTAACAAAGTCATTTATTTATCTTTAAATTCTCTAGTAAAGAAACACCTACCTCATCTCCCAAGTAAGTGAAGCAAAATGGATCTTTCTGACCTTGAACTCCAGTCTCAACTCAAGTCAAATCAATAAGCATTTATTGCATTTACTCTGTGCTAGGCACTGTGCTTAGCACTAGGCTTACAAAGACAAAAACAGCCCAAAGAGATCACAGGCTAATGGTGGAGAAAGCAGGCAAACAATATGTATTATATGTATATCATCTATAAATCAATATATAAATAATATCAATATCATATATAAATATGATATATGTAGGATGGATTGGAGATAATCTGAGAGGAAAGGCATTAGTATATTAAGGGAAATTGGGAATGGCTCCTTGCAGAAGGCAGAATTCTGAGACTTAAAAGAAGTGAAGGAGGCTAGCAGGCAAAGAGAAAGAGGGAGAGCATTCTAGATATGGGAAAAGTCAATTAAAATTCAGAATCAGGAGATGAAATGTCTTGTGTGGGGAACAGAAAGGAGGCTAATATCATAGACAGTAGAATAGACATGGTGCATACAATGGGGAAGTATATGGAAATTGAAAAGCAAAAAGGGATCAGTGGGGCAGAGGATAGAAAGCCAGGTCCTGGAAAGTCAGGAGGTCCTGGGTTCAAATCTGGCCTCAGATACTCCTAATCATGTAACCCTGGGTAAATCATTTAACCCCCATTGCCTAACCTTTACTGCTCTTCTGCCTTGGAACTAATATACAGTCTTGATTCGAAAGCAGAAGGTAAGAGCTTTAAAAAAAAAAAGAAGGAAAGAAATGGGTCAAGTTATAAAGGGTTTTAAAAGTCAAAAATAGGATTTCATATTTGATCCTAGAGATAAGAGGGAACCACTGGAGTTTATTGAATTGGGAGTGGAGGTGACATTGTCAGACATTTGTTTTAAGAGGATCACTTTGAATGAGTCCTTGACATGTAATTCTCAGCCAGCCTGAAACTTTTCTATAGCTCCAACCACTGCCTGTCTCCCCTCTTCCAGCTCAAGCTCGGTAGATCTTAAACTTGGCTTAGACTTTGTAATAATGAGTCTTACAAAGCTTACATCCTTCCTGCTTCATCCCTCCAAAAATTGATCTGCCAGTTTGAGCAACTTCTTTAGGATTTATAACGACACATACTCATTCTTGAGGGGAACCGGTTTTTAACCTTACTCCTATGTTCAGACCACCAGCTTCACTCAATGCACATGGTGTGCCTACACTTCCATTTTTCCCCTCATCTATTCACAGCTTGAACATACGTTTGGTAATGACCTTTAGCCAGTCTGAAAGGAAATCTGCAGTGGAACAACACAGAATTGTATATTCCATAAGCTTTGACTGTCTCATAATTCTTATCTAAGATAATAATGATAGCTAACATTTATAGAGCACCTACTAGGTGCCAAGCATGATAGTAAGTGCTTTACTATAATTATCTCACTTGACCCTCACAACAACCGTAGGAGGTAGGTGCTATTATCATCCCATTTTAAAAATGTGGAAACTGAGGCAAACGGAGGTTAAGTGACTTTCCCAGGGTCACACAACTAGCAGAAATCTACCTACTGTGCCACCTAGCTGAAGATATAAAGTTAGAAAATATATATAACACAGTAGCCAAAGAGCTAGACTTAAGTAACCCAAGCCTCCAAAAAGCATTATTATGGGTCTCTCTCCTCACTGCATTTGGCAGGAGTGGAATTGGTGAGAATGAGAAAGATGAGAGATTCCGGCTCTTCAAGCTTTTTCTGATCTCCAGCTTTGAGAGAGAAGATATATATCTAATTTCAACTTCTCTGCAAATTGCTGAAGAGAGAGAGATAAAGACTCTGGGAAGGTGAGAGGAGAGGAGCTAGCAGTCTCCAACATATTCCTTTCCCAAGCTTGCTTCATGAGAGACTTGGGGGAATTTCCCTTTGGGATGAGATCTGGTACTCTAAGTTGAAATGAATTATGTCAGTCCCGTTGGGAGAACTCCTTCACCCTATATTGTCTGGTATATGTTCTTATATTTGTGCTTTCTTGGATTCCTGTTTTGCAATTGCCTTAGATAAATAGTTTTCTTAGCTATTATATATATATATATATATACATTCATTGTAGAATGGATAGACGGTGGGAAGAAAGTCAAGCCTTGGCTATAAAGTTGGAAGTTTTCCTTTCTACAGTAGGAATAGCAATTAGGAATTTAGCTTGAACCCCAAAATTACATCCCTTAGACCAGTGATGGGCAAACTATGGCCCTTGGGCAGATGTGGCCCCCTTAAATGGTCTATCTGGCCCCTCGACATTATTCCTAATCTGACGAAGACAATGAGTAAGATACAATACAATGAAACTTCAAAAGAATTGCCTTAGAAACAGACTAACAGATGAGCATTTCCTTTCCTTTGGCCCCTCTTTAAAAAGTTTGCCCATCACTGCCTTAGACTAATAATATTTAAGGAAGTAGGTAGAGATAATTCTAGCCTAGAATTTCCTCTCTCTGAAGAAAGTAGGATTGTTGACCTCTGGTCCAACCTGTCAGGAATTAAGTCTCCCTTGGAGAAGGGTGAAGCAAGAGACTCTAGAGATGTCTATTTTTGCCTCTCTGAATCATACATGACATCCTATGCTATACTTAAAATAATGAAGATTGAAATTTGGATTTTGTCTCAGATACCTACCAGCTCGCCATAATTAATTTCAATAGTGTCACACTGCAGTCAAAAATGCTAATCCAATTGTAGGCTGAAGTAACAGAACGGGGGTATCTAAATTACGGAAAACAATAATCCCATCCTTCTACATTGGTTATAGCGATCTATAGGACTGTCAGGTAAAAGAAGTAGACATGATTTGTGTTGTATTTGAAGACAGAACTAGGACCAATGGATAGACGTCATTGGAATTCAGCTTAAGAAGGAGCTTTTTAACAAATAAACTTTCCAATATTGGATTGGAATGTCTTATAAGGGAAATAGGTCACTGGAGGTATTCAACTAGAGGCTGAATGGTCACTTACCAAGGATGTCCCAGAAAGGATTCCTGCTTTGGGTTGGAGGTTGGACCTCTAAAGTGCTTTGCAACTCAAATGGTAGATAGAATTCAATGATTCTAAGAGGATGTTACCCTATCAGACTGTTTCTCAAATCTGCTAGTGTTTTCTCAGCCTTTTGCCTTCTATAACACCATTTGCTGAGTCTGAAATGTTCCCGGAGGGTCACAGATTTAGAACTGAAAGGGCCATTGCAGCTGAATGACTTACCTAAGGTCATACAGGTAGACTGGCAGAGTTGGGATTCAAATCCAAGTTCTCAGTCTCTAAATCCAACATTATTTCTACTATGTCCTAATTTCACAGATTATCAAAATAATGCTCGTACCTCCAAAGTCTTGCTTCAATCCCACTTTCCCCTGGAAGTCTTCTTTGACCCCAGTTGGAAGTGATCTTTCCCTTCCTTCTTGCTCTCAATAATGGCTATACCTATAACTTGCCCCTTGTTTACTCTGCTGTTCTGTAGGCTTTTTCTCTGTGTGTTATTGTTGTTCAGTCATTCAGATGTATCCAACTCTTCACAGCCCCATGGACCTTCTATCTTCTGCTAGTTCCCAAAGGCTGCCCAGGTTCATTTTGTTGTTTCCATGATTTTTTAATATATGTATGTTTCATTTCCTCAATTCAACTGTAAGTTTCTGAGGGCAGAGACCTGATAGGTCTTGTACTTATTTTCATTCCCCATAATACCTCAAGTAGTGCTTCCCAAAAAAATAAATAAATAAATAAATAAATAAGCAAATAAACGAACAAATAAATAAATAAATGGATGAATAGATGAATGAATAAACAAACAAACAAACAAACATACAAACAAACAAACAAACAAATAAATAAATAAATGAATGAACGAATAAACAAATAAATAAATAAATAAATAAGAGAAGGGGGCAAGGGGCAGGTAGGTGTCTCAGTGGATTGAGAGTCAGACCCAGAGACGGGAGGTCCTATGTTCAAATCTGGCCTCAGACACTTTCTAGCTGTGTGACCCTGGGCAAGTCACTTGACTCCCATTGCCTGGCCCTTATCACTCTTCTGCCTTGGAACCAAGTATTGATTCCAAGATGGAAGGCAAGGGTTTAAAAAATAAAGTAGTGCTTCCAAAAGAGAAGTGTTCAATAAAATATTTAACCATTTCCAAAGAACTTTTTCAAATACACAACATGAAAAGAAAATTCCAAAAATTCATATTTACCATGATATGATTTAATTTTTTTTAAAAAACAGCCGCATAGTTAAAGAACCCCAGACTTAGGCCTCACCTGTGATCTTTCATCCCAGAAAAATTTTTTGACCTTCCAGATTATCCTGATCTTCTGGAAATTTTAATATTAGGGAATACAAAATAGAAGAATTCTAGAGCAAGTTGCATATATTAAAGACAAAGGACAGACCAACCACTTGCCAGAGGGAACAGGAAATTTGCCAATATATTAGTCCTTACTCCCTAAAGAACAATTCCAAGACAAGTTTATTGCTTGTAATTTTTCCTACTAAAAACAAAAATTTATTAATGATAGCCATTCAACTGTTCCTCAGATGCCAAACTCCCCCATCTCTTTTCAGAATGGCACTTAAAAATACAGGAAATCTAAGGATTGTTGAGCTCTACTAAGGGAAAGGCTTCTACTTATGTTAGGATGGTAGGCAAATAGGGTTATGGGACCAAAGCTTTGGATCTGGAATGGACCTTAGAGGCTTTCTAGTCCAACCCTTTCATTTCACAAAATAAGATACTGAGACCCAGAGAGCTGAAATGATTTGCCCACAGTCCTACAAGTAGTTAATTGGCAGAAGTGTGAGTTATATCCGGATCATGTGACTCAACTTCTAATGCTATTATCCAGTGATGAATAAAAGAATGATAAGTAGATTTGGAAATTTTTGAAAAATACTCATTCTCCCTTGATCTTTACAGTTTCTTTTTGTTATTTTGATCATTCCCAAATTACATGTTATTGGTTAAATAAAATGTGAAATATCATTATCATAGAATAAAAATATCATATGATCTCAGAAGTTTTGGTTACCTACAAAACTCAACTTATGCCACTCTCTTCATGAGACATTTCCTGATCTCTTCAACTGCCAACAAGTATCCCCCTTATGCCCAATTATCTTATATTTATATTTATTTTGTATAAACTTATATATGTTCATATCATGTCTCTGATGATGTGGGCTTCCCAAGGACAGGAACTCTCATGATTTTGTCTTTGGATCCCCAGTGCCTGGTTGTAGTAGAGAGGTAATATGGTATGGTGGGAAAGTGCCATCTCTGGAGTGTGAAGACCTGATACAAATCCTGACTCTGATATTTGTTCCTTCTATGACCTGGACAAGATGTATTAACCTGGTCTTCAGATAAAAAAGAGAAGGGTAGGTTACATGGCTTCTGACCTCCCTCCCAGCTCTACATCTGTGAGCCTGGAATCTTAAAAGATGTTTGTTGATTAACTGATCGATTCTCATCCTGGAGTCAGAAAGAGTTGGCAATAAATATTAGGAATGGGGAAAGAGTTGCAGAGAGAAAGAATTGCAAAGAGGTGGGGTTTTTTTTTGCTCTCCTTCCCCACAGGAGGACTGGGTAATATCAAGAGAATAAGGAACTGACAACGAAGACAAATGTGTCTGAATCCACCTGGGCAGAATTCTTTCTCATTCCAATCTCTCTACTTGTGATAGTTGTAGCTCAGGCAGAGAAAGTCATCTGTTGACCTGACCCAGCTCATGGGACTATTACACAGGACATTCCCATGTGGAATTCACAAGTTTGTGCCAATAAACATCTGCCCCCTCTCTCTAACACCAGAAATTTGTCCACAAGTCTGACAGATCCCAAGCTATCTAAAGTGAATAACTATTAGCAAGGATCATCAGTTATGCTTGTGCCATCCCAATAAGAACAGTGGTGGCTCCTTAGTTAAAAGACACACACAAGATCATTATAGACCTGAATAACAATTGAATATTTTAAGAAACTTGATATAGGAGTAGAAGAAGACAGATCTGTAATTTTATCCAGCTAGGCAACTCTAGATATGATACAAAAACCTTCTCCAGTGATGAACTTGACATAAACTTTGAGTCTTAGAGAATTTTCTAAGGTGTTGAGAGAAGGAACTTGCTCAAGACCATTATGCATTTTTAAGCCTTACCTTCCATCTTAGAATCAATACAATACATTGGTTCAAAGTCAGAAGAATGGTAAGGGTTTGGCAGTGGGGGTTAAGTGACTTGTGCAAGGTTACACAGCTAGGAAGTATCTGAGGTCAGATTTGAAGCCAGGACCTCTTGTCTCTAGGTCTGGTTCTCAATCCACAGAGCTACCTAGCTGTGCCCATTATGTATTGAACTTAGAGGACTTTCTGAATATAAGGAAAGCCCTCTATCCACTTTAACCAGGCAATCTTTCAGAAACTTAGTTGGACCAAACCAATTGGAGGTCTCATTTTCTATTCCCTTATCTCAAAAAAAAAAAACCAAAACAATACCTACAGCTGAAGCACTTTACAATTTGCTCTTGACCTACAGACTTAACAGACTTAAAATGAGATAAACAGAAAAGTATTATGGAAAGAGAAGTAACTTGGTGGCTTAGGTCAGAGGACCTGGCTTCAAGTTTTCATTCTGCTACTTATTAACTGTGACATTGGGAAAATTGTTTAATCTCTTTTGGTAATCTCTACATAAGACAGTTGGACTAAATGACTTCTAATGCCCCTTTTCTTTCTGAGCTTATGATCATATGTTTAAACAACAAAACATCCCTTATATACCCTTCCACCATTTGTGAAGGGAACTCTCCTGGTCTCATAAACCAACGTGACATTTGTGTCACAGTCCCAAGGTATCTGCCATCTTCTTCACTTTCACCACCCAAAATATTCAGCTTGGAATGGTTGTTCAACCTTCCCTAAAGATAAGTTCTGGAATTAAGGTGCTTTGTCATTGTTGTTCTGTTCTCACAGAACAGAACTTTCAGAACTTTCAGGAACGCACAAACAAAATTCAAAAAATTCAGAACTTTCCAGGAATACACAAATATTTTTCATATATTTCTGTATTTTCCATTCATTTACTACCTACTAACTATAGGAAATATGGCCAAAAATTAAAGAATAACAGACAATTCAATATGTCGATAATTAATTTTTAAAAGTATACAATATGAGGGGCATCTAGGTGGCATAGTGGATAGAGTGTCAGGCTTGAAGTCCGGAAGACCTGAGTTCAAATTGGCCTCAGATATTTCTTAGCTGTATGACCCTGGGCAAGCCACTTGGCCCCCTTTTGCCTAGCCCTTACCCTTCTGTTGTAAAGATGTTACTAAGCCAGGAAGTTGAAGTTCTAAAAAAAAATTTGATGTGCCAAATACTGTGCAAGTGAGATGGAAATACATATATAGAGTAGAGGCAAAAAAGGAAGTTATTCTTTCCCCTCAAGAATCTTACATTCCAATGTCTAGAAGACAATACATGAAAGTAAGATGAAAAAGGTAAGGGGGAGAAAATACTCATGTATAATCATGCTGGGAAAAGAAATTCAGAGAGTCACAAGTAGAACCCAGAGAGGAATAAAGTATACTTGACTTACAACAGCACTTCCTTAAAATGGAGGATCTAGAAATAACTTGGATGTCTTTCAAGAGGTGGCTTATTAATTATTTCTATTTCTATTTAGTCCTCTGTTTCTAAGATGTCTGGGCAGTTTTTCTGTATAATTTCTTGAAATAGTATATCAAGGCTTTTTGTTCATGGTTTTCAGGTAGGAAAATAATTCTTAAATTTTCTATTCCCAATGAATTTTCCAGGTCAATGGGTTTTTTTTATGAGATAATTCATATTTTCATCCATTTTCTAAATGTTTAACCTTATTTAATAGTTTCTTGATGTCTCATGGAGTCATTATCTTCCACTTGGATAATTCTAATTTTTAAGGAGTAATTTCCATCAGTGAAGTTTTGTACCTCTTTAGCCATTTTGCTAATTCTGAATTTTAAGAAGTTATTTTCTTTAGTATTTTTAGTGTCTCTTTAACCAAACTGTTAATTTTCTTTTCATAATTTCTTGCACTGCTCTCATTTCACTCAATTTTTCCTCTACCAATCCTATATGATTTTTAAGATCTTTTTTCTCTCTTTTTAACCCCTTTCTTTAGCTCTACTAGGGATTCTTGCTGGACTTGTATTAAAACTGTATTTTGTTTGAGGTTTTGCTTATAAATTTTTTCAAGGCATTATTTATTTTTTGGTTTTTAGTTGCATGTTGAGATTCCCTGTCACCAGAGAAGTTTTTTATGATCAGCTTCATTCTTTATTGTTTATTCATTTTTCCATCCTATTTTTAATTTTGGATATTATATTATATAATATATGGCATATATTATATCTAATTTGGATCCAAAATTTTGGATTTTATTAGATATTTGTTTGGGTTATTTATTAGTTAGGGCTGGATTCCACTCACTTCTGGGGGTGAGGATAGGAGTAAATGTTTTGCCTAAGCTTTTGCCTTTTATATCCTTCTATTGTTTTTACAGCTCCATCTGGGAGCCTGTAAGTTTTTGATGCTTCCAACATGGTGTGATCTAGGGGGAGGTCTGATCATTGCCCTCCTGGTCTACATTCTGGTTCTTACTTAGATAGGGTCCTTGATTACAATCACAAATAGCAACAGCTCCTTCTATACTGAAACTACACACCTGAACTGAGTAATAAGTGATAAAGTTGCTAAATGGCACCCAATCCACACCCAATTCTAGACAAAGGTCTGTTGGAATCTCTTTCTGCCCTGTTGGAATCTCATTTGTCCCCTTACTGTTCCTGGGTACTGCTGTGCTCCTTGCAATAGCTCAGTGCTGCTTTCCCCAGTCTGGTGTCTGCAGATACTACCTATCTTTTTAAGCCTCTCTGGGCTTGAAATATGACTCAGTTTGACTTTTTTCTTGACTTTGCATTCAATATTTGGTTTGGCATATTTTTTAAGTTGTTGCGGAAGAGGTTTTGCTGAAACTGAGGCAAAGTTGCTAAGCTCCACTCTGCTATTTTGACTTTCTGAAAATAACTAACTCAGAACAAGAGAGCACAGAGAGAGAGAGAGACAAGTCTTCCAGACTGAGAAAGCTCTGGAGAAATAATGGAGAAAAAAGTCCGAAGAGTCTGGAATGGAGACTGATGAGGAATGAAGGAGCTGGTTTCTTAAGGTATTGAAATTATGTGTTTCTATTCGTTCTCATGTTGAAACTGAATTCTAACTTATTACTATGTTATGACTGATTTTAAAGCTGAATCAACCAGAAAGGGAGAAGAGTAGAGTGACAGAATCATAGATTTATTCCTAAAATGAATCTTGTTTGTTCTGATGAGCAAGTTACCCTTAAATAAAGGGTAATTGTGGGTACCTGCTTACGGTCACACAGGTAGTAAGTGCTTGAGGTAGGATTCAAACCCAGGTCTTCTTGACGCCTAGCTCATGGCTAAGCTCAGACTTAATGAGCCAGGCAGACTTAAAGAAATAAAACAAGCACAAGTTCAGGATCTCAAGATGGTAATTACGAAAAGACCACTCAGACTCAGAGACATGATCTCTTAATTCTTCAAGCTCCTGCACTGCAAATACCTTTTTTTTCTCTCCACTCCTGATGCCCAAAAGCCTTCTCCCACCTTAGGTGTTATATGCCAGCAGCCTCACAATCCTCATCTTTAAAACTCTCCAACAACAACCTGAAATCTGAACCTTTCATTCTAGAAAAAGGCATCTGACATACCCTTGTGAGATAACAGTAAAATGTGGAATCTGGCTCATACTCTGAATATAGAATCAAAAATCTAGATCAGAAAGGACCTTAGAAGACATTTTGTCCAAACTCATTTCACCAGTGAGAAAACTGTGGTGGTGAGAAGAATAATTTGCCCACATTCACAGCAGTAGCAAATGATGTAATCAGATTTTTGTCTACAAGTTCTTTGAGTAGATACGTCAAAAGTTTGTACCTCTGCTCACTTTCCAATTTGTGAAATGATGATCTCAGCCTCTCCAATTCAGAAATTTTGGTTATGGCCTTACAATCTAGGCTGGTATGAAATATATGATGTATAACATTACAAAATATACTTTCTAAAATAACGTGATGTTTTTAAATGTAACCAACAAATTAAAGTAGTGACGCTTCTTCTTCCTCATCTTTTATTCATCTTATGGCTATATCTTGTTTATTGTTTCAAATGACACAAATGAAGGCAGTATTCCCACCGTCTAATTCCTGAGTATTTAGCCCCAGCAAGGTGGTTACAATATGAAAATAGTACACCTCACCCTGATTGTGCTTTCACATTTCTCTGGCAAGCACTGGGATAAAAGGGAATTATGGTCAGGGCTCATTAGCACTAACCACGAACTAATTAGCCAGCATGACCCACCATCAAAAAGAACATGGGGAGCTATTTCTGATAAGATTATAGAAGCTTATAAAGACAAAGGAAACTTGGCAGATAGGAAATCATTATTTGACATTACGGGGAGGCAGGAAAGAGACCTCTCATTCATAGTCCATGGCTAATATTCCTACACGCTAAGTGCTATTGTCTCTAGCTTCTAAATCCCTTGTCCTTGCCCCTCCTAAAGGAGACACCCAACACCTGTGAACCCCCGGGGCCATTTATAACCCATTAGCAGGGATAACTAAGCACCTTCTTTACTAGTAGACAGAATCACCAAATAAGGGTTAGAAGTGACCTTGAAGGCAAACTTCCTTTTACAGATGATGAAACTGGGGTTCTGAGAGCTTAAATGACTCGCCTAAATGCCACACAGAATAAGTGGGAGGCATTACTTGAATTTACGACCTCTGATCCCCAATCCAATGCTCCTTCTGAAGTGCTTAGTTGCCCCTTAAGACAGGGAACATTTCACAGTAAGGAAAACTCTCCTCCTCCAGAAACATGGCCCCTTTGTTTCCTGAAGAAACTGAAATAGGACTTAGGGGCTTAGAAGAGGGTGATGTTGGACATTTCTCTGGTTCTTTACACTCTACTTTCAAATCCACTTTTAGGAGGGGTTCTGACTTCTAGTTAGAGTTACTCATTCAATTTCCCCACTGCTTTCTCTTCCCTAGTGACAAGGCATGAACTGGCAGGAAATCTTTCCTTCTACACCTAACCCAGGTCCCATCCATCTCCGTCTCCGTGACTCGGGGGTCCAGAGCTGCCAGATGCATGGAGCACAGATGTGTAGCAACAGTGTTTCATTAAGGGCATAAAACAAACAAAACTGGTGGAATCTGGCGCTGGTTAAAACCTCACAGATGGGAATCACGGCAGCTAAAATTTCACAACACAAAGCTCACATTTCAACCACACAAAAGAACAATACCAAGCATGAAGTTGATCACTGGGACTGTGGAGCCCATAAACTTGTTCTTTCCAGCCTAGCTGGGGCCTACCAACCTTGGCCAAGACTGAATTTTGACGGTTTTCTGTGTAGGGCCAGAACGCTCTACTATCACTCTCTGGGATAAATTCCTTACCTGAAGATTTCATTTTCCTTCCTGGTACTACACCAACATTTAATAATTATCAAACTTAGTTCTCCCCAGGGCCCAAATTAACTCCCTGTGAAAACTCCAGCCTTTTATAAGCACCACAAAATCCAGGGGCCAATTTTTATTCTTTACATTTGGCCACCCATGATGAATATATAAGAGGCACCAAAATAAATATCCACTGATTGGCTGAAGATGACTATTTCTGGTATCAAAGTACCAGTTAGGCATTATAGTAATGGTACCCTTATGGCCTGAAAGAGACAGCTGGTCTAGTGAGAAGCAATGTGGTCTCCGAGGAATCAAGGGAATTTGGGAGCTGGAAAGGATCTTAGAAATCAAAGTGCAACACCCTCAGTTTAGACATGAAGAAGTTGAGGACCAGAGAGGCTGCTTACACTGTTCTAGGTCATCTAGCCTAGAGCCAGAACTAGGGCCCGGGGCGCTTTTGCTATTTTCATGGTATCAAACTAACTCCAGAAAGTCTAATCCAGTTTGGGCAATTGCTGGCATTCAGAATTGAATTAAAACACTTTGCCATTAAACTTGACATCAGGAAAAAATGGAGAAAATCAAATTGCTTGTATTCTTATATAAGATGTAAAAAACTATTGTGAAAGGATGAATTTTGAATTATTTTTCCAGAACTGGTAATAAATACATTTGTACCCCTTTAGCCAAGTAGTACTCTTCATGCCCAATGGCCATGTGCTTTGAGCATGGTTGATCATATCTGGGAAGAAAGTCCTGGGTTATGGAAGAGCATTAAACAAATTGGGTCTGAAGGGGTTCTTTATTTTAAATCTTTACCTTCCTCCTTAGAATCAATACTGTATATTGGTTCTTGCGCAATAGAGGAGTGAGGGCTAGGCAATAGGGATTAAGTGTTTTTTTTTTTTTTTTTTGTAAAGTATCTGAGGTCAGATTTGAACCCAGGATCTCTTGTCTCTGGGCCTGACTCTCAATCCACTAAGTCAATTAGGTGCCCCTGAAGGAGTTCTAAATGTTTATGATGGCCTCAATGTATCTCAATATAGTCACTGCCTTAATTAACAGCAACAACAACAAACAAAATATGCATGGAATATACCACATGATATTGAGATAAGATATATATATATATATATATATATATATATATATATGCCTAAGAATGCCAAAGTCCCACCACTCCCCACTCCCTAACTGTTCCCTCCAAAAAGTTACGAAGTTATTCCATAGAATCACAGAGTCGGTAAGATCATACAAATCGCATAAAGTGTTTGCCTGGAATAAGATTCTCTCTTCCACCATGACCATCACCAACAAGTGATTCTGAATGGATGAGGTTCCCATCTGAAGAGTTCCAATAATGAGGAGCATGCCATGGAAAACAAATTGTCCTTTCCTCTTTTGGCTAGGTCAAACTGCTGCAAAATTTTCTTTATATTGAAATGAAATAGAGTGAGCCTCTCAGCAACTCCTGCTGACTGCTTCTATCTCTGGCCTCGGGGCTGAATCATACAAGTCTAATCCCTCTTCCACATGACAGACCCTCCAAAGGATGGAGACAGTCATCACGTCCCCACTGTCCTCCCACACACCCAGCCTGTGTCTTCTATTTCCCAAGCATTGCACCCTGGTTCTTTCAACTGGAAATATCATCATTATTAAGTTCTCACTATAAGCCTACTTTTCTTAAGAAAAAAACTCAATTCAATTCAACAAGGATTTATCCAAGACTTACCTACAATGTGCTAATGTCCTATGCATACCAACGGGACAGAAAGAAAAAAATGAAATAATCCCTGACTGCAAGGAGCTGACATTCTATTCAAATAACATGTATACCTATATAGATTAATAAAAAATATGCATACATTAAATAATTTAGGGAGGGAAGGAGAATTAAGGGGATCCACAAGGGCCTTATTTTAAAGGTGGTTGTTGAGTAGAACACGGAAGGGAACAAAGATTTCCAAGAGGCATAATCAGTGAAGAAGGAAAGCATTCCAGGCATGGCAGACAACTCGTGCAAAGCCATGGAACCAGGAGATGGAAAATGTCTAAAAGATAGTCACGACTCCTCTTAAAGAGTGCCTGGCCACATATGACACATCCATAAACACCATGTAGAGAAGATGGAATACAGGCTCTCCTTCTTTCTTGTTTCCACTGATGTGGAGAAGACGACTTGGCTCAAGCACCATCCATAATGCTGCTTTGTTCTTGACAGGCTAACAATCTGATTATTAGGCTGAACTATCGTAGTTTAAAATATAAAGTACCTTCTTAGTGCAGTAATATTTAGTTAAGTCAGAACCTCTTTTCATCACTGAAATGCTAACGCCCTGGGGGCCCATTCTCCTGCATATATGGGTACATTTTAGCAGTCACGATCTGATAACTAAAACCTACTAATGCACTTTTAAAAATTGTACCGGGGACCTCTGCACATTACACATTTAATATTTCCTAAAACATCTCATTACCTAGTCTGCCTGGGTCCAAGCCTGTTTTGTTCTTTCCTTCTTTTTTAAAATGGGACTATGTTCTAATCATTTTCCAAAGCGGCTGTACTTCAGATGTTTCAAAATGTATAAATGAGCCTTGAGTGTCAAAAGGTCCCAGAGATTCTGTCTGACAAACGCTTTCCAAAGCGGAAACAGCAGGAGAGAGGTAGGGGTTTTGAGATGGGGAATTCTTGGAGATGAAAGAAGGGAATTGGATTCCAAATAATGTTATTGCAGGGAAATGATATGTCAGTAGGAGTAATTGCTGAGCTGAGTGAATGGAATGGGGTAAATGAACCCAGAATGGCATTTCTGAGGGAGAAAAAAAAAGTTGAGCCAGAGTAAGTCACCTGAAATGGCAAAGTAGAAAACAAAAACCAATAAATGATTTCATCTAAGGCTTAGAAGATACAGAAGAAAAGTGGAATGCAGGAGAGATGGGTGTTGATAAAGGATTAAAGGTTACAGAGAAGACAAGCATGCAAGAGCTGGAAAATAAAAGTTGAAAGACTGTAATATTGAGAACAGACATCCAACTAAAATATATTTTCTTTTTAATTAGAAGCACTTCATTTCCATCAAACAGCATCATAAAGCATACTGGGCATGAGGATTTACTAGTAGGTGGCACAGATGTATGCCATCACCAGGTAATTAAAACAAGGGCAGTTTATCAGGAACCTCTTCTCTTCTCCAAAGAATTAGCTGGGCCCATGTGATTAAATAGTCGATTCAGCTCTGATTATTTTTCTGATAGGAAATAGAGAGGTAATCTTTGCTTCCTCTCCATATTATTTACAATCCAAAATTCCATCTTTGGAAAGAATCCTCTTTGGACAAGAGCTCTTTCTAGGACAGCTTTTTCAGGCCTGGGTAGCCCCCAGATTACACTTAAATTCCAGGGTCACACCAACTGTATCTATAGAAGCACAGCTGTAGTTACATGAAAGAAATACATATCAAAGCAAGTGCCAAAGGAAATGTAAGGCTGGTACTAAATATTATAATCAGGCCCATAGCAGGGCATAGCGATTCCAGTTCAATAATTCTTTTTAGGAAAAAATGCACACACACATATGTATTTTTATATGTGTGCATTGTATATTTGCATATATAATTAAACATATGTGTGTATGTGTATAGATAGAGGGATAGATAGATTCCTATATATGTGTAATTAACCTACACTTCCCACAAAGAGGGTAACATGCTCTGCAGAGGACAGACTACCAATAAGAGTATCTTGACAGCTGCTCAAATAAATGGGATCTCTATGTGCTGAGGGATCTCAGCCAAGTAACAGATTACAGCAATTATGCCAAGGACCGTACTACAGGATGCAATGAAACTTATCAATGCAGTAAAGAGGTTTCCTCTCCAAAAACATCTGATAATCATAGCTGTATTAAAGGGCAGAATTTTCTCCAAAGCTCCAGTGCTATCAGCTTAGAGGGGTGGAGAGAGAAAGGATCTCACAGTCAAACTCAGAAGTGCTAATGCTTTGAAATTGTAGAATTGGCACTCCCATGTCCCTCAAGTGACATTTGGGGGATTGCCGTCCTATTTTTGTGATTTCCGAACTGAGTAATAACTTGCATTCCTTCTTGATACAGTAGTTTAATCTACTGGGATCAACTGTTTCCAAATGTTGCTGATAATTTGTCTCAGGAACACAAATTCACTGCAGAATATAGAAACCAAATGTCAATTAATAAGTGCCTTTAATCACAGAAATCAGAGCTTGGAAGTTGACATACTAGTGAGCTAATTTGGGGGATGGAGAGTTGGGACACTTAGCAGGAAATGAATTTTCATTTCGTCAAGTTTCTACATTACATTCTACAAAATGGATTTCTGGATCGCTGGGCTCCACTTAGCTAAGGCTAAATAAATTGTTTTGAGGTAACTAGCAAAGATATAGTACTTAAATGAAGCATGATTAATTTTCAAATATGGTCTTAAGAGAATACGGCTAAAACGGTTTCTCTCTCTGCGCCCTCCCTCAATTCTACACCCCCACATCTAACTAGGTCTGCTTAATTACTTCAAGTATCAACAAAAAACATCCCCTCGATCCCCCAAAACACACACACACACACACACACACACACACACGAAAATATTAAGAAGCCCCTTCCTCAGAAGTCCTTTATCTTATTATAAAGCCCATTCCTGGGGAAATCTCTTTTTGTTCCCCAGATCCCTTGCTTCATTTCTGACCTCTTATTGTCCAGATGCTTTGCTTGGGACCTTAAGTCCCTGACACTTGGTGCATATCTCTTTAGGCTCTAAACATAGACTGTCTGTTTCTGCAAGACTCATCAGCAACTCACTTCCTTAAGCTGACCTTCCAGCCAACCTCTAGCCCTTGACTTCCTGAACCAGGTTCTTTGATGTCCTTATTCTGCCTTAGCTAAACATCCTGGACTTGACTTCTTGACTATGGATATGGTGCAATATTTCCTGGTTTGACTCCAAAGTCCTGTCTGTTCCTAGACTGTACATTTTCTTGCTGCCCAAGACTTACCAAGAAAGCAAGAGACTGAATCCTTAGTATCTTCTTGTCTCATCCAAATATTCTCTTATCTGACTAATGATCTTTTAGGGTTTTTTCACAGTGGTCTAACATTGAGGAAAAAGTGAGGGAATGGTGTGTATGTCACTGTGAACTTCTCGAGTTCGATGCACCCATTAAGGAAGAGTTCATCCATTCTACCATCATGCTAACTGCCTATTGAGTTCATGTGCTCAACATTTTAAAATATCAAAATTCATGTGTATTAAATACAAGTCCTTTAAAATCATTCAGACTTAAGATTTTTATACTGCCGGATCAGTCAGTTTCACCCTTCCAACTCATCATAACATGAATTGCTGATCTTCAATAGCAATATCACTGTCAGCCTGCCATACAACATTTGGAAGGCAATTAATTCAGAGCTTTTTAACTATGCTAATGGCAATAGAATGAGAGGCAGCTGGGGCAGAGTGGGTAGTGAACTCTCCACAGGGAGGAACCCCGGGTTGAGTCCCATCTCTGACTTGTTATCTTTGACTTTCTCTGTGAGTCAGGGTTAGTTATTCAAGCTCTCAATGCCCTTTGACAATTCACACAGACTACAATTTGTAGAACAAAGGGATCCATCTATATCAGTTAAAAGACTTTCCCTACTGGGACTAAGAAATTACAGTTTAAAAAATAGAGTAAGAATTTTAAAAATATGGTCAAAGTCTATTTTCACATGTGGAAGGACATCAAATCAGAAAGTCCCCTTCCTCAACAGGCAATCAACGAGTATTTGCCAAGTACCTGTGTGAATTTAACTGTTCTGATCATATGCACAAAGTGCTTCATACACAAAAGTATGAATGAGCCTCTTTTGAGTTGAACACGTGATGGATGATGCATCTGTCACCTGCTGGTTTGCAGCTACAATCATTGGCCACATTTCAATCTACTTATCAGAAATGTTTTTCCAAAGGGCCAGTTCACAGATCATTGGCATCAAGCCACAGGGTCTAGCTAAGGATTGAGAAGCCTTCAGCTACCAAGGCAAGCCTATGATGAAATAAGTGTGGATGGAATTTTTCTGTTATTTTCAAGATAAAGTAGTAGAATATTGCAAAACTGTGAAATTCTAAGAGTCACTCTTTGGACACGAGTAGTGGTCAGTCTTATGGTTCTTCAAATAAACTGGTTTAAGGTTCATAGGAAGCCTCCTAGAGCTGATGCTTGATAGGCAATGCAAAAAGAGATGCAAATGACAAGTGATCTAATCTAAGTACCAGGAAGGAAACCATCCAAGTGTCTAGTTTCAGAGATTGGCAGTTATTTAAAGTCACATAAACTGGTCCTGGTTTAGACGTGAAGGGAACTATCCTTTACCTCAGATGGAAAGTCAGTCTTATCTCTACCTGAAGAATATACCAGGCTGATGGACCACAGAGAGATAGAATCATGGGCAAGGAAAAAAAACTAGAAGAAAGGTTATTTCGGTTATTTCAATCATGTCCAAATCTTTGTGGCTTTATTAGGGGTGTCTTGATGAAGATATTGGAGTGGTTTGCCATTTCCTTCTTTGGCTTATTTTATAGATGAGGAAACTGAGGCAAATAGGGTTAAGTGCCTTGCTTAGGGTCACATAGCTAATAAGTGTCTGAAGCCGTATTTGAACTCAGGTCTTCCTAACTCCAGGGCTGGTGCTCTATTCACTGTGCTACCTAGCTGCCCTAGAGAATAGGTCAGGCAGATTAAATGGAAGGCATCTCCATGCCTCTGTGTGCATTACCATCTAAGCTTTGTAACTTCCTTTATTTTATTATTATGTTTATTCCTTAGTAAACCTCCTTAGCTTTAGGGGAGAAGACCAAAAACAACAAGTGGAAGTTGTAAAAAGTCAAATTTAAGCCTGATGTCAGGAATCACTTCCTAATAAAATATACTCTACATAAGTAGAATAAACTGTCTTCAAGAGGTGACGGATTCCTCTTCACTGGAAGAATTCAATCAGTCTGGATGACTTGTCAGCTATGTTGTCATGGGGATTCTTTTTCAGTATGAATTGAACCAGATGACAATTGAATGCCATATAACAGAAAGTAGCCATTCACGTCCCCCTAAATTTCCTCCAGATTTAATATTCTCAGTTCTATCAACTGATCCTATTTCACTTGCTTCTCCATTCAGGTGATTTCAAACCCTTAACACTCCCTCTTCATAACATATATTAAATTTCCTATAATATACAAAATAATGTGAAAAGCTCTTATTTTAACCCCACACCTACATACCTGAAATATATCCATTCCCTAACTCTCTGTATCATTTCCTCTCAGTAGTTTATCTGAGATTCACCTGAGGCTTACTTCTGTAAGACTCCATCTTCTGTCAGATCACCTTCCATACTTCCACAGAAGAACTGCTGGAATTAACTTTGAAAAAATGTTTCTTTCAAAATAATATAGTCATCATAATCTTTTTATGTGTGGCTGGGCTAATAACTCAAAATAGTGCTAGAGAGTTAACCTAAGAAGAAGGAAGATAAAATAGATGTAAATAAGAATGGAGCAAGATCTTTTTTTAGTTCCCAAAATGTAAAAGGTTAAAGTAGGGAAGAGGGAAAAAAATAAAACCTTATGACTAATGACATCCAAAATAGTGAAGAGGTGGAGTCTGCTAGACAAGTGAAAATGATTAATGTGAATGATTTTAGAAGCCAATTATAAAGCTTATTCTTTTCTTTTTTATTTTATTTTAGAGAAGTAAAGAAAGGGAAGGATCCATCATTTTCTTTATCAAAAATGAAGCTTGTTCTTAAAAAAGATCAAATTAGACTATCCTGAAAATATTTTTTTTCACTGTAGGCATTTCTAATGAACTGGAAAATGGGGGAGGAAAAGAAGAACAAAAAAGGCTACAGAAAGAATAGAGGGAAAGCAGCAACTGCTTGCAGAAAATTAGGTGAGGGGAGCCAAGGAAGGAAGGAAAAGTCCAATGTAAATTTAGTAAGTAGGCACATCTGATAGAAAGGGGATAAAATAACCAACTGCTGAGAGAATGACAAGATACAAATAACATGACTCCATAATCAGAGTGATGTAAAATGACACCACTGGGGGAAGCCAAAACACAATATACTAGTGTTCGCATCTCTCCTCAATTTTAAAAAATAAAAGACCCCTTTCCAAAGGCTTGTCTTTCTATTACCCCACAGAGCACAGAATTCAATCATTCTACAATCAATTCAGTACATCTGGGACATTGTGAAATATCAGCTTCTCAGTCACAAGCCTGGCACACCTATGGTTCATTAACAGTAACTGCAAAGCAGAAAAGAAAAGGTTGCCTCCAAATATATTTCAACCTAATCCAAACCTAGACTAAAAATCCCATATCCAAGAGCAAGAACTTAAAAATGATTAAAATTTGTCCATTGTTAGAGCACTCATGCAATGACCCTTCTGATGACAGAGCTCCTTGGGCAAGTTTCTAGCCACTGATTTCTCTGAAGAGCTACCTAAGAGAGGTCAAAATCCAGTACCTCAAAAGATTTTGATTTCTTTGGGGAAGATACTATACTCCCTCTACTAATTCCAAAGGTTCGATGATTTAGTATGATGAGGCCAAACTCAAATAGTAACAGAGCCACCAAACCATACCAATTCTTTTGGACCACATAGTGACTTAGAAAAACACACGTTTATATATTTCTTTTTTAAAATTAATACAGCAACACATTGAAATCAGATAGGAACTATATTTTAATCTGTTTTGACCATACTCAGGAGTGTTGTGGGCCACATATGGCCCCCAAAGCTATGTGTTTGACACATCTGCCTTAGAAGATGACTGAGATCAAGAAAATTCATCATTTAATAACCAACATTCTGGTGATGAAAATCTTTCCAATCTTAGTCGGAAATGACCGAAACAGAGCCTTTCACCAGGCATTATTAGTCATTTTAGCACTTGGTAAGATGGGACAGCTAAGTGGTGCAGTGGATGGAGTTCAGAACCTGGAATCAGGAAAATTCATCTTTTATGAATTCAAATCCAGCTTCAGACACTTCCTAGCTGTGGGACCCTGAGCAAGTCGCTTAACCCTATTTGACTCATCTGTAAAATGTACTGGAGAAGGACATGGCAAACCACTCCAGTATTTTTGCCAAGGAAGCTCCAAATGGGGTCAGAAACAACTGAACAACAACTGAAAGATGTACCGCTCACTCCACTGGGATAGCCTTGAAGAATTTTGGGTCCCCACACCATAGGGAAGACTTACAGTAGAACTAGGGTAGAAGAGAGACAGAGTGATTTTGCTATTCACAAGTTCTTTTGTTGTAGAGAAAAGAGAAGATCTTAAGAATGGACGATTCCTAACCAAATGATATTTCCTTCTGCTCGCACACTATTAATGCTTCTACATAATCTAAGAGAATCAAATATGGCCAGATTTCAGCCACAGAGAGGAAAGTCTAATGCTCAGTCCAGTCCTTTGACTCCAGTGGAAATGGATTAACTTAAATGGTTGTCTCAATAGGCAAGGGATTATCCCTTGTAATAATTTTTTTTTTATTTCACTACTTTGGACAGAAAAATTGCAAAAATTACACTGCATACACCCTTGCACACTTAAACAAACAGCTTTCAGCCTTTTGGTTTGGATCTGTGATATCATTGCTTTAAAAAACCTCAGGGTAGGGCAGCTGGGTAGCTCAGTGGAGTGAGAGTCAGGCCTAGAGACAGGAGGTCCTAGGTTCAAATCTGGCCTCAGACACTTCCCAGCTGTGTGACCCTGGGCAAGTCACTTGACCCCCATTGCCCACCCTTACCACTCTTCCACCTATGAGACAATACACAGAAGTTAAGGGTTTAAAAATAAATAAATAAAATAAAAAACCTCAGGGTAAGGACAAGGCAGCTCCGTATAATTTATCTTGACCAAAATACCAAGAAGTGTGGCATGGTGAAAAGCTCTGAAATAAGAGAGCGGTTTTGTGTTCAAATCTTTCCTCTGTTATTTCTGTCTCTGTGACTATGACAATCATTTACCTTCTCTAGGTTTCTGTTTCCTCATTTGCAAAGTGAAAAGCTGAGCTGGATCTAACATTCTTAATTTTTTTGTATGTAAAAGCACCTCAAACTTGGGGCAACTTCTGGTAGGAACATGTGTGAGAGGTTCCAAACGTCAATAATACAACGCGGTGATGCCTTCTAGGATCATTGTGGTATGGAGTGCTGTCCATGAAATAGACCTAGACTGTTACTTTATTCAGTTCTTATGACTTTTCTTAAAAAAAATTGTGGGTTTTTTCTGACTTCTCCCATACTATCTGATTATGAGAAGGTGCTTCTTGGTGCTGACAGTGTACCAGCACTTTATTTTTTTTTTAAACCCTTAACTTCTATCAATACAATACTATGTATTGGTTAGGTAATGGGGATTAAGTGACTTGTCCAGGGTCACACAGCTAGGAAGTATCTGAGGCCAGATTTGAACCTAGGACCTCCAGTCTCTAGGTCTTGGCTCTCAATCCACCGAGCCACCCAGCTGCCCTATGTACCAGCACTTTAAAAATAAGTAGACTGAGAAAGCTGCAGGACTTAACTGTGTGACCTTGGGCAAGTCAGAGCTTCCCTGGGCTTCAGCTTCTTAATCTGTAAAATGAGAGGAGGGGTAGATGACTTCAGTGATCTCTATCCCTCTTCATCTGTGAGCCTCTGATCATTTAAATGAATTCTAGTACATGGATATTGTGAAGTCTATTGTGGCCAATCATAAACTTCCAAGTTTATTGTCTGGCTCTCAGTGGAGTTCCAGATAGGTAAGGGCTTCCCCCTAAGGCCTAAAAGTTCCAACTAAATTTAAGAGAAAAATCAAAGGCATCTCTAGGATTCCTGGCTTATTCACAGAGGAATGAACATAAAACATCTCCAAAAACATGAGACAAGCAGTTAAAGTTATCATTAAAATCTTGGAATCAGAGGGATGTAGGGGATCTTAAAACAGTGTCTAGCTGGAAGAAGCAACAATCACAAAGAGATGAAAAACCTATCCCCTGTAAAATGCCTCCAAAGGTCTTGACCCAGCCCTTGTTAAGCCATTCCAGTATTTAAAAACTGGGAATACTTTCTAGCCTCCTGAAAACTTTCCACCCCTTGTTGCCAGAACACAGGATAAATGGTAAAGGAGGATATACCAAGAAGCCAGCTGGCCCATGGTTTTCCTCTCCTTCAGTGCTTTGCTCAAAATTCACTTTCCCAGTGAAGTATTTCTGGCTTAGCTCCCCTTAACTCTGGCCACTCCAATCACAAAGGTAAGCCTCCTTTATCTTTTCCATTTCTCTGGTTTCTTATCTCTCTGAGCCCTTAGTTCATTATATGTATACAATACCTCAGGAATTGGGGGTGCCATTCATTCTCAGCTTTCCTTTGTCATTTAACAAAAGGATCTACATGCTTCCTTCTCCACCATTCTCTTAACTCTTGGTGGATTTTAAGAAAGATTTTCTAGTTGTTTTTTTTTTTTATTTGAAAACTGGATCATGTATTATGCTCTCATTTTTTTGACTTTGCTCTTTAAAAATTTTACTGGCTTTTTTGTTGTTTTTTTTTTTAGTTCTTTTAAATCTGTCATTTTATCCACTTTCTGTGGTATTTCCATCCATTTGGCTTCAGATGCTTACAAATTCTTTGTTTAAGGAATTAGTTTCCCTTTCTCTTTTCCATTGTTTTTAAACCCTGGAAATCAATTTTATCATTTTAGAGGTCCATTTATGTGTATCCCTAAGGAAAAGCCATAGCTCCAGAATCCTTTGGCACTTTGTGCCACTTTCTTTCCCTTGGAGCTGTCCAACCAGCCAGCCCCTGTTCTCACCAATGCCTTGCTTCTTGGGAATTCACTATGATGGAGTTTGCTGGTTCTGTTGCTTCTTTCATTTGGATTCATAATTTCTATCTGTTTTCAGAGGCTATAATCAAAATATCCAGTTTTTCAGAACAACAGCAGTAGTTGCTGAGCAACATGAGGAACTCAGAATTTCAGATACCCTGTTTGTGGTGGGGAAGATCATGGAGTGAAAACAGTTGTGGTCCTCACAGCACCTCAGTCAGGAAATTCCAGGGCTTCCAGGAGCATTTGAAGAATTTGGCATGTGGAGTTGGGGAGGGAGATATGCCAGTAGCCCAGTCAGGATTCCTGGGACCCAAAAGGATCACAAAAAAAGGAGATGCTAATGTTTTAGAAAATGGCCAACCTCCTCTCAGTGAACCTGAAGTGGAACTCACCTCCCCAGTTCCCTGCCATCACCAAAGTCTGACTCAACTACCCTACTAAGGAATACAGTGAGCTCAGAAAATGTCAGTTTTGACCAGAAGACATTTCCTTTGAAGATTTACCTTGGAAACTACTTCCCCCAAAGAGGAATCCAATGTGCTTTGGCTAACCCAAGGGCAAAACTAACTGGGCAACTCTGCACTGGCCGTGGTTAAAAGTCTTTAGTCTTCAGGAATATTCCTTACTTCAGCTGCTCTGTAAGTGATCACTGAACAAGGACTCTGAAAAACCTAATTATAGGAATCCTGTCTGCTTTCCTGTATATCATGCTATGGATTTTGAACCTCTCATCTTGAGTCCTGACTAGCTCTTCCAAACTCAGTGAATAGTGGACCTTCTTCTTAGCCCACAGGCCATCTTGTGCCTAGCAATATCAAGCTTCTTAAAAATTCTAGTACCCTACTACCTCTATTGCCCTTCCAGGACAAGGTGGGCATACTGCAAAACTTATGAGAGAGAGAGAGAGAGAAAGAAAGAAAGAAAGGAGAACAGAGAGATAGAGACACAGAGACAGAAACAGACACAGAGAGACACAGAGAAACAGAAACAGACCTAGGTAGATAAATATGTACTTGTGCATATATTTATTTTTATAACATTGGTAAACCATGTAAATAAAATGCATATCAATGTGGTTGATGCTATAAGGTTATAAACATGTAACATCAATATCTTCCAGAGATCAGGAACAGTCCCAAACACATATCAATTCCTTTAAAACAGAAAAATAGATACCTTTTCCCTCTACCCTAATTCATGTGTTCTCCTCTTTTCTTCTCATCTTTCTCCCTTTCCTTCTACTTCTTCCTTCTTCTCTTAGTCTTCTCTTTCTTCTCTTCTCTCTCCTTCCTCTCCTCCTCTTCTTTCTCCTTCCTTCTCTCTCTTCCCCTCCCTCTCCCTTTCTTACTTTTCTTTCCCCTTCTCTTACACTTACCAGGTATTTTACTTATTCCTCATCTTTGAACATTCTACATTCCAGCCAAGTTTGTATACTTGATGCTCCCTGACCTTGGCACTTCATCTCTCTTCACAGTTCCTTTGCATAGGCTGTGCCTAGATTGCACTCCCTTCTCCCCTCTACCTCCCAGAATCCCTAGTTGCCTCCAGTACTCAGCTCAAGTGCCACTTCTTTATAGGAAGTCTTTTTTGATCCACATAGTTGTCTGCACATTTCTAGCCTCTCCAAATTACTACATATTATAACCCTACCCTTTTAGGTATAGTATCCCTCTCCTCCCCCTTCAAAAAAAATGAAACTCTCTTGAGGGCAAAGAGTATACTTTTGCTTGTATTGCACAATCAGTGGGCTTTTAATAAAATACTTGTTAATATGGAGTGGGCAGCAGGGTTGGGCCTCGAAACAAAGTCTTTGACTCCTAGCCCAGTGGACCACACAACTGCTCCTTCATGCTCTCATCCACAGAAATCCTCAATGCAATGTTTAAGCTGGACCACACTGGCAACCTGTTAACATTTACAGGGACTGGGACAATCCCAGCTATAACTCAATTATTACACAACTGTGAAAATACAGCTGCCTCATTTGCAGACAGGCTAATTGTCAACTGTGATCCTTTACTTTTGAGGGAATTCCAGCAAACCACAACACCTCCTGCCTAAGTAAATTTCCAGTTGTCTTCAGTTAATGGTAGCTTGGCAAACCACAAACTTTTGTACCTTTAATCATGAAAAATAGTTAGGATTCATGTTCTTTCATAAGGTACATCCTGCATCTGAGGAAAAATATGTCATTTGCTTGGATCCAATATAAATAATATCCAAAGTAAGAAGTTAAGATTCACTTGTCTGTAGAGACTGAAACAACGCAACTCCATTTCCGTTTCAAATGGGAATGGAGGTGGGATGCAGAATTATCAAGTACCACTGTATTACAGAATATTGAGTCCAATAAATTTGAGGAGGCGTAGAATCTACTCTACAATTCTCTTTCAAGTCACTATATAGAGACAGACTCTTTCCTTTAGTGGTCTTGTAGATCCTTTAAAAAAATACATCCATCTGAAAATTTTTCACCAGCTCTTCCAATAAAGCAATGTCACAGTAATGATTTGGCTCATGAACCGTGCAACTAAAAGTATGATTGTCCTTAAGGGGTAAATACATCGTGGCTTTTAGTTCAAGTTATAGTAGGAAAATCGTGCTATTGTCAAAGTTGTTATTTTTTCCTCAAAAGACATTTTTCGAAATATTCCTGGGCTGAGAGAGAATGTTCCCATCAGAAATAAAATATGGATGGGTGGAGTGGGGAAATGATGGTAGTGAGAGGGAAGAGTTAAAGAGGAGCTGTTAGATGTTCCAGTTACCATATTTCCTTGACTCCTGAGCAGCAACTTTCCCCCTAAAGAATTCCCTTCAAATTCTAAAGAAACTCAGAATCAATTACATCTATTGTGTAAACTTTATACTATGTCTTGAACTTGATAAATGATTAATCTTCCCCAAAGGAGCTCATGGATGTGTAGTTAAGGAAAGCCACACAAAGAACTGAGTGGTGATTGACATTCTTTACTTAGATTGTCCTTTTATCTCTCTCTCTTGCTCTCCTCTCCTCCCTCTACCATTCATGCACCAGTCTCCTAGGTTATTTATAAATTATCCATCCCCAATGAAGGGCTTCCAAAGAACATTCAAATGTGAATATGCAGTTTTTCTTGCTTTATTTTTTCAAATATTTCACATTATGGTGCCACCTTTAGTGAAGAAGCAGTCAAAAAGAAAAAGAAAAAAGGAAGAATCCAACCAAGAGACCACCTGAGCCTGTTCCAAATTCTAGGCTATGTATTATTCTTCCTAATATTACTCTCCTCTCTATTATGAATGATTTACTTCTTCCCAAGGACCTAGACATCAGTTTTGGCAATCAGTTCCCCCTTACTGTTCAAAATGCAGTCCTGAATACTAATTATACTTGTTGCTTCCCCTACCTTCTCCAGAATGAAATGATCATAAAGGTAAGTCAAATCACTTTTAGCTGCTTTACTTTCAAGGGAGAAAAGACTCCAGCATCTGTAAATACTTAAAACTTCCCATCATTAGTATAACCTACTTAAGGACCAGTGGTGCAGTGGAATCAGAAAGACCTGAGTTCAAATCCAGGCTCAGATACTTTTTAAATGCATAACCAACGGTGAGTCATTTGATCCTATTTGCCTCAGTTCCATTATCTGTAAAATGAGCTGGAAAAGAAATGGTAAACTGCCTCAGTATCTTTGCCACGAAAACCCCAAATGGAGTCATGAAGAGTCGAACATGAATGAAACAAATGAACAACAACAAAATTTAAGGACCTACCTCTGGAATCTCTCATCCAATTCCTCCTTACAATTGAGCAATCTATAATCTTCAATTCAATAAGCATCAAGTGACTTGGTGCCATGTCTTGTTTCTCCCTCCATAGATAATTAGCCAAATACTGGCCCTTTTCCTTTCCCCTCACCACATACTATAGTAGAACTTCTTGATGCAAACAGTTACTTACTCTACCCCTATTATCAAATATGCTCTTTTTGAAGAAACTTTACCATTTCGATGCTTTATTAAGTCACAGTTCACATCCTATCAACTCTAAGGTTGAATTTACCTCCTGCCATTATAATCTCTATTCATTTTGCTGTTATATATATTTTAGATGCCTGTGTATAGACATCTGAGAACATAAATATTGTGTCTGGCCCCCTCTTCCTAGATATCATCTCTTGTAAATTACTGAACATCTCTACTACAATTTTTCTTCCTATATTGTACTTAAAATTCTCTGTGGCATCTGATTTACTGGTTGAAAGAGGACAGTTTTTTTAATTATGGTAACTAGTGAGAATCAGGGAACCAACAGATTTGTTTTATAATTGAAATACTATTCAAATATGCTTAACTAACACTTAACTAAGGTACTAAAGGAAAGGGAAAAAAGAAATTTACTCTTGCCATTGGGTAAAAGACTGGATACAACCATGGTGCCTTTGGGCAGAAAATGATGCCCCAGTCAAAGAGAGAAAATTACTCTAGTAAGGCTTCAGTATGGGTAATCCAGGGCAATCTCTTTAGTTCACTGGGCTTGCTGGTACACTGATCTGCTATACAGGTAGGTGTGTGGGGAGGGGCAATTGTGTACAAGGTTGTATCTTCTCTCCCCATTATCTTCATACATTAGGACAGCACCTGGTACCCACCTCAGAATTGGGGAGTCAATTCACAAGTCACTAGTGATGGAAATTCAGATATATCCTTATACAGCTGTGAGAGTAAACTGAGACTTTATCTTATCCCTTTAGGGCTTGCATGAAAGAACCCCAGATGTTACAGATTTTCTCCTTTTCCTAGTCTATTTTCAGTTTAAAGCTCTTCAATATGTAAATCTGTAGGGATACATTTATTTATTCATTAATTTAAAGATATATATTACATATATTATATTTATTTATATAAAGATATATATTATGCATACATGTTATATGTGTTTGTGTGTGCATACATGTATGTGTTTTTCTTTGTCCTCATTAAATGCACTCCATCCCTGGCCAAGACACTGCCAGTTTTTTGTATCTTCATTCCTGGTCCAGATATACAAATCCTTTTTTACAACATTAGATTCCTAGCCAGCTGTTCATTTTCCAAACCCTCTTTTTGTCTTCTAAAGCCACTACCTTCCATCAGCAGCAGTTATGAAAGCACCACCTGTTCCCCTAAGGTCTTCAGTTTCTTACCCAGGACTTCATAATCCTTAGAAGTATTCTCTAGGTTTCTTCTAGTGGCATCATTTGTTTCCACTTGACTTACCAGAAGTGGGTATTCATCATCAAATTTGACAAGTGTCAGAAGGATCTTGGTCACATTCTAGGTAGAGGTTTCAGGAAAGGAATATCACTTCTAAATTCATGTTATCATATCCACAACCCTCAACAAAGAATTCATAAGTTATTTTTCTTCCTGTGGGCTGTCACTACATGTCATCTCTCTGCTGGCACCTGTGGATTCTCGTATCTCATTCCATAGAGGAAAGAAAGCACCTTCCTTTTCCCAGAGTCTAGTTCTATTCTCAAGAAGAGTAGCTTCAAGCCTATAATCAATGCCAGCAGCTCAATGGTCCATGTTTCCCTTCTTTGTGACAGTCTCCTAATTTCCAACCTCCTTAGATAAATTGGGATTATCCTTTGCCTCCTAATGTTTTCTTTTCTTTTTCTTTTTTTAATAGTAAGCTGGGTGATGCAGTGGATAGAGTACTGGATTTGGAGTCAGGAAGACCTGAGTTTGAAACCTACATCAGAGGTTTACTAGACATATGGCCTAAGCAAGTTAACCACTCTGAGCCTCAGGTTCCTCAGCTGTAAAGTAGGGGAAATAATAGTATCGACCTCACAGTGTTATTATAGGGATCCAAGTAGATAGCATGGCTATACAAATGCTAGTTTTTTTGGTTACCATTTATTATTTTTTTAAATATAATATAACACATAACAACAATAATATATTACGTATGATTTGTCATAAATGTGCTCTAAATAATAATAAATGTTTATCCAAGAGAAACAAATTCTTACATTAGCCATGTCCAAAAATCTATATCTCATTCTTTTTCCACTGCTCCTTCTCATCCATCCCAAACTGAAGCAGAATGGCTGAACAAGTTGTGGTTTATGATAGTAATGGAATACTATTGTGCCATAAGAAATGACAAACAAGATGATAAAAAAAAGCCTGGAAAGATTTAGATGAAGTGATGCAAAATGAAATGAGCAGAACCAGAAGAATGTTGTACACAGTTAAAAACTATGATCAACTATAAATGCTAGTTATTTTTATTAGCATTTTTCTTCCTTTTCCACCAGAAGTTATTTCTTCTCTAATTTTAAGAAATATTTTGTTCTCTTTAATCAAATCAATGAAACAGTAGAGAAGGCTCTCTTGCCATTTCACCTCTTCCTCTAATTAAAAAAAATATTAATTCTGAAAGAGCCACAAATATGATATATTTTCTGCCTTTGCCTTTCATATTTACTGAAATTTGGATCCTTAGTTATCTGGGATGCTTGTGAAAATCATTCTGCCAAAAAAAAAAAAACAAGTTGCTTACAGGAAGGGAAATTATCTGTAGAAACAAGTTTTCCCATTCTTTCTTAAAACACTAAAATAATACATAAACCGTTATCAACAGAAAGGTATCTACAGTAATTCAAATTTGCAGCCATCTTGTCTTTTCCTTGTTTTCTTGTTCCCTTGTCTTCCCTCTGGTAGATCTTGTCTCTTCACTATGAAACTATCTTCTGATCTTCTGCAGAAACTTCCCTGCTACTATAGTACAAGGATTAGACCATCCTATAAGAAATATCATCCCATAGGTTCTACCTCTTCTTGCCTTTACAGATTACTGGGTATCCTCAGAATGAGGGAGAAATTAATGTCTTTGCTATAGCTTTTATTAGCAGCTGCTTTCCTCTTACCTTCACTGATAACTTCCTGGACTACACAACTGGGATAACAATGGTATTGATGACCATTTATCATCTGTCCATATTTATTCAATTTTTTCTTCCACTATCCCCAACCCTAAAACCTCCACTAGAGTCAGATCCACAATCACTCGAAGCATTAAATATTTCTAGCTCTCAGCCTTAACCCTAACTCTCTAAGCCTCTTATTTCAAATGCCATTTCCCATTCTTTCCATTAGGTCATTATTTTGGCCCCAATTTAAGTTCTACTTGGTTCATGAAGCCTTACCTAATTATGCCAATCTAGAGGGACACTGATATTCCTCTTTCTCTGAGCTCAGAGCCATAGCACTTAGAACTAGTCAAAGAGAAGTTGCCAAATCTGAGATTTGACTCAGGTGTTCTAATGCTAATAGGCAGCTATGTGTTGGAGTAAGTAGAGTGCCAGGCATAGGGTCAAGAAGTCTCATCTTCCTGAGTTCAAATCTGGCCTCAGGCACTTACTAGCTGTGTGACTCTGGAGCAAGTCACTTAAAACCTTGTTTGCCTCTGTTTCCTCATCAAGAAAAATGAACTAGAGAAGAAAATGGCAAGCCACTTCAGTATCTTTGCCAAGAAGACCCCACATGGGGGCTATGAAGAGTCACAAACAACTGAACAACCAGCAATTTTTCAACTACATCATGACAAATTCCTCATTTTATAAATGAAGAGACTGAGGTCCAGAACCTTGACATAATTTGTCTGGGATCACAAAGGGAGTAGGAGAAGAGAGTCAGGTTCTATCCCACATCCACTAATTTAGAACTGGTGATCCTTCTGCTGTATCACACTGTTTCCATGAAAGCTAGTCCTCACTTACTGAAACCACCTAATTCCCTTTAACAGGATTCAGTGACTTGCCCAGGATCAGACAGCAAGTAAGTGTCTGAGACCAGATTTGAACTCAGGAAAAGGAGTCTTCTTGACTCCAGGCTCAGCACTCTATCCACTGTACCACCTAGCTGCCCATCAGACAACTGTATTCTGAATTTAAAACAGGAACACTTTTTAAAAAATAGTTAAGCAACACCAAAAATCATACACAAATATTCCAAAGTTGTGGTCAGAAAAGGAGTTTTGTAACTCTAAACTTTGATGTAATAAAAAGATGCCCTGAAGTGTTTTTCCTTGTGTTTATTTCTTTCATCTCCCTGACTTACAGAGTAAGGCTTTGCCTTCTTTGTCCCTTCTGACAATCCATTTCTCCTACGCAAAACAGATAGCATTGATAAAGTGCCTTGTGGGGAAAAAAATGAAAAATTTCTTATGGAATAATTTACATGACATTTTTGGAGGCTGTTTTTTAAACTTCTGTCATGGTTCTGAAATAGAAATATTTTATCAGCCGATCAATACAACCTTGGAAGTTAAATCCATGGCTGCATGCTTAGCTTACTTAGCTCCACAAGGCTGAATGGCACCCTGAAGACATCACAGTCCTGATGAAGAGGGGGATTGTCATGCAACAGCATGAGACATAAAATATAGTTTGGGGTTCTACTTCTGGCCCTCCATCGACAGCATGGTCTTGGAAGAACAATTTAATTGTCTGAAAATAAGACTAATCAGAATTACTAGACTCCACTGTCTATTCCTTGAGGCCATGGAGGATTGCCAAACCTCAGATATCAAGCAAAGACTTGTGGGGATAGAAGAAAACAGGTTCATTAACTATGGTTCCTGTTTTGTCTCATCACATGAGTACATCTAATAAACAAACATTTATGTGCCAGACATTCTACAATCATTATCTCGTTTGATCTTCACATCAACCTTGGACAATAGGTGCTATTTTTATCCTTATTTTATAGATCAGGAAACTGAGGCAAACAGAGATTAAGTGACTTGTCCAGGGTCACACAAATAGTAAATGTCTGAGGCCAGATTGGAACTCAGGTTTTCCTGGAAAGACTTTTCTGACTCCAGGCAGAGTGCTCTATCCACTGTGCCAACTAGCTTCCAACTTCATGCAAGATACAGTGCTAGGCACTAGAGATATACAAAGACAGAATGAAATATTGCCCCTACCCTCAAGAATCTTACATTCTTCTGGAATACATATCTACACTATCTCCAGCTTAGGAGATAAGATTTCCTAGTCTCCAGGAAATTACTTTAAAATAGCATATCTTTATGGTGGGTTGTTTTGTTCCCTGTAGAGGCTTTATAATTTTTTACTGTTGATCCTGCTTCATTAAGCTAAATTGGCAATGCAATTTCCTTCATATTAATGAAATTCGTTTAGGTGCAAAAGTTCCTGGGAAATTGTATAACCAACAAATACTGTAAAACATAATATTTTAATTAAAGCTTTTTTTGGTTTTAAAATGAATAATTTTGCATCCATTATTGTAATTATAATTATCATTAGGGGCTAAAGGGGGTCAATGATTGGGATGAGGCATCACTTCTACTGGGAATACATTTACATAAGATGAAACAAATTAATAGAAATGCTGTGAATGAGCTCAATAACATCTTTCCCAAATTGGATTTCCCATCTTTTGGGGGTGTAATGTTTTGACTTCCAACTTCCAAAAATCTTGAAAGAAAGAACGATGCACACACACACACACACACACACACACACACACACACACACACACACACAAATGTGGCTTTCCTCTTTATATATTACCACAATAGTTTATAGAAGTCTGAATGATACTTTAACAAGTCAGTTCCTCTAGTATAGCATGATGACCTGAGTATTGATCCCAGCTCCACCATTAACTAGCCATCATTTCATGTGGATCAAGTTCCTTCACTTCCCTTGGCCTCAATCTCCTAATTTGTAAAATAAGGGGATTAGGCTAGCTGACCTATGAGGTCCCTTCCTGTTTTGGCACTATATGACTCTAAGACATAATTCAAGGAACATTTAATTATTAAACACTTACTGTGTGTAAGGTATTCTAAAAGTTGTTCAATAAAGGTCTGAATTGATCTGATCTTTGCCAGATTAAACCTCCTCTAAAAAAAAAGAAAAAAAGACTAATCAAGGTTTTCGCCAGACTACAGTAAGGGAGTTGCTAGCAAGGAAGACCTTGAAATATGTAAGAGGCATTCAAGGACTATTATTTATTTAGCACTTTTTGTGAATAGAATCCATACCCCTATTATAAAAAGGATACAGATTGTAACACTACATTACACTAAAAGAAAATTAAAGGGGCAAAAGATAGACCAATTTGTCTGTTATCAATGTCTTTTTAGTGGGCTAGAAGAAATCAGAGAATTTAGAGCTAAAAAAATATCACAGAGATTATCTATTCCATCCTCTTCATTTTAGAGATAAAGAAACAGATTGAGAAAGGTGAGATGAGATCACACACAATTATCTAGCAGCAGAGGTGGGCCAAGAACCCACATTTTCTGGACCTCTAGTCCGATTCGGTTCTATCATACTTTACAGGAAGGATACGCATGGAAGTAACATACTACTGTATGTTACCAAGGACACACAGACCAAATACAAGTTCAAGGATGAAGAAAATGTGGGTGACACTGCACCATCATCAGGTGGTAGACAAGAAGAGTATATTAAAAGCTTTGTTGGAGGAATGGAGCACCGGTTAATCAACAATTCCATTGAATTAAGATTTAATTCCTCTTTGCCCAGGTGATCTCTCTGTTATTAATCACCCAACTCTCTTTCCTAATAGCTAGTCTGCAACATGATGCAGAATGCTATAGAAATCCCTTTCAACAACAATAGATAAAGAGGGTTCTCATCAAGATGAGAACAAAGATGAAGGGAAAAGGTAATAGCCAGACTACTTGGGCAAATAGAAAAACATTACACATTCCATCACAAACTTCTAAAACCTAAAAATGGTCTCAACACACAATGGCAGACAACATGAAAAATTAACCTTCAAAAGTTACATTTATAAACCCAGGCACTTGTCACCGATAGGTGAGGTGGTGACACCTTGCAAAAAGCTTTGTGCAAAATGAGCATTCAATAAAGGTTTGTTGAAAGAACAAATGAATGAAAGATAGCAAGGAAACCGAAGTTTTACAGATAAGAGTGAAAATGGCTCCTAGGGAGGCTTATCACAAGGTGACAGGCTAGTGATTTCCCAGGAGAATATGACAGGGCTCTGGATTCTCTGAGACAAGATGATCTTAGCCCCAGAAAGTTCCTGCCTCTTGTTGGACTGCTCTGTAAGCCTTTTGTCTCCATTTTAACACTTGTTTTTGCTTTCCAACAAAAAGTGAATTTTGGGAGATATCAGAGATGTCTTTTCTCTAAGTTTTTGGGTTTTGTTTGCTTGTTTTCTGATTGGCCAGGCACTCACTGGGAAAACAAATCACTTTCATTGTAGGGAACTACCAATAATTTCTTTTTAAGCGTGGTTTTGATCAGAGAAGGAGGATGCTGGAATCTATATTGTCAATAATACATCATGCTCCTTATTTTATGAAATGTAGCACAATTATTTTAGTTATTTCTCCCCCAAACAGATGAAGAAAATAATTGAAAGAGTTCACATGATCTGACTAAGGTCACAAGGATAAGATACAATTTGAACACAGATCTTCATATTTTGAGCCTAGCCTTATATTCTTTACACCAGAGGTTGTCAAACATGGGATGAAGACACTTCCCAAACAGAATAAAACATAATTGGGAAATATTTATTGAAGTGAATAAAAATACAACACAACATAGAAAACATTTGAATGTGATTTTCTCAAAGAATATGCCATTCACAGAGATCCTGGTGTACCATTTGCCCTACACCATTCAGTCTTTGTAATAAACACCGGACACTAGCCACTGGCAACACTGTACATTAGATGAAATTTGTCTTCGGCCCCTTTTCCCTTCATATTCTTCATTCTGTCTCTTTTCTGCCTGCCAGGAGCCCTCCATCGCAACATTCCGCCCACATGGTTTCTCTTCTGAGCTGAAACTTTACCCCTCTTGTCAAAATATATGCATTTCCTTTTATGTTAGAAAGCAATCTGATAAAGTATCTGGATGAAAGTTTTAAAAGCTTAACATGTTATAATATGCTACCGTCCAAAGATACCAGCATTTTAATAGGGAACAGAAAGAATAGCTGGTGAAATTTCAGGTGCAAAGGCCTGTGGGTATGGCAGAGAGGATCTCATCCAGTACAATGCAAATCACCTAACAATCAATCATCCCAAGCAACAACCACCACTCATACTTGGGGGGCACTTTAGAGTTTTGATGGATATGCTTGCCTCCGACCCAGGAACCACTTCTGAAAGCTAGCTAGGGTCACAACTGAAATACTTCACAAACTGAAAAATTCTGCAGTATACAGTTGGTTGTTGCCTGTCTGTGGAAATTTTCATTTTAAATTAAAGGTCATTTTAATTAATAAAGGTAATGATAAACAAATAATTTAAATATTTTTTTAAATTAGATGTCATTTTAATCTTGATTTTCATTTGAATAGAGCCACATAATTAGCATCTTTCTATTTGGAAACTGGAAATAGTCAGATGGATGACCCTGTGGATAGGGTACCAGGTCAAGAGTCAGGTGAATTTGCTATCTATGTAACCCTGGACTAGTCACTTAAACCTTTCTAGACCTTGGTTTCTTATCTGTAAAGCAGAGGGGAGAGGAGGGACAAGTGGTTCAGTGCTTGGATCCTAGAAGTGCCTAAGTAGGTAAGAGGGATAGGGACTGAACTCCCAGGTGAGGAAACACCCTAGTACCTTCTCATCTACTCCTAGTTATAAAGAATCCCATAGAATACTGAGAAGTGAAATGATTTGCCTAGAGTCACGCAGGCAATATGTGTTAGAGAAGGAACTTAAAGCTAAGTTTACCTGCCACCCATTACCTGTAATACTGATTACTGAATTAACAATTAATCATCTGAATTAGCACTATGTCCACACATGAAACTACAGAAGGGGCAGTGTGCTGGTAAATGTTTTATAATCAGCTCTTGGCAGTGTGCTAGTAAATGTTTAACAATCAGCTCTTGGGATAAAGAAGGGAATCTGTGTGTGATACATATATTTATTCTGAATTATTTATATTTTCTCCATCACTTTCTTAGGTCTAGATAATCAGCAAAACAATAAACCAAGCCTTGATGTATAGTTTGTCAATTTCTGATTTTTTTAAGTGGTCACACTGGAGATTTAATCATCAGCCTAGGAGCCAGCTTGAATTGGCTACAGCACACCCTTGAAAACGTATTGACCGAAATAGAGATTTGATTCAAGCTGGGTGGTAACAAGCAGCAGTGCTGTAAATACCCTTTAACAGTTGGCATTTGAAGCCTCTAAATCCCAGGAACTGCTAGGCTTTAGGAGGCTTCTGTTCTGAAGCGTCAGGTCCTTTTTTTTTCTTTCTTTTTGCCAGTTTGGTTGAGTCTCATGTAATAGTAGCTCTCCTTTCTAAGGGTTTAAAACTAAAGTGAAATAGTGATTATAATGCTTTACCAACCATCTGTTAAGCTCAGTTACCCAAGCTATTTGATATAGGATCAGGCCACCTCCAGGGAACAACTGGACCTAGGCCATCTCAAACAAACAAAGAATAAGAGGATGATGATTTTCTTTAAATGAGAAATTTTGGGAAAGATAGTGATTGCGGTGGTAGAGAAGCTTGAAGAAGTAAGGGCTAGCTTTGATAAAAAAAAAAAAAAAAAAAAAAAAAAGACCTTCTCCTTAATCACACAAGAGGAAGAAATAGCAAATCAAGCTACCAGAAAGAATTGAAGAATTCTAGTGCAGACATAGCAGCAGAAAGAAGTCATCTGAAAGGGAGAGTCCATTACAGTAGGGGTGGGAGCTTTAAGTTTTCCTGCAGATCTGACAGCTCATTCCAAGTCATAGCTAGAACCTAGTGCCTAGCTGTGAGTAGGTCTCTCATTAGGTAGTTGGGATATCAATCCTGGGACATACTCACAGTGACTAATTTTCATCTTTGCCTTAATACTGAAATGAGAAATAAAATTTCTTTTCTTTTAGTCCTTACCTTCTCTCTTAGAATCAATACTGTATATTGGATCCAAGGCAGAAGAGTGGTAAGAGCTAGGCAAAAGGTTTTAAGTGACTTGCCCAGGGTCACACAGCTAGGAAGTATCTGAAGCCACATTTGAATCTAGGACCTCCTATCTCTAGCCCTGACTCTCAATCCACTGAGCCACCGAGCTGTCCCCTAAAATTTCTCTTCTGGCATGTAGGCTGAAGTATCTAAACCCAACTCCCCTCCCTCAGAATAAAGAAAAAGCTGTTTGGGTGTGATTTAAGAACCTATTAAATATGAAATATATCTTGGGAGTTAAGTATCACAGCACTGGGATATTGGTACAGCAGCAGAGTCTAATGGAAAAGCACACAGAAGTTGGAACAAGAGAACTTGAGTTCTTACCCTGGGTCTACTATTTACAACATGTAAATACAGACAGTTTCCTCCTCTATAAAATGAGGAATTGGACAAGAGGGCCTCTCAAGTCCCCGTCCAGTTCTAAATCCTGGGAGCCTGTGTAATTTATTTTAAATAATAATAATATACATATCTCCTGTTCATTTATCACTTTTTAAGTCCATAAAACACTTTATATACAGTGTCTTGTTTAATGCCACTATAACATATATGTAGAAATATATGATCTTCATCCATGTACACATCTTATCTTCCCTATCAGATTATAAATTTCTAAGAGTAATGACCTTGTCTTATTTATTCTATCTCCTCTAAAATTTACCAGAGACTCTTAACTAATACTTAATGAATGAATGAATGAATGAAGAGATATTTTAGGTACTTGTTAAAATTCTATCTCCTTCAGAATAGAAAATGTTCTAGAATGAGAACCTGTCATCTGTTTATGAGATGCTATTAATAAATATTCTAACAAATGACTGACAAGATGTCTCGTATACTTGTTAGAATTCCATCTTCCTTAGATTATAATGTGTTCTAAAACACCTTTTTATGAGAGGCTATTTTTTTTCCTAATGTCTTATAATCATTCAAAAGTAAATCTACTCTGTATAAGGCATTGTGTCCTTCTCCAGGTTCTAGGTTTCAAGGGATAAAAATTCAAAAACAATAGTCTTTGCCATCTATGATCTGAAATCCTACTGGGACAATGCAGACAGGGATGTACTTGAGCCAGATTTTTCCATTTTCACTGTGAGCACTTCTCAGGAGTCCGCAATCACTATAAATCAGGGCTTAATTTATTGTTTCATTGTTGTCTATTCTTAAGAAAGTCTTAATAATGCAGATTAAATATTAACGTACATGTGCATATATCTTCCCTCCTTCTCCTACCACCCAGAGAGCCTGGATGTTAAACATTTAGGAGTATGTAACTGGAAACAGACAACACAAATACAAATAAGCAAATGCAAGGCCACTGCATGGAGGGCACCTCCATAATTAACAAGTAGCAAGACAAGGCTTCAAGAGACACCAGAGATGACTCCTGATTCTAAGAACAGATTTGAGGGAGGAAGTGTACTTTAGGCATGACAGAGGGAAGAAGAACACTGAATGAATGCTAAGTTCAACAGTCCAAGTTTTACTCATTCTGAACTGGTTTCCCTTCCATAATCTTTACCCCTTCCTTGCTTCTGGTTGGACTTGGCTTTGTTTCAATGGTAGTTCTGAAACTTTAGATACCTTCAGAATCATTTCCTTGCTTTCTTTCCCAATATAATTTTCCTTTAAAATAATTTCCTTTATAAAATAACTCCTATGAGTTAAAAGATTTCAAATATTAAAATGATAATATCTTAATCCTTGGCATCTATAAAACGGTTTTTTAATCTTTTTTCCAGAATTTGAACACTGAAAATTACTACAAATTAGACTTAATATTACTAACTCTAGTAACTAGTATCCCATAGTAATGTGTCATGTTTCATTTTCAACAAAATTTAATTCAGCAAACATTTATGAAAAGCCTACTATGTGCCAGACACTATCCTAGGCATTGAGAATATTACAACACTCCAAAAAATGTGAGATTTCATGAACATGGTTACTCCTTCTACAAGGCATCCATGCTTGCCCATTCTTTGTGACTTGTTCACATCCTCTCATAAATCTACCACAGAAGGTCTCTCCAACATCATGGTAGCCTTCTAGATCTCTCAGGATTACACGGAAAGCAAAGGAGACACATGTTCTGTTCCAGCTCTCCCTTCCTGACTGGCCACTATTTTTAAAATTTCCTAGTCATGTATTTCACTGATGACATCTTTTACATTGTTTTATCTACATAATTCTTTATTTATCACATATGGTATCCTGTTTATATCTAGCAGGAAATCTCCATTGCCCTTCAGGCAATCCTCAAGTTTAATTCTTGGGAAATATAGACTTCCATGACTTATAAGTATCCAAAATCACTTGAAAAACACTGGCAATTAAAAACACAAGCCTTTGTTTCAGAGAGAAATACAGGGATCACTAAAAGAATTACATTTTTCAAAGGTAATCAAGGCAACCCTGGAACCAACTCACTCTTCATTTACAGTGTCTGCCCAAGAGACAAAGTATCATTGGACAAGCTTTATGGTAGTTCTTTCACTGAATCACCAATGGCTAAATGATCAAAGAATATGAACGGGCAGTTTTCAAAAGAAAAAATTCAACGTGGCTGGTATCATGTTTTCTAAAATTTGACATTTGTTCTGGTCCAGGGGTTCTTACCTTTTCAATATGTAATGGATCCCCTTGGCAGTCTTGGTAAAGCCTATGAACCCTGTCTCAGAATAATGTGTGTTGCTACTTTCATAATTAAAAGAAATGATACATTTGTTAGAGGTTAGCAAAAATAAAGATATTAATTTTTTCTCATTCAAGTTTATGAACTTCCTATATCCTATCCATCGACCCCTGGGAGAATCGGGGGAGCCCAGGTTAAGAACATTTGCACAATCCATTCAGTTGCCTGACAGAGTCTGGACAACAGACTTTCTTCATCCACTTGGCTTATCCTCTGTGGATAAATAGACTAGAGTGTTTTGAATGCTAATGGATCTCAGGAGGTTCTGAAATGCTACAGAGCTCCAGGCAATCAGTAGAATATTATCCACAAATAAGAGCATATGGAGGGCATCACTGTCTATAGAGAATCCCTCTCTAATTTGGTCTCGGCATTGGACACTCTCCATGATAGGGACAAACACCATTGTGAGCACTATTTGAATGAATAATCAAAAGATCACTGAACAAAGGAAGCTCTGTTGTTAGGTCCTACAAAGAAAGAATCATATGATTTTGACACGTGTAGTGGAGAGAGCATGCTGCAAAAAAAGACCCTCTAAGGCAGTATTTTGTTATATTGAACTAAATGCTTTTTATAGCCAACTGATAACAAGGTCAATGTAATCTCATATTCTCTCTACTTCCTTCAATCAAGTGTATGCCTGAAAAGATGAAATGTGCTAAAGAATATTATTTTCAAAAGCTTATCTATTCAGAAAATAGGTTTCTACAAATACTGCACTCCATATACACTATAATGATGGACACATGACTTACCTATGTAGAAGTCACATTGTAAATAAATCAGAGGAGCAAGGAATAAAATACCTGTCAGATTTCTGGATACGGGAAGGGTTCATGACTAAGCAAGTTATAATAGAGAAGATCTGTACATGATTAAATCAACAATTTTGATTATATGAAACTTAACTGATTTTGCACAAAATTATCTAATTTAGTACAATTTATTTTTTTAAACCCTAACCTTCCATCTTAGAATCAATACTGTGTATTGTTTCCAAGACAGAAGAGTGGTAAGGGCTAGGCAATGAGGGTTAAGTGGCTTGCCCAGGGTCACACAGCTAGGAAGTGTCTGAGGTCAAATTTGAACCTAAGACCTCCTATCTGGCTCTCAGTCCACTGAGCCACCCAGCTGCCCCCTGTAGTACAATTTAGAAGGCAAACAGGTAGGAAAAGCTAGGTGGCTCAGTGGAGAAAGAGCCAGGCCTGGGAAGAGACTGGGTTCAAATTTGTCTTCAGACACTTCCTAGCTGTGCAGCTTTGGGCAAGTCACTTAACTCCAAAAATTGCCTGTCCCTTATCACTTTTTCTATCTTAGAGCTGATACTTAGTCCCAATTCTAAGATGAAAGGTAAGGGTTTTTTAAAAAGGCAAACAGGTAACCAGGAAATGATCTTTGTAATAAATTCCTTGATAGGTCTCATTTCCAAAAATAGAAAAGAAAGTATTTCAAATTTGTAAGACTAAAAACCATTCCCCAATAGTTAAATGGTCAAAGGATATGAACAGGCAGTCTTCAAAAGAAAAGAATCAACTCCACTATTATCATATTTTCGAAAATGCTCAAAATTACTAATAATGAGATAAAGGCAAATTAAAGCAACTTAAAGGTTTTTCACCTCACAGCTGGCACAGTGACAAAAGAAGAAAATGACATATGTTGGAGGGGCTGTGGGGAAAAAGGTTCACTCTTATGCTTCTAGTGGAACTATGGGTTGATCTAGCCACTCTAGAAAGCAATTTGGAGCTATGCCCAGAAACCTTAAAGAACTAAGCCTAGCCAGCAATCGCATTCCTAAGCCCAAAGAAATCAAAGAAAGAGGAAAGAGATCTATACATATGATAATATTTATAGCAGCTCTTTTTGTGGTAACCCAAAAATTAGAAGCTAAAGGGTCGAGGTCCTATTATAGAATGACTAAAAAATTCTGTTAAATTGAGGTCACTGAATATTATTATACCATAAGAAATGGGCAATTTCAGTGAAAATTCTATGAACTGATACGGAATAAACTGAGCAGAATTAGGAGAACAATTTATGCATTTCATACAACTATAGCATTAGAGAGAAAATCAACTATGAAAGGCTTTTGAAATCTGTTAAACCGATAGTCCAAAAGAATGGTGATAAAAATGAGGTGATCAACTTAATTACAGAAATGCAGAGATAGATATTTTCATATACAACTAATGCGGGAATTTGTATTGCCAAGCTTCTGTTTCTGATTTTGTTTTTGCTATTATGCAAAGGGGATGGGAGGAAGTAGGGGGGATAGATTAATTTTTAAAATGCTTATTGAAAAAATAAAAGTAATTTTTTCTAGAAGTCTCTTGTATACACCTTCATACAAGTTATATGCATATATGCATATTCATATATGTGTACATATATATACTTTTTAATAGTTAGCAAAGGTATTCTTTAGGAAACACATAAAAAGGGAATAGGCTGACTTTTTTAAATGATGCATATATATATTATTCTCATGCAAAACTTTGTATAGACAAGAAAGTAGGCACATGGATAGTTATATTCCCTTCCTGGTCTTTTTTTTTTTTTTTGAGTAATAATAAAACTTGGCATTTTTCTACCCCCTCCCTTATTTTATATCCCTCAAGAGTCAATTCCTCGATACCCTCAGAGATGTCACTTCCTTTATGGTCCTCCTCTATGTGTACTTGGTATAGTCTAGCTGCTTTTCTCATCTTTATTTTCTTTAGTGTGATTTTTCTTCAGTGTCATTTCCATGTCCTCCAGCGGAACATCTGGGACTAGGATGTTAGCATCTAAATGTGGTGGCTCTATCATCCTCAGTAAAAAATGAATTTGCTATTAAAAAAATCTTTACAACTTTTCCTCACTTTTTATCTCTTTATTGTCCTTATTACAGTCTCATTCTTAAATGCCCTCAGGAGAACTTTGTTTAGTTGGGTCTCTCATCAAGTTTTCTTTGAATTTATTTTTTCCCTCCACTGCTTCCCACTGTTGTACGAGGTTTTATGCTCCATAATGTTCCACTATTCTTCTCTGTAAGATTTTTAAACCGTGTGTATTTTCTAAAGTGGCACTACCCTGACAGCTACATAGCTTTGGCAAGGAGATCACGTGTTTATTGGCAGAAGCAATCTCTAGGCTCTTTTGGTCTTCTTATTAGTACAATTCATTACATCAATTAAACTCTAGGAAAAGGTTAAAATCAGTGTTTCTGTTTGTTCCTCCATCCTTTTAACATTTCTCTGTATTAATAGCTTGCTTAAATACAGCAAGTAATTCAGTATCTTATCTTTTTCACATTATAAATTCCTTCTTCTTATTTTATATTCATTTTGATCCCTGTTCTAACAAAACAGCCATTTGTACATAGATAATTAATTCAGGAATGACTTACATCATAAATTCTTTTTTCCTTTCTACTACAATATAATCAATTTCAGTTTTCCCTGAATTATTTGGTGGTTGTCATATGGAGCAGGAGGCTTTTCCTGCCCCATTCCCAAGCCTTTCCCTCAAAAGTCATTCTAAATTTATTTACTACATGTCTTGCAAATACCTACATAGTTAAATATTGTCTAACACCCCCCATGAGAATGTAAATTCCTTGAAAGCAAAAACTATTTCATGGACATCTTTGTATTCCAACACCCAGAACACAATGCAGCAGGTACTCAATGTTTGTGTTTTGTAGTTTGATTGACTGATAAGCACATCAATACAAGAAGATATAATATCTCATAATATGGAATTCTTATTGCTTTTGGATCCACAATAAAATCAATTCCACCAATTCCTTTGTTTCTCCATGGAGTACATTTAAACCATGGGATCCCAGCAGATGTTTAACATTCAACAGCTCTGGCATAAAAATGCATACACAACATACTTTTAAGCTTAGTCTGCATTATTAATATTTCTTCTATCACTTTCTTACAACTGTACAGTCAACAAAACAGAAATAAAGCCCTGATGTATAGTATTTGCCAATTTCTGAGTTGTAAATAGTCACAGAAAAAATTTAAGAATCAGCTCTCATACATCCTATACAATTTTGTTTTAAACAAACCTTCCATTTAGCTGCCATTTCATTACTATCTTCTAGTCTCATTTATAGCAAGAACGTTGAGAGTGAAACAATTCTGTTCCTCTTCTAATATGCTTTGTGGTTGGACAAGGATCATCCATTTAGGGTACCAACCATTAATTTATCAGTCAATCAAGAAGTATTTATTAAGTATTATTGATGTTAAAGGTACTGGGAATACAAAGACAGAAGGGAGACTCTTTATTCGCAAAGAGCTTACACTCTATCAAAGGAATAAGTTAATATTTATCAAATATTTGAAAACAATGTGATACTAAACATCCTCTGGCTTTATACAGATTGATAGGCATAATATCCTAACCCCTCCCTCCAAGAAAGTTAGGCTAGTTTCTCCTTAAAGGGTACTGAGACTTTCCTTGAGACATAGCTCAGACTTTTGAAGCCAGTTCCTCATTATCTAAGAACTAAGCAGCCCTAAGGAGAACTCTAATGTTTGCCTAGTGTCCACAATGGGCTACTCAGATAGGTAATCTAGGAAATGTAGCTTCATTCAGTTGAATCAACTTAAAGTGTTTGTAATGCCTAGGCTTTTTGTAACTCCTTCTTTGGCTAAGTAAATCTCTTTTTTATTAAATATTCAAAATGAATTGTTGACTTAAAAGTATCTCATTTTGTTTCAGTACTGAATACCTGAATTACCAGGGGCCTGGTCAAAGTCAGGACCAACAGAGAAAATATGAACCAGAAGTAGATAAGGGTCACTCAGGACAGAGAATCATTTTGAAATTTTCTCTATTTTATTTAGCATCAAGTAGCCAATTTACTAGTGCTACTCACATAGGCTGTTCTTCAGAAAGTAAACACAGTTTTTTCCAGGACCACACTAGATGCCTTTCCAGCTTGACAGAACTCCCTAAAGTTTGTGCTTAATTGGTATAGCCAGCAAATCCAATAAGGAACATCAAAGTAGGGCTTTCTGGAGAGATTTGGAATATTGTTCCCCACACCTGTGATTATATTAGTGTACTGAGGAAACTCCCTCTCTCATTAAAGTCAACAACTATTGTACAGCGTATAGTCCTAGACAGTTGCCTGGGCCACTGTGAAGTTGAGTGGCTTGATCAAGGTCACTCAGTCATTATGGGTCATGGGCAGAGACTGAATCCAAGTCTTCTTGCTCCAAGGTCAGTTACTTCACCCATTACACAACAAGACTTCTCTTGGAATGCAAAGATAAAAAGCAAACAGCCCATGCTCTTATTGTTGAATTGTGTCTCTGTGTGTTGTCTGGTACCACCAGGCTTATAACACAATGGTCTGATCAGGAAAGTGGTACCGAAATGTGACCTATCATGTAACATCAATACTTGTTACTCTAAAAAAGAAGCTTCACAAACATTGGACCAAAAGCTTGCCAAAACTGGATGCTTTTGTTCTAAAAGATAATGATGGAATTCTGCCCACATTCCTACAAATGCATCTGCAAGCTCCTAGCAATAAGGATCAGGCAAACTGTGCTTTTTAAAAGCTATCACTCTTGATGAATGTATGTGTATATTGGGGGTAGGGAGAGTTTTGTTTTTCCCCAAAGAATATTAATGTTGATTTTTAAATTGGTTTATTAAAAGCTTTGCTTTGGAAATATTTGTATTTAAATTAACTCATTTAGAGGCATAAATTATGATTATTTTTCTGTCACTCTCTCCAAATGCCCATCAGCATTCTTTGTTATCCCATTCATTTTCATTTATTTCCTTTTATATGGTCATAGTTCATGAGTACTTTCTTGGTTTTTTCTTTTTTTTTCTACTTTGCATGATTCTTTAAAGGTCTTTTAAGATTTCTTTTCATTCCTCATATTTCCCCATCCTAATTGCATTACATATTCCATTACATTATTATGCCACTATTTATTTAACCATCCCCCTCCTCCCCAATTGTTGGAATCCTAGGTTCTTCTAGGTTTTTTTTAATTGCATATAATACTTCTATTAAATTCTCTGAATGGATAGCTTTTTTAAATTTGTTTTTGATAAGAATATCAAAATATATTCTCAACAATTATGCATGTTTCTTTTGTCCTCAGGTAGAGGTAGAAATAATTTTCTGGATAAGACTAATCATTTTATGGAAATTATGGCAGCACTCACTCTCTTTCCAACAAAAGCATCCATGTGGTACAGCTGTCTATTGTATGTAGAGTTCAGACCAAAGGAGGAGATAGTTGGTGCTTAAAGCCAGGGAAAAGTGAGAAAAAAAGAAACCTAACAAAGAAGGAGGAGGCAAAAAGGGGCAGAACGTTTGGATAAATCAGAATTGGGAAACTTACATTTCCAGTTAGCCATGTTTCTTTAGCCTAGTTTCAAAATATTAATCAGTTAAAACTCCAAATGAAATCTGCCAGTCTTTCCCCTTTTCTACATCTGAAAAAATGGGAATTTCATCATGATCTAGTTACTTGGTTTCTCTGCTCAGTGAATTTAAGTCCCACAGCAAGTTTCTGAGGACAAATTAGAAAACAGCTGTTCTACTTCCTATTTTTTCTCCAAGCCCTAAATTTACAGCGAGGGTATCTTTTTTTAATAATAATATATTATTTACAACAAAAAGTCTTTTTTTCCCCTTTTCCCATTCTAAAACTTGTCATTTTTGTTTTAAAACAAACCTCACAAACAGTTGGTAAAACTCCAATCTGGTCCAAACTCCAGCAGATCCACAAAGTCAAGTCTATGATAAAATGCTGGCTTGTGATTTTCCAGCTTTCCCCATGGTACATCTGCACATTTGTATTTGGACACTACTCTGCTGTCCATGTAATACCCAAGAAGCCTGCACAGCTGGGCCTTGATTCTTACTGATACTGTAGACACCTCAGAGACCTGATAGGCCAAATGAACTAAAATAAATCCTCTCCCTGTTTTTCAAACCTTGATAAAACAGACTTCACTGACCATAAAGCCTCATTTAAGTGGTGACTGTCAACCTCATACCACATGGCGAGGATACAGTTTCCTCAGCCTGTGACAACCAAACTGAACTCACCATCCACATGTGGAAAAGCAAGTTCCTACAGGATGAGGAAAATATTCCCACACAATCCAAGCTGTGGAATCAAACTGTCCCACCAAAATATCAAAAGGCAATGAACTCAACAACAAAAGATATCATCAAGATAAATTGCTTCCTGAATTACAAAAAAAAAAAAAACAACTTGACAATGAGATTTCTTTTTTTTTTTTAAAGAATAAAAACAGTCTCTCTGCAGTTATTCTAAGCAAGGAGCAAGGATAAAATTACAAAGGCCCATGATTTCGCATGCTTGAGGGAATAAGTGGGGGTCAGAAAGAAGTTTCCTCCAATGATATAGGATTGCACAATTAGATTTGTTATGGGGGTTTCCTGTCTTCCTCTGATGTATTTCTCACTGTCATTTACAGGATACCAGACTCCATGAGCACAGTCTATGCTCTTGTGGGAATTCCTTTCTTTCCCCCCTACAAACTGATATGGAGGTGAGCTGAAGGACAATAGAGACCTTTCAAATAACTTATCTGGCACAAAACCATTCACACAGTGAGGTAAATTTCTGTTCCAGCTTAGGAAACTCACACATGCACCATAATGGTACAGTAGACAATGGGTTAGATTTATAATCAAAAGAAGGCAGGGGATAAGGCTCTGCAATTGAAGTATTGTATGGAGGGGTAGTTAGGTGGCTCAATGGATTGGAAGTCAGGCTTAGAGACAAGAGGTCCTGGGTTCATTCAAATTTCACCTCAGAAACTTCCTAGCTGTGTGACCCTTATTTATATATTTATATACACATAAATATATAACTATATATTTATACTTAACCCCCATTGCATAGCCCTTACCACGCTTCTGGGTTAGAACCAATACATAGTATTGATTCTAAGATGGAAGATAAGAGTTTAAAATAAAGAAGAAACTTATATGACCTTGGTTCAGTTATTTTATCTCTCTGGGGCTCAGTTTACTCATCTGTCAAATGGCAAGGATTAACATTCAGAGAAAGAACTGTGGGAGTAAAAACACAGAAGAAAAAAGACTGGGTCCATGGGGATATGACTGGGAACATAGACTCTAAATGATCACTCTAATGCAAATAATAATATGGAAATAGGTCTTGATCAATGACACGTAAAACCCAGTGGAATTGCTTGTTGGCTACAGGAGGGGGTTGGGAGGAGGAGAGGGAAAGAACATGAATCACGTAACCATAGGAAAATAGTCTAAATTAATTAATTAAATTAAAAAATTTTAAATAAAAAAAGGCAAGGATTAGATTCATTGGTCTCTAAAGTTCTGTCAAGTTCTCAGTCTATGATCCTATGACATGATACCTTGGTTCTAGAACACTGAAGTGGGTGACTGAATGGCAAATCTTCCTCCTTTCAAGGGGTTCCTGGGAAGTTTCCCAAAAGTAATTGCCATTTTATGATATCGGTATAACTTCAATTGTTGGGCCACAAGAGTTTTCAGAGGCAGGGACCTATTTCTCCCCTCCAGGTTGGCATCAGGGAAGAGGACACAGGTATCTCTGGACCCTTCCAAGAACCTGGAGGAAAAAATGGTGCTGAGGGAGAACTTTTAGAAAGTGACCTGCATCTCTGGGGAAATGGAAATGGAGTCAGCTGCCAGGGCCACAAGTCAAGTCATACTCAATCCCACAGACAAATTAGAGCATCTTTGCTACAGTTTCCTCATCAATAAACTGAGGTTAATTATATCGACCTAATTTTCAGAAGCCTCCTGTGGCTAAATTAGAAATGCTAAGGGAGTGGGGGAAGACTGACTGCTATATAAATGCTAAGTAGTACTATGAAGACCTGAGTCTTATGGTGGACCAACCTCCCAGTGACTTATCTTTTCAACTTGATTATTTATTGTCCATGACCTTAGGCCACTGGAATTCATCACCAAGGAAGCAAATGTGATGTCACAAACATGAGATCGCTTCATCACTGAATCAATGAAAGAGCTGGCTGCACAAAAGCAGCAAACAATGCTTTCCCAGGAAGCTCTCGGCCATCAAACATACCTAGAAAAGGGAGGCAACAGACATCGAAGTAGGATTTCTATTTACCAGATAATTTCTGTTCCCAAGAAGATGATAAAAACAATAATGACAACCACAACAGTAATGCAGTTGAAAAGAAGAATTCCTACTTCCTTAGCTCCTCTGTCATCTTGTTCTCCCCCTTCTCCCTGAATCTCCTTTTTCCCTCTCTGTCTGGGAATGTGACAGAGGCAGGCTATTGAATGTCTTGGGGGCCCTATTACTAAATGACTCCCCAAAAAAGGTTTTGAAAGAAGGAAAATAAGCTACCAAAAAACCAAAAATACATCACTGTAGAATGAAGGTTTTCAGGCTTCGTTATGATAACATTAGTAAATATTCTTAACTAGTAGGCATGAAAAAGAAGATGCTGACAAAAACCTAACGCTTTATTTTTTTTTCAAAAGCTCCCTAAAGACATTTGCATTCTGTAGGTATGTTTGGTTGTCTTTTGTTTTACTGTGTTTTGTTTTGTTTTGTTTTTTTAGCAAAGTAATCTCAGCCTTGGCTTTTTTCTCTGCTGATTGTCTACTCCATAACTACTTAGTTGATGAATATTAAAATATGTAAAATTAACATATTAAACATTACATTTGGAGACTCTTTTGCTAGAGTTAGAATCCTCTTCAATGTAGCCTGTGCTGGCAATTTTGACAGCTTAAAAATGAGTTAATCTCTTCTTATAATTCAAGCTGAGTGGTATAGGCTTGATTTGAAGCTTTATAAAAGAAGGAGGGCTAAATCAAAGATTTTGTTGGGAGGCATTTTACATGCAAGACAAAATCTGTATGGTGTGTATGGAAGTAACTACAGCTGAACTGGACTGATATGGGTTAGCTCAAAAGCAAGTATCCAAAAGTATCTGAAATTTACTTTAATATATCATTGGAGTTTTTCCTTGAGAAAATGGTGCAGAGTAATGGATGGACCACTGGATTAGGAGGCAAGACTCGAGTTTGAATGACCAGTTCTGTGATTTAATTGCTATGTGGGCTTGGACAAGTCTCTTTACTTCCCCCAGAATCCATTTCCTCATCTATAAAATGAAAAGAACTGGAGCGATGGTCTTTTCTGGCTTCAAATCCTGTGAGTTGACACGATCAGTCCCTTCACTAGAGCAAACCTAGCAGCCCGAGCTGTCCAAAAGGAGGAGAATAGGCTACTTAAGGAGGTGGCAAGTTCCCCTATCAGTGGAAGTGTGCAAGTACTGACTGGATGATAGTTTTTTAGGGATGCTATAGAGAGAGGATTCATGGAATCTAAGGGACCATCTAGTCTAACCCATGCCTGAAGAGAAATGCCCTCTAGAACCCACACAATAAGTGATTGCCTCGTCTTGTCTAGAACACCACCAGTGAAGAGAATTGTCAGCATATGATACCCTCTAAGAAGCTCAACTATTGGGCTTCTCCTGACGAAACAGTGCATTTCACTTTTGGATAGCTCTCATTTTTAGGAAGTTTTCCTCCAAAGAAAGCCTAAACCTGGTCCTTTATATAATCTCTACCTATTGCTCCTAATTCTGACTTCTGGAGTCAAATAGAACAAGTCTATTAACCATTCTGTGTGGCAGTGCTTCAGGTGGTTGTCACCTGAAAATGGTTATCACTTCCTCAGGTCTCCTCTTCTTCAGGCCAAAAAAAATCCAGTTACAAAAGATTTACTAATTTAGACATGGTAATTATTCCTGGAATGTACAACACATCAGATTACACCAACGGTAACTCTTTAACATAAAAAAAAGTGTTTTAAAGTTTGCAAAGCACATTTCTTACAACTCAGTGAGTCAGGGGATAACAATATAATTTTATTTCTTCTATATCTTGGCTTTTTTAACACACCCACACATCCTCAACCACTCATAAATATTTCCACAAGAGATTCCAGCTCAGATATGGGTTAGACTACACTTCCAAATCCATTTATAAGTTGAATTTGGCCAACTCTTATCAATATCATAAAAACAGAATAACAGGTAATAAGATTATAGATTTAGAGTGGGAAGGGACCTTAGAAATCATCTGGTCTAATCCCCTCATTATACAGAGCCCCAGAGAGGTGAAGTAACTTAAGTGCCCATGGTTAAGTAATGCAGATAAGTAATAAGAGACGGGATTAGTACCCAGATGCTCTGTCTCCAAATCCAATGACTCTCTCTTCTATTGCACAATTTAATCTCTCAGGTCCCTTCAAACTGATCCAATCATCCGTGGTCCTCTTATTGTATTTTTATGGTGTAAATTATAAAGGCTGTAAAAAATCTCATTCCCAAAGAAGTGGTGATGCCAAATTCTCTGACTTCCCCACACCCTACAGGAGATTATGCTGGTGAAGGATGTTCCTTGTAGCATACTTTTTTTTTCAGGTCTAAGTTTTCTTCTGAGAGCTTGCTAGTGTTGGGGATAAGAGTTCAGGAAAGAAAATTCTGCGTAATGAAGTGCATCCTTGCATCATACTGTCTGGCCCCTGTCCTTTAGATTCAATGGCCAGCCAGAGCTGACCAGATCAGTACTTACAGACAACACTCACCAGGTATTCCCTCTCCTTTTTCTTTTCCACACCACAGCACTCACAGAATCCTCTCGGAATGGACTGACTCATTCAAGTTGCTGTCTTCTCTCTTATGCACCTAGTTACAAACTCCTAAGTACTCAACATAAACACTTTTATTCTCTATCCATACTCCTTGCCTTCCTTCACCACTTCTAGGACCTGTTAACTACCTCTCTGCCTCCCTCTCCCATCAGCTCAACCTTAAGCATCTCTCTCCCCAGCATCCTCACCATCTGAAGTGTACCAAACTAAACAGAAACCCATCCTTTTCCTCCAGCACAACCTGTTGACCACACCGTCCATGAGAAACTAGAAGGGTTGGCGATTTGGCTGAAATACACCTCTTCTCCTGGCCCCTCTGTACCTCTTGCAGGTCCTCTGCTACCTTAAAAGTTGCTATTATTCATCTTCATTTTACAGATATGCAAACTGTGTTTAATTTACAACCACCACTGAAGAAAGGATAGTTAAAATTAGAATGCAAAGCCATTCTCTCCCCCTTACATAGTCCTACACAAGAGAATACTCTTTAAAATAGACCAAGACAGAACAGTGTAGTAGAAATAGCATGAGCCTGAGAAGGAGGAGACCTGAGTTCTAGTCCCAGATCTACTATTAATTCATTGCTTGACCTCGGGCAAAAATAGTTCTGCTCTGCAGGTCTCTGTTTCCTCATCTGTAAAATAAGGAAGTCGGGCAAGAAGGTCCCTAAGGTCCTTCCCTGCTCTAATATTCTAGGATTCTGAGGCTGCATGACTAACATGCAGAATTTATACAGGTGTTTATAAAGCAGGCAAAACCTCGTTGCTGCTATTCCCATTAAAGGAATGACAATCTCATGCCTTCAGATTTACCAGCACAGATTACATTCAGATCACACAGATAAAGAAAAGCTCTTCTTGGGGAGAGATTCTCATAGGCATATAATCAGTTAGGCTGATATATTTTGCCACAAGAAAGAGTAATTCTTCACCTTAATTTTTAAAAAATAAATGTGTTCAGTAAAATAAAGTAATAGATACATAAGGATACAAATTCCCCAACTCCAGAGAATTATTAAATGCCTCAGTAAAATATATATTTAGCCCCATAAATCTACCTGGCAAAAAGCTCTGCAGAAAAAAAAATGTAATAAAGACTATAGTTTATTGCAAGTAGACTTTTCTAAACACCTGCTGTTCGCAGAGGTTTGGAAAATAGTATGACAGCTCTGTGTGTATGTATGTGTGTGTGTGTGTGTGTTTAAGAGTAAAAAGCCATAAAAATGGGGAAATACTTATTGAATTAATGAAAGCTCATATATTCTAACTATATCTGGATTAGAAAATTTATGATCATTTTGGGATTAATTTGTCCCTCTTTAAATTCTCACATTTCAGAGTCATGACAGGCTCAGCTCTATGACTGGGATTGTTTTCATCCTTCCAAAACTGAGCAGTAAAAAAGAGATAGTCAGTATAGGATGAGAGATCACTGACTATTAACTACACACATAGCACCCCCAAACATGAGGAAGTTAATTTGTTGTTCAGTCATTTTCAGTCATGTCCAACTCATCATGACCCCTTTGGGACTTTTCTTGGCAAAGATACTGGAGTGGTTTTTCATTTCTTTTTCCAGATAATTTTCCAGAGGAGGAAACAGAGGCAAACAGGTTTAAGTGACTTGCCCAAGGTCACCAGCTAGTAAATGTCTGAGGCCAGATTTGTACTCAAGAAGATGAGTTTTCTGGACTCTGGGCCCACCATTCTATCCACTAAGCCACCTAAAGTTAATCAGTTAAAGTTAATAAAGGAATGTAAATCACGGAGGCAGCATGGTGTGATGGAAGAGTCCCAACCCTGGAGTTGGAGATCGTGGAGATCAAATCTCATCCCTGACACTGAATACTTGTGAAAGTTTCATTAGTCATTGATATTCCCAGGGCCTCAGTTTCCTCATCTTTAAAAGGACAGCATTGAATTAAATGTCTTCTGAGTTTCCTACTCTAAATCTATGCCATTCACCGAGCACCGAGGGAGCAATGATTTACCACTATTTTAATTACATGGTGCACTTACATAAATATATACAGATATATGTGACAGTTTAAAATTTTAGGTCATTACAAAAATGATTTCTATTCTAACTGACCAAAGCAAAAAAGCAACCTGATCATTTTTCAAAGGAGAAGCAGGACTGGGTGGAAAGCTGTGATAATACTGTTTAATGATTTTTCATAAGGATTATAGAGTTGAATCTGAAACTGTAGTCCTGACGAGTCCAAGGGCAAACAGATAGTAAGAAGTAGAGAAGCTATGATTTAACTTGACTTATTGTTATTCTTGGTATCTGAGCCCCTCCTATTCTACCCTTCTTCTCTCTTAGATCTTAGGGAGGAAGAGGGAGGATGGAGAAGCAAGACTTTCAGGAAACTTTTGGGACATAAAGTACCATCCTTGGCTTCCTTTTGACATGAAAATGTAGGAAAGGAGTAAAAGTTCTATGAAAGTAAGTCCAGGCTATTGGAATTACTGCTTCTCGGATGCCTGAGGGGACCCCGGGGATGGCATGGAGAGGGGCCATGCTTGGGAAATGAGAACATGATTGTTTATATCACGATACACCCAAACAAAAGACTCTTTATACACTGAAGTATGCCCCAAATAGAAGCCAATTAACAAACTCTTAAGTTTCATATGACTTTTTGAGAATGCACTTACTGTTTAAAGCAGGTAAACCTGGGGTCCCAGAGATCTTCAAACTGCCAACTGATTCCTCATCACCCTAACGAGATTATTACTACCACTATTCACTGTCAGATATTCTATCAACAATGCCTAACTTAGTCCTCTTCTTATTTACTCTCTCTCTTTCAATCAGATGTCTGGACCAAATTCAATTTCCAGAGACTTTTCTCTATGATTAGAATAAAAAAAATCAGCTCAGGTGGATGACCTAATAGTTTATATGGGCCCCTAGTTGGACAGGGGTACCCGAAACAGAAGTAGGTCCAATTCATAACAAGGGGGTTGGACAAGAAAACCAGAATAACAAGCAAGACATTCAACACTTGGGCTGTTCATTTAGGTTTGTAGCGCATAATAATATGTTTTTATTATTATTATTATTATTGTTGTTGTTGTTGTTGTTATTATGCCTAACATTTATATGGTTTCTACCATATACCAGGTACTGGGTTAAGCCCTTTCCATATATAATCTCGTTTGATCTTCACCATCCTGGGAGGTAGATGTTATTATTATCCTCATTTTACAGGCAAGAAAACTGAGGTGGAAAGAAGTCAAGTGACTTTCCCAGAGTCAAATCACCTAGGACGTGAGTGGAGCAGGAGTCAAACTCAGATCTTCCGGTCTCTAATCCCAGGACCCTCTGTTATGCCTGTGGAAATCTGGTTTAGACAACGTATCACTTGCTTGTTATTCTTAGAATGTTCATTTTCTTGTTTCTCACAAACTCCCTTTGCTCTGAATTTTCTGTTCTCTCCTTTGTATCTAGCCCTTTTGACACCCAGGTTCTGTGCACATGCTGGCAGCCAGCAAGGTTAGTTTCAGATTATAAATCCTCTTTTACCCAATCTTGGGATGCCTTTCCTCTTGCCCAATCAAGGATTATCCTTCTTCTTTGCAATGTCAACAATGATCACATAAACTACTGGAACCTCTAAAGTTCAGAATAAATAAGAGTCCCCCCCCCCAGAGCTACCCTTTAGAAGGTGACAGGGGATGTCTGAGGCAGCTCTAATTCCTAAAAGTCATTCCTGACACAATCGCCATCTCTATGCAACCAAAATTCTCATATCATTCAGAAGTGAGGGCCAGGTGCCAAGAGCCTCATTAGGCATTCATTACAGCGAAAATGTCACCAGCTTTGAGACAGAGGCACACAGACCTTCCACAGACAGATCTCTTCACTTTCCTCCTCACACCAAACATATTCCTATCTCCAAGCTTCTGTTCACAGTGTAGGCGCCTCTCTTTCTCTCTCTCTCTCTCCCCTCCCTCGTTTGGAAGATTCCTTCTTTCTCAACCATCCAAATCCCATCCATCATTCAAGTCCTGGCTCCTCTGAAAACCTTCCCTGAAGCCTCCATCTCACTCTGCAACTAATAACAATGGATATTTCTACGGCACTTTAAAGCCCACAAAGTCCTTTACTTAGATTATTTTATTTCATTCCAGAAATATTTCCTGTAGAGTAGGTTGTACAGGTCCCTTTTACAGATGAGGAAACTCAACTATGGCTGCATTGTGGCCAGGTCTTCCAGACTCCAAAAACAACTCCATTTCCATTGCCCCCATGATGCAGTTAAATTATTGATAATATTATAGATAACTTTAGCTTGCATTTGTGTTGTGTTATAATGTTTACGAAATTATGACTTCACCAAAACTTTATGAAGAAGGTAGTGCTGATAGCTCTACCTTACAAATTAGGAAACTGAAGTTCAGGACACTTCCCAAAGACATGAATTTTATTATTTCTTAAAGAGCAGTATTTGAACCCCAATCTCCTAACTCCCAGTCCAATGCTCTTTTCACTACAATTCTCCATCGGCTCCCTAGTGTGTACTCCTACAGCACTCACTGTCCCTTCCACTTCCTCACCGTGGGGAAGACTACTTAGCTAGCATTATTATATGAGCTTTGTGTTGTCCTTTAGCTTTTTAATGTGCAATTGTCCCTCCAACTTTATGTAAACTCCTCAGATGATTGCTAGATTTGGAGTCTGATGATCTGGTTTTGAATCTTGCCCCTGGCACTGGCTGTCACCTTTGGCAAATAGCAGAACTTTCTTGAGTTTCACTTCCTGATCTAAAAGGAGGATGTTAAACTAGATGACCTCTGACTCCAGAGCTCTGGTTTCATGATGGCTAGTAGACTCCTGTTCTAACTAATCCTATTTTCACACTTGCTAAGTGAAGAGACAGATCACAGCATCATGGCTTTCAAACTTGAGGGTGGCAAGACCTCTTTACACACTTGAAAATTCTTGAGGATCTCAAAGAGCTTTTGTTTGTAGGGATTTTTGTCTATCAATATTCTCTGTATCAGAAATTTAAATTTCATGATTATTATTAAAATAAGTTTGACCCATCATTTTTAATAACAACACCTCCTGGACCCCTTGAAAGTATCTCTGAGACTCTTAGGGGGCTCCAGACCATACTTTATAAACCACACTTTAAGGATAGTGAACTGGGCTCTAGTCCTACCTCTGGATGTGTGATCCTGGAAAAGTCACTTAGCCTTTAAATTCCTTAGGAAACTCCCCAAAATTCTACAGTGCAAACTGGCCAGTTTTCATTGAAACCATGCATTGTATAGTTCTTGGTATTTCTTCCAAACACATAGCAGAGTAGTATGGATAGATTCGGTGCTTAGTATATATTTAATGAATTAATATGTAGGAAGCCTTAGCCACTACCTAGCTGTGTGACCCTGGACAAGTCACTTAACCCCCATTGCCTAGCCCTTACCACTCTTCTGCCTTGGAGCCAATACACAGTATTGATTCTAAGATGGAAGGTAAGGGTTTAAAAAAAATGTGTAGGAAACCTCTAGTTTCACAACTTATTTCTATTCTATCCCCTCCTATAAGCCAAGGAAGACTTGACTGATTGGAGAGAATCAAGGCAACCATCCTGTGTTTGAGGAGCTTTGTTCAGAACTCCTGACCTCAGCCACAACTTGGTAGTACAGGTTGAGGACCTTTGTCTTGAGGCTGTTGAGAATAAACTCCCCAGCAGCTAGTGGATGGAGAGCTGGGCCTGACATCAGCAAGACTCATCTTTCTGAGTTTAAATCTGGCCTCAACACTTACTAGCTAGGTGACCCTGGGGAGGTCATTTAACCTTGTTTGCCTCAATTTCCTCATCTATAAAATGAACTTGAGAAGGAAATGGCAAACCACTCCAATATCTTTTCCAAGAAAACCCCAAATAGGACCGTGACTGAAAACAACTGAACAACAACAAATCCCCATTTAGTGTGTAGCCATGCTAAGAAGAGTCTTGCTGAGAAGACACAGAGAAGACCTCTTATTGGACCCCAGTGAGTTGGCCTCCTCCAGTATATGAGTGGCTAAAGAGTCAGAGCTCTAAAAAGAGTCTTGTTGAGAAAGTCATCCCTCTGCTGTGATCTGCAAAGGGAAACTTTCAGCTGCTATCATCCACATTTGGGGAAACATAGACACAGCTAAACCATTTAAGTTTTCCTGAATTAATCCAGGTAGAGGCCATGTGCCAAAGAGATCAGGTCCCCAGGGTTCCCTATGTGAAAAATTCCTAGAAAGAACCACTTCTTCTTGCTGGCTATATAACTACATGGGCAGGTTAATCTATATCCTGGAATATCAGTTTTCTCCTCTGCAAAACGAGGATAATGGGACCTATTTCACAAGGTTGTTGTGAGGATCAAATGAGATAATGAGTGTAAAGCACTGTAAAGCTTTAAAACTTTACACTATTTGTACCTTAACGCTTTAAAGCACTATTTAAATATCGGCTTGTATTTGTCAAAGTGGTCAAGATTGTTTATTGTTTTCCTTTTGTTTTCATGGTGAGTTCACGTAGGGCTGGAACCAAGTTCATTTTCCTTGACTAGCACCCAGAATCTGAAAGTTTGCCTGGAAGAAAGCAAGTTATTGCCCCCTAAAAGGAGCAACTGAGCTACATCTAAGGGTGAATCATAAAGACAATCTCATGTCAGGTCATCCTGAAACAAAGCCATTGAAGTAAAGAATCCATTGAAGTGGCAGGTGAAGATGGCATTAGACATGTGACCAGACCCACTTTTCTTCTGATCTTAGAGTAAATAGTCATAATGGTGAATTACAGAATTTGGGAGCTAAAAGGAGTTGTTTTGTTCGGTAATTTTTCAGTCATACTGACTCTTTGTAATTCCATTTGGGGTTTTCTTGGTAAAGATATTGGAGAAGTTTGCCATTTCCTTCTCCAGCTCATTTTACATATGAGGAAACTGAGGCAAATAGGATTAAGTAAACTCCCCAGGGTCACACAGCTAGTACGGCCAAATTTGAATTCAGGAAGATGAGTCATCCTGATTCCAGCCCATCACTTTATCCCAGCGATGGGCAAACTTTTCAAAGAGGGGGCCAAAGGAAAGGAAATGCTCATCTGTCAGTCTGTTTCTAAAGCAACTCTTTTGAAGTTTCATTGTATTGTATTCTACTCATTGTATCTGTCATATTAGGAATAATGTCGCTGGGCCAGATAGAACATTTCACGGGGCCACATCTGACCCACGGGCTGTAGTTTGCCCATCACTGCCACTCTGCCATCTAGCTGCCCAAAAGTTCAACATCCTCATTTTACAGGACCCATCAGATGACTTTAACAAGGTTTTCCTGACTCTGCCTTCACCATCCCTTCCATCACACCACATTGCCTCTTCCTGGTCCATTCAATCAATCACTTGTAAATGCTTTTAACTTTCCAGGAGGAATATTCAATAACTATAAAATATCATCCTATGCTGCCATGATCCTGGATACAAAAATCCTTGCAGATGACAGAATTGACTTCCTCATCCCTAAGAAGTTCTCAGTAGAGCCCGAAGTGAACCTCTGAAAGTCCCCAAAGCATTGATCTACACAGAATTGACTTGATGGTGATAACTTGAAGACCCACACTCAAAATGGCAGCCAACTAGTGTGGAAACAAACTAACAAAAACCAGTGAACTATCATGAACAAATGATCTCCTTGGAAAAAACAAAGGGCATAAAAAACTCTATTCCAAGTTTTTAATTATTTTTTCATTCATTCAATTAGCATTTATTAAGGACCTACCACATAATGTAAAAACAAATTAAAATGTCCTTCTCCTCAAAGAAATTCATTCTCCTGGGATTAGGGGAAACAACATGTACACAGATAACCAAATATAAACATGCATGCAGATAATTACAAATATGTGAAAAATAGATACGTAGTGGTTTTGTCAGGGGAAACATTAACAAATGGAAATCTGGAAGGGCGTCTTGTAATGTGTCTTTAAGGGAGCCAGGGGTGACAGGCAGAGAGGAGAAGTAGGGCATTTGAGGAATGGGTGACAGACAATACCAAGACATGGAGCAAGTATGGAAGCCTGGGTATGTATAACTAGAAGTAGGTAAATTTAGCTAGAGACGTCTAATGCCTACAGGAGAATATGTCATGAGTCTGGAAAGATGGGTTGGAAATGGATTATGTAGGTGTTTAAAGGTTTGGGGTTTTTTGTTGTTGTTTCAACCTACTGGCAAATGGGAAACACTGAAGCTTCTTAAATAAAGAAGGGACATGATTTGACCCGGGCTTTAAGAATTGCAATTTGGCAGCTGTATGGAAGACAGATTATAAGACAGAGTTAATAGATGCAAGAAAGGCAGTTAGGAAGCATCACTATGAAGTGAAAGAATAGAACCTAAACTCAACTATGTAAGTGGAATGAAAAGGATTGAAGCAAGAAATGTGGAGGTAGACTTGGTGAGGCTGGGCAAATGGCTGGGTCTTGGGGAAGGAGTAATAAGAGAGGGGATAAAGAGTTGAGGGGTTAGCTAAGGCGAAGTAGAAGAACACTGGAGTTGAACTGATGACTTGGAATAAGCCTGAGACTAAATGGCAGTGTACCAACACTAAATAAATGAAATAGAGGGCCCAGAGATAAGCAAAATTAGGATAAAAAAAAGCTATTCAATAAGGAGAAAGAAGAAAAGATCAAATCAAAGAGGAGAAAAACATTGAAGTAAACATACACGCACAGTTCAACTAATCCCAGGACCTCAATCACTATTCCCACCCACCTCTATCACCCCATTATTACTGTCAGAGCATCAAAGAATGAGCTCTGTCAATCCCCACACTCAGGGGCCTCACCTCAGCAACCCCATCCTGGAAACTCAAATAGGGCAAATACATTATTGGTCGAGGTCCATTGCCTCAGGCTCCAGAGGTTTACATGAAAGGCAGTTACCACCTAGAATGCTTGTACTTTTGATCTGGGAAATGTATGTTCTCTCTAGCTCGGTTTTCTTTCACGGTACATTCAGAAAGCTGCTCAAGGTCTAGCTATTAAACAGAATTTTTGGTCCATACCATTGTCAAAAATATAGGCCATAGAAGCATAAAAATATCTAAACCTTGACCTTCCATTTTGGGGTAGGGGAGTATTTTATAGACTTCAAGGCACAGGCTCTGTTTGCCGGCCTTCTAAAGTTCTACATCTAAGTTTGAGCTGCTAAGCATCACAATACAAGACTTTGTCCTGCTGTGTGCTTTAAACAGGACAGAAAATGAGGGGGGGGGAAGGAAGGGAAATGAGAACAATATGAAATGGGGGAAATGGTCCCCGTTAATTCAGAACAGGTGATGCTTTTGGTCAATGAATAGAGCGAAATTCTAATATACAAAAAAAGAACCGCATTGATCTTATCCATGTCTTGGGTTGTAAGTCCCCGAATGGTGAGAAGAAACGGGTCTTTGCCTCCTTCTTCTTTGTCCCCTTAAGACCGTTACCATCTGGGAGAAGCAATTAGGTTCTGAAGTGACTGCATTTATCATTTAGAGAAGAGAGAAGGCCTGGAAATTTTTACCATATTGTCCAAGGGAAAGATGGGAAGGGGAAGTCTGTCTGAAGATTTTCCATGAGAAGAAGATTTTCACATACTTGCTCAATTTCCACAGCTTCCCAGAAAATGTCTCCCTCAGGTCGGCAGCTGAGGATATCCGATGCCCTGCAATTGATGCTAAACTAATCAAAAGCAAGGGAGACAGGTCATGCTTTTAACACTGAGGGGAAAGAGAGGGACAGAAGCCACCTGGCAGGAACACTCTCCCCCAAAACAAACATGAGACGCTTCCACATTCTCTCCTTTAATATGACCAACAAACTTGACCATCCAGAACTCTCCACTGTCTTGATTTCTCTTCCAGTGTTTTTTTTTCTCAAGTTACAACTGATACATTGGGCTTCTCTCTTGACTGAAAGAAAGAGCTTTTAGTCACTTCAAAAATACCGGAAAGAACAAGTCTTGATGGTGTTTATGTGGTCACCTTTCCAACAGGGCAGACCTGACTCCCTTGACACTCTTCACTCCTTTTTGGTGAAACATGAAGCTTTCCTCAAGTAGAAGTAATCTCAAGGAACTAATTTACAATTTCTGCCATTTGTGGCAGTATTAAAAAGGAGTAAGATTTTTAAAATGGGAAAAATAAATAAACAGGAAAAATAAAAATATTATCAAGGAACAGTAATTGACTATTAAACTTGATGCTGAGGCATGAGAGTGGTTATTCTAATACATCCTTTTTTAATTTTAAACCCTTACCTTCCATTTTAATATCAATACTGTGAATTGGTTCCAAGGCAGAAGAGTGGTAAGGGCTAGGCAATGGGGGTTAAGTGACTTGCCCAGGGTCATACAGCTAGAAAGTATCTGAGACCACATAGATTTGAACCCAGGACTACTTGGGCTCTCAATCCACTGAGCCACCTGGCTGCCTCCTCTAATGCATTCTTAATCTTTTCTTTTTCTTACTTTTGTTTGAAAGAGACATCTTGAACTTTCCTAAAAATATATATTTTGTTTAAATACTCAATTATAATTCTGTACTGGAATGTCTACGTTGTTTGCATGAGTCTACCAAATATCTCATGTGGAGAAGAGAAGAGACAGAGAAGCACAACATTCACACGCATGCCCACATAAAAACATAAAATCAATAATGGAAGTTAGGGAGAAATAAGGTAGAGATTCTTAGCAGCATAAGGTAATGAATGCAGTACAATGGAAAGAGAACAAGATTTGAAATCAGAAGTCCCATGTTCCTATCCCAGTGTGAGCTTTGACAAATCATGCATGACTCCAGGCCTTAGTTTCCCCATCTGTAAAAGGAAAGAGTTAGACTAGATAGATCCTATTGGGCAGCTAATCAGGGTAGTAGATAGAATGTTGGACCTGATGTCAGGAAGAAATGAATTAAAAAAATTGTCTGCCTCAGTTTCTTCATGTGTAAAGTAGAGATAGCACCTATCTCCCAGAGTTTTTGTAAAAATAAAATGAAATAATATTTGTAAAGTACTTTGTGAACCCTTAAGAGCTATATGAATACTAGCTAGTATTAATATTATTGGTTATAAATCTTCAAGATATGCTCTACATTTTTTACCCTTCTTCAAACAATGATTAAAGACATGATTTTTCTTTAGGTTGAGCTACATAGGATGATGAAGTTTAACAATAATTCAAGACTCTTTATACAAACCAAGCCATTCCCTGTATCTTAAAATAGCTAGGCAACCCATAGAAAGAGAAGCAGCACTGAATATTTGGTAGAGGATTGACCCTGGAGCCAGGAAAAACAAGGTTCATTCAGTTCCTACCTCTGTCTGACAAATACTGAATGTATGACCCTGGGCAAGTCATTTAAACTCACAGTATTCTAGACAGCTGAGACTATAAGTTGCTGATTTGCATTGGTAAAAGGATTTTCCATTCTAAAAGTTCCACACAAAGATGAAATCACAGGTCTAGACCCTCCTCTACCACCTTTTCAACATAAAGAAATATGAGAAAGTTCTCTCTGTTCATTTTCTTTTAAATCAGAGAACTTGTATAACAAAGACTACATCAAAAAATAAACATATAAAGGAAATTTCAAAATCTTACATAATCAACAAATGTTTTTTTAAAAACAAGATTTGATACAAGAGTTAGTCAATAGGTTCTTTTAGCCCAAGGGAGCATTCACAAACAGCTGCAGTAGAGACTACAAGATTAATTAACACAAGCAATCCCCAACTTATAGACAGGTTGTTCTAAAACGGCATCTGTAAATCAGCTGTTTGGAACTCAGAGTACATGGTCCCAGGGAAACATTTTTCTATTATGACAGGTTCTCAGGCCAGCCCCTAGAACACTACGAAATCCATAATATTGCTGAATTAAATGAATAGTAATTATTACGAAACCATGGAAAATAGCCCAACCTTAGATGGAGAGTCCAGCACCCCTAATTACACTAGGCTCAGAATTTTCTCTATCCCTGGCTTTCTCCATTTTTCAGGTAGTGGGAAACAAAAGTGGAGAGGGAGAGATGGGGGAAGAGAGGAAGAGAGAGAGAAAGAGGAAGAGAGGAAGAGAGAGAGAAGAGAGAGAGAGAGAGAGAGAGAGAGAGAGAGAGAGAGAGAGAGAGAGATTGAGAGATTCTCAAAACAAATTCATAGACCCCAAGGTAAGAAGCCCTGATACAGACAAATTGAGTGAACATGCTTTCTCATCCAAGTTGTGCTCATCTCACAGAGTCACAGAGTCACAGAACCTGAGAATCTGAAGAGGCCTCAGAGGTTGTGTGGTCCAAATACAGACATCTGCTTCTGCTTCAGTGCCAACTTCTGGGTTTTCATCTTTTAAACAAAGCCATACACATGCACATGACTATTCCCCAAAGATGGACCATCCAAATATAGCCAAAACCACCAGCTGGCTCCCAGATCTTAGAAGCCATATAGTTTTATATTGAATTAGAAAAAAAAAGAACTGGAACCTCTTGGAAATGCACTCACCTTGAATAGTTCAGATAAGGTTAAACAAGATTTGGAAGAATTTCTTTGGGTTGGCCCACACTGATGCATATCCTTCATTTTCCCTACCTGTCTCCATCTGCATGTTCTCCTGCTTCAGTTAAGAGAGCTGTTCTATCAGCCTGCATTGCCATGTTGACAATGACTTTATATGCTCCAGGTTATATCTGGGTAGCAAAACTAATTCTATTCATAATTTTTGACTGGAATAGCTCTCCAAAGCCATTTTATAGCAAGTTTCATTTGATTTTTAATTTTTTTTCTTTCCAGCTTAATAAAAAGAACCAGTAACCCTTATTCTTGTGTCCTTGGCCCAAGAAAAAAAGAAAATAATAAAAATAATAATTAAAAATGTTTAATAACTTTTAAAAATGTAAAGTAGAACAAATATCTGAAAGAAAACAATGGGAGACAGCTAGGTAGTTTAGTGGATTGAGAGCTAGATCTAGAGATGGTAGGTACTGAGTTCAAATCTGAACTCAGACACTTCATACCTGTGCAACAAGTCACATAACTCCCATTTGTCCAGTCTTTACCATTTTTATGCTTTCGAACCAAGATATAGTGTCAACTTGATTCTAAGAGAGATGATAAGGGGAAGGAAGGAAGGAAGGAAGGAAGGAAGGAAGGAAGGAAGGAAGGAAGGAAGGAAAAAGGGAGGGATGGAGGGAGGGGAAGGAAGGAAGGAAATAAAAAGAAGGAAGAAAGGAAGAAAGGAAGGAAGGAGGGAAAGAAGGAAGGAAGGAAGGAAGGAAGGAAGGAAGGAAGGAAGGAAGGAAGGAAGGAAGGAAGGAGGGAAAGAAGGAAGGAAGGAAGGAAGGAAGGAAGGAA
>NC_058135.1:117132532-117148407 GCF_016433145.1 Gracilinanus agilis | reverse complement strand
GAGAGAGAGAGAGAGAGAGAGAGAGAGAGAGAGAGAGAGAGAGAGAGAGAGAGGTCTAAACCATCAATAGTGGCTTTCATAGCCTAAGAGAAAAGAGTAGGGACTAAGAACAGGGTGGAGATGAGAAATATAAACACTTCGGAACAAATCTTATACTAACCATCTTCCTAGATGCCCCTCTCCCCTTTTATGATTTTTAAAGCGCCAAGGATTTGTTCACATTTTTTTCTTTCTAACATAATATCTATTGCTTCTATTCAACTCTCTTCCCACACTCCCACCCGACCCCTCTTTATTAATAATTTCTCCACTCTTCCTCCATCCCTGTAGTAGGCAAGGTCTGGAATTTTTTATGAGTTTCACAAATGATCACAATGGATAAACTTAATGGGGAAGAAAATGCTCTATCCTATACCTCTCACGCATTCCTTTTCACTTGGACCCTGAAAAGAAAGATAAAGCTATCTCTGCATAAGAGCTAGGGATAGGTCCTTGTAGACAAAAGACTAAATTAAGATTCATCTAAGTTTATGAGAAAACTCCATTTAGGCTATTCTGTCATCACCAGAGTGGGGGCTAGAGCAGGGGCACAAAGCAGCAAAGTAAAGGATAAAAGTTTTTGTTAGCGATTTAACCCTAACCTTCTTCAGCAGTTTGAGGCAAGAAAGTGTAGAGATGACTACAGCAATGAAGAATCCACACTCCTGTGTAGACATAGTGTTACCCTCCCTCTTTCAATGTGTATGAATTGAATTAACTAACAAAAAGAATAAAGCAATTAACATTTACGCAATACCAATCCCTCTCATATACTCTTACAACAATAGCATGACCACTAACAGATTTAGAAAATACCACAACAAAAACCCAAATAATCTTAATGAAACTCAGGACTCATAACTCTAGGACAGCTACGCTAAAATTAACATTTCCTCATCACAAAGGAGGAAGATAATCAAGGGGTGTTCTATGAGTACATGAAAACGAGTTTAAAACTTACAGAAATATTTCTGGGGACCAAAGATATCATTTTGCCGATGAGTAGCAACGAAGTCTTACAGATATGTCTACTACATTTGAAATCAAAAGGGTTTTAACTCCAGATAAAACCTATGAAATCTCTAAGACCCAAGAGAGAAATCAATAGGCCTTCCATGGGCAACACCCACCTGAGCTCAGTCAATGACATGTCAACAAAGACAAAGCTACCAAGTGACCAGGTCATGAGAATTCCTTTACAGAAATAGAGGGGGTTTGTGACAGCCATTTGGCACCTGAAATTATAGGAATTAAGGAAGCTGGATCAATATAGATTTATGTAAAGAAACAAAATATACCATATATGACTTCGAGCTGAAAAAAAATCAGCATCTGTGGCATGCCTAGCAAGAATAGACCCGATGGCCAGAATCATACATGACTTCACTGTTTTTCACATCTCTCTGAAGCGAGAGATTTGACAGCTAGTGAGAGCACAGATCTGGGACATCTTCCTATTCTCATTAGTTCTAGGAGAGTATCAAAATTCTCCCTCCACTAGGACAGAAAGTGAGAAGGATAAAAGGAAAGGGGGAAAAAAGCATTTATTAAGCACCTATTAGTTTTTCCAGGCATTGTGCTAAGTGCTTTAAAAAGATCTCATTTGATCTTCATAACAACCTTAGGAGGGAGGTGCTATCCCCTAAAATCCCCATTTTAGAATTGAGGAAACTGAGGCAAGAGGAAGTTAGTGACTTGTGCAGGATCACACAGCTGGTAAAAGTAGAATTTTTGACCTTGAAGATACACAGAATAGCAGTGATTCATGAGAAGCTAAGGCAAATGGGGTGAATTTAGCTACAATCTTGATACTGAAATTTTTTCAGTATAGGGTTGAGCTGTGAGTGAGAGGCTACTCGCCTCTGTCCCTTCCAACCATGCCAATGACAGGACACTCCAGTGAATAGATAGGATTGTCCAGAGCCTGTCGACACTCTGAGTAGTAATCCTCAGGTGTCTTTGCTAAGACTAACTTGGCACAGAAAAGAGTGGAGATCCCCTGCCCCCTATATCTGCTTTCACTTATGTCCTGCTTTTTATCTATTTCAACAAAGGAAGGGGTTAGGGGAGAGAAAGCCCTCACAGCTGGAGGCTGGAAAATCTAACATTAGATCTGTTATCTCTTTAATAATTTTTTGTGTTGGGGGGAGGGTCTTTTTATGCATTTGAAACTGTCTTAAAACTAGATGGTTATCTAAGCCGAGTTCTACTTACTTGAATGTACGTGGGGAAATTATGAAGAGAGGAAGTCCAGAGGGGAAACAATCTATACTGAGGATCTGTAAATGTAATTTGGATTCTGTTGAATAGGCTGGGGGAGGGAGGAGAGGAGGCATAGTATGAAGGGGAAGGATGTTGAGATTCATTCATTTAATAAAGATGGAAATGTATTTGGGAAGTGGTTAATTGGATGAGATGGCAGTGATTTCCCCTTTTCTCTAGAAGGTAGTGAGGAAGCTTGCATTGGGCTCTTCCTCCTTAAAGGAAGAACCAAAACAGTGCAAATATAGGATAAGGACATACAATCGCACCCCTCGATGAACCTAGAGAAAGATGAACTTAAATCTCAATTGTTGTTCTACTGATTGGTCTTGTCTGATTCTTTATGACTCAATGGGACATACTGTCCATGGGATTTTCTTGGCAAAAATACTGGAGTGCAAAAGCTACTCTCTGGTGCAAAGATATGTATACCTTGATACTTTTATTCAGTCACTGAATGTAGTCATTTTATTTACCAGTGCAACAATCCAGAGATGATTAAACAGACAAGAACAGAAGCAGGAAAACAACTGATCTCAGTACCATTTCCATCTAAATTCCTTTGAACTAGAATGATGAGAGAAAAAGATCATTATAACGATTGACATGTATTTAGTGCTTTAAAGTTTACAAAATGCTTCTTATACACGAGCCTCGCAACAAATCTCTCAGGTTGATGCTTCAGGTATTTTAATAATGAGTAAATCTGAAGGTCAGAGAGATTAAGTGATGTGCTCATAATCATTGTAAGTTACAAAGCAAGGGTTCAAACCTAAATCTTCCTGATTGAGTCCAGCTTTCTTTCAGAGATGCCAAGTTGCTTAGAGCTCCTAAAAGGGTTTTGATGTATTGTTGTCATTCAGACATTTGCATGATTTGGCCATGACCAACTTGTGACTCCTTAATGCCTACTGCACCATTTTCATAATGCATTTGGCTATGGAACAGTTCTGAAGTTAAAACATATTTATGGGACCCATAAATTCTGACCAAGGAAGAGTGAATAGAATGAAACCGAAGGGTATTCAGTGCCTTTGGGTAAAAAAGAGATTGGTGCAATCTTGGAGACAAATTAAATAAATAAATGTTCATATTGAAAGCCTGCTACATATTGATAAGCATTTTAATATATAATTTCACATTTAGCATTTTAGAGGGCAAATATTGTTAGCACTCTTATTTTCTCAGAGAACCTTGTGTAGATCACTGGAATCTACTCAGTAGAACAACTGGGATCCGCCAACTAGTTTAGCAAAGCCAATAAAATAAAAATATATCTATTTATAAAATGAAAATATTTTCACATATAAAAATACAATTTATGCCTAAAAATCAAAGATGGCTTGGCAAGGTCGGTATCTTACAGAGCTAATCCCTATTCCTCAGCCTAGCATTCAAGGTCCGCCTTAATCTGGTACTAGTCCATCTTTCTAACCCGATCCCCCAATAGACCCCAAAATATACCTCGTCACCCATCAAGTCTGGTTATTTCGCTATCCTACAAATATAATATGCCAATTTCACACTGAAATTATATCATCAGCTCTGCTATTCATTAATTACATGAACTTGGATAGTTCATATCTGGAGATATGAACTGGTCCTCAGTTTCCTCATCTTAGATAAGGATGTTGGACTAAATGATCTCTAAATTTCTGTCCAGCTGTAAACTCTAAGCCAACTTCAATATGTCTTAGGTTATTAGGAGGAAACTTATTTTTTATTGTGATTATGTTTCTGAACCAGCTCCAAGGTCATAAGCAAAGAGGGCACATAAGCAAAGGCAGCCCACAATAGTCTATTATATGAGTCACTCAAATTAATAGAAAGTCATATAAATCAAGCTCAGAAAATGAGTTGAGTCCTCATTTATCTTATTCTTATCTCTTCAGATTCTCTTCTATGCCTATCCCTGCAAACGCCTAGAACACTATACACCTCTTTTTTACTCAATTCCCTTCCCTTCTTTTGTGTGACAGTGTGTAAGCTCTTTTAGGGGAGGGACTACTTTATTTTTTTGATATTATGTCTCTAGCATCTAACATAATACCTGCCATGTCCAAAGGGCTTAATTTTCTTTTGATTATTTTTATTTCTTCCCATTAGCATGAATCTATTTTCCTTCCTTCTCATCTTTTCCCCACACCACTGGGGGGAGAAAAGGAAAACTAAACTCTTGTAACAAATATACATAAAGAAAACATAATAGTATTTAATAAATACTTATTGATGGATTGATTTCTACCAAAATGTTCCACTTTATTTAATCATCTTGATGTCACTTTCTTCCATCTCTATCTTGAGCCTAGTTTATATGTAAGCTTTTTTTCTCAGGCTCTCGGGTTTTTTTTTTTTTTGCTTTTTTTTTTTTTTTTGCTTCCTCCTCAGACCTCTTGAATCCTTAGTACCCCTCACCGTCACCCTGTCACCACCATTTATAATTTCCATCTCAAGCTGTGATCTGCATGGTGGCATAGAAGTTCTTCTAATTCCAAAGTCTTTCTCAGCAAACTAATGCTTAATCAGTCCTTCCAAGCTAGAAAGGCTTAGCATAAGTAGCTTCATTAGTTTAAATCAGAGGAGCCACATCTTCGGGTTTACAGGGTGATCAGTTTTGAGAAACAGCAACTCGCAAAGGACACTAAGTTGAGGAGTAGCGCCTGACCCTTACAAATCATGCCTCTTTGATACACTGAAATAAAAAATCCCTTCTCTACTCCTAACCTGCTCAGTGGCCCTTCTTTGTTACCTTACACTCATCCTCCCTAATATATAATGTTTACCTGCTTTGTCTCAAGTTCTGGTCCTATTTATTCCTATTTATAAAATTCATAAAAAAATACAAATTCCTTTGTTTAGTGTTTAAAGCCTAATCTATCTTTCCTGACTGATTCCACGTTACTCTCCTTTACATACCCTACGTTCCAGTCTGATATACTTAACCTTTCCATTATACTATATTCATCTACCTTTGTGCTTTTGTCAAGGCTACTCCACACATCACATCCCAGGCTCCAAAAATAAACCTTCAAAATCCACTGAATTTCTATATCATAATAATAATAAAATTCAAGAGGCAACAATAGATCCCAATAAATGAATTATCTCGGGATCAATCTACCAAAGAACACAAAAGATTTGTATAGATTCAACTAAAAAGTTCTCCTTAAAGAAACAAAGAACAAGGAAAATAGCTGGAAGAATATTCAGTGCTCATGGTTAGGCTGTACCAAATATAATTAAAGTAATAATACTTTCAAAATTAATTTGTATTTTGATTGCTAAACTAATCAAATTACCAAAGAGATGCTTCATAGGACATGATGAAATAATCATTCATTTGAAAAAAAACAAAGGCCTGAAATGTGTTCCATCTAACTTTCACCCCATTTCTACTTCTTGGTACTCCTAGGTTCCTTTGAGACTGCTCAAGTGCTACTTCTTATAGGAGATCTTTCCTGATTCTCCTCTCTTAATACCTCTATCACCAAAATGATAGTATTATGCATATATTTTCTATTTTAATATTAATATACATTTTCCTTCTCCCCTCTCCCACCCTGGAGAATGTAAGTATCCTTAGTACCTAGCATGGCACCTGGATTATAGTTGATGTTTGGTGAAATTAATTGAACTGAATAGGGATGATTTCTGGCCCAGGCAGGTTTGTTGTCTGCATACAATTTAGAACCTCATCAGCTGCATTTTAGAATATATTCCTACTGCATATTTTTCCAGCCAGACAAAATGTAGACTGGAGGGGAAAAGTGTGTTGGGTTTTTTTTTTGTTTTTTTTTTTTTTAAGAAACAGCAGGACACCATCTTTTTTTCTCCAGATTTGAAAGGAACTCAACTACTGCCAAATCCCAATAAACTATTCTCTAACTCAGACCCATGGGAAAAATGAGAATGAGGACTAGTCCAGTTGAAAGCTCATGGCATTACGTCACAACTCTACATGCTAGCCAGTTCAGAAGTATATTCCTAAAAATGCAAACATTCATTGCCAGTCTAAGAAAAACCTATGAGCCAGACTGCCTATACCCAAAGTGTTTATTAATCAAGCAATTCCCAGAGGGAACAATGAGAATTAGTGCCAGAGCTATAGAGGGCTAAGACTTTTTATTTTATTAACATGAGAAATATGGGTAGTATTCATTGTACCTCTTGAAATGAAAGCAATTCAGCCCAGAGATGCAGTTTAATACCTAACTGGACTTTATTATAATTCCTTTTTGATTACAGCTTCCTTTATTGGGCTTTAAGTAGTGTTTTGGTTACCATAAGCCCCAGGAAAGCTTAACTAACTCTCATTCCCAGCTCACACATGTGTTATGTGTTGTGCACACCAACTTTGACAAAGTGTCTAGCACAGAATAAAAAGTTTTCTAAGTGCTTGGGGCAATGCCTTTGGGGGCCAGCACACCAGTGAGTAGGTCAAAAACAAGAATGAACCACCAGAACATTCAAGGGTAGCTTAAACCAAACCCATCTGGGCTAGAGAAATAAAGAATGGATTGGTGGCTGGATCTGTGAATACAATGCTTAGGCATTCTCTGTAATATCCTGCGGAGCATTCTGCATTAGATAATTTTTATATTATCTACATTTGTTGTCGAATTCAGGGTTACTGTGAGCATGGAGTCTATTACTAAGTTTGTTAGAAACTATTGTGAGGTTTTGAAACATTTGTGACAGTGAAGCTGAGAGAGACAGACAGACAGACAGAGAGAAAGAGAGACAGAGAGAGAGAGAAAGAGACAGAGAGAGAGAGACAGAGACAGAGAGAGAGAGAAAGAGAGAGAGAGAGAGAGAGAGAGAGAGAGAGAGAGAGAGAGAGAGAGAGAGAGAGAGAGAGAGAGAGATTGGACCAGATCTGTCACTTCATTTCTACTGAAGACTCTCAGGGAAGAAACTTCCTCTACCAACAAAGATTAGTAATTGTTCTGCTCTCTATTAGTTTCCTGGGACATTGAGAATTTAAGTGGCTTGTGGAATGACCAAGAATGTGTCAAAGGCAAGACTTTAACCAGGTTTTTCTGACTCCCATGCCAGCTCTCTATCTACTTTCCCACATTGATTCCACCTGGAACTTAGTAGGTGCTTAAAAAATGTTTGTCATATGAATAAATCAATGTTTTCTTGATTCTATTTTTTCCCAAAAAATTATTATAATATGTATATTATGATATAACATGTCATAATATATATATATGTATATATATATTCCCCCCTCCTACAATCAAAACTCTGTCCAATACCATTTTGGTCACTTATTGGCTGTGTGACCTTAGACAAATCACTTGGGCTCTCTCTAAGCCTCAATTCTTCATCTATAAAACAAAGAGATTAAATTAAGTGGCTTCAGCAGTCCCTTCCAGTCCCAACCATTTGACCCTATGAGCCACGGTTTACACAAAATGTTTTCCTAGAAAAAGTTGCACACAATTGATTTTTTTGTAAGAAATCACATTTTAAATGCACTGGGGGAATCACATTTTAAATGAATGCTTCAGAAAATTACTTTGCAAAAAAAAAAAAAAAGAAATATCCTGACTTTAATTTTTATAGAAATCCAGACTTGCGCAGCAGATATTAGGTTGACTTTAAGTAAGGCTTATCCATTTGTGTCCTAAAGAATGATATATAACACCCTATTCTTTATGCCGTGATGTAGCCATGAGTTTATAGTCTATTGAACATGGTGCCAATGTGACTAAGAAAGCATGAACAAATTGGGAAGACATGCTGTCTCTTTGTGATGTGAATTATGTGTCCAGATATAAATACAAATGTGTCTGTCTCATTACAGCATTTGGCAATCATTCCCGCCAAGGAAAACCTAAGTAGTCTGGTAATTTATGTTGTACCTAGGGTTTTCATTGATCAGTTGTTTAATATAAAAAGGCTTATTTCAAATGGGTAGCACCACATTTTAACATTCTTGAATAATGACTAGTGGTACTCTTTTGCATGTACATTTCATAATCACCAATGTCAAGTTTTTAACTACTTCATTACTCACCTACACATAAATCATACACAAATAGTTTTTGTGTTAAAAGTTGATTGAATTTTTTTTAAAGTATCACAATTATTGCATATAGGAAGACTATAATACAAAAGGCTCTTATGGGATTTTATTGCATCTCTGAAATAAAATTCCTTAGTGCAACTTCTTCATACTAGTCCTTTTTTAACCTTATCAATATTCCATGTTAACTTTCTTGCTGCCTTTGAAAATTCTGTTTATCATATTATCAGACATGGCTTTCTCCCTTACTTGTCCGGTGTTACTTGGGTCTGTTTGGTATGTGGTTATTCTCTGATAAAAATTTAAATTAGGCATTAAGTCCAACTCCATAGAACATGACTGTTATATCTGCCAATAAAATGAATATGACTTTACCAATTCAACAACAAATTCTGTTTAAAGAGCAATTCTTGATCCTTTTGTTCTTTCATTAATTCGATCCTAAATAACAGATGTTTAGTGGTGTCAGTCCAACATTTTAAGTCTTAATATAAATGATACAAGTAGTACCAGAATTATTAGGGACTAACATGAACTTTGGCCACCATATGTGCCTACATAAATGATTAAATTAATTCAGGGCCCCTTGCCTGAATCAGACCTTGTGCATCCGTAGTGCAAAGACTTCTTCTAATTACATCTCCAGGCAACACTGGTTGACGGAAGTCATATAATCTCATAGTTGAAAGGGAAATCAAGGATCATCTAGTTCCATCTGTGCCTAAAAAAAGGAATTATTCCCTCTACAAAATAAATGTCAAGTAGACTTCCAGTCTAGGCTATTTAAAGATCCCCAGTGAGAGGGCACTGACTACTGCTTGTGGAAATCTAATCTACTTCTTTCCAATAGAATACTAGAAATTAGATAATTATTATTAGATGTTAGACATTACTAATCATTAATTAATTAATTGTTGTTTGTTGTTTTATTCCTTTATGTTTAACATAGTAATATAATCATGTTTATTTATGTATATTATTATATTGATATAATGTTGATTTTATTATATATGTCACATTTATATATGACAATATTAATGATGACTTAAGAAAAACTATTTGTTCATATTTATTATTAATTATTAATTAGAAATTAGAAAATTAGATATTAGAAATTAGAAAATAGATATTAGAAATTAGAAAAATTCTAATTATTGAGAGTATTCTCTAATATCAAGTCAAGGGAGACTTCTCTACAACTTCCCTCTGCCTCGTGCCTTTGTTTCTTGTTCTGGCCTCTGGAAGCAAGCCTCGTATTTTTTCCCACATCACAAATATTTGAAGGTGGCTATTGTATCCCAGGTCATGGAGGGGGTGGAAGGGAAAGGAGGAACAACAGAGAGAAGAGAAAACTTGGGAAGAATGGGACTGGACTAAGGACAAGAAAGGTGAAAGAAAAGGAAAAGTGGAAGGAAGGGAGGGAGGGAGAGAGAAAGAGGGAGAGATGGAGGAAGAGGGGAAAAAACAATCCCTATTATTCTAGTACACTGCTGTCCATTTTGGCTTTTAATTAAGAAAATGATTATAAAGTGGGTTTATTTTAAGACATTTTAACTTAAAACTAAACTGTAACATAATATCTTAGTTAATAAGCTCTCAGCATTATTAGCATTTGAGGTGTATAAGAGGAATTATTTCCAATATGCTAGTAGAAATGTGAATGTTGGTGAAAAGTACCTCTTCTTACACTGATAACCTTCGATACTTCACAAAGGGCTGCATTTTCACCAGTATGGATGCTGCTTTAGCCCACCAAGGTCCCAGGTCCTCCTTGTGTTTTTCAGTACCACGAGCTGCTCTAGCTAAAAACATTGAAAGGCTTGGTAGCCAAACATCTGGGAACCAAACTCTTTGAACTTTGCTAGGCTAGAGTCAGATAACAGACACCATTTGGTTCCAAGGAGGAACTTGAAGTCTTTCCTGCTCAGGAGACCCCGCTAGAGCTTTCTGTCTATCTGAACTGCCTTTGAGAACCCAGATTCACCTCCATGTAAGGATGGGGCATGGCCCTGAGGCTTTCACAGAAAACATTCATAAGAGCACAGATTTAGAGCTAGACAGGACTTCAGAGAACATCTAGGCCAACTCTTCACTTTGCAGGTGAGGAAACTGAGTCCCAGGAAGGATAAGTGACTTCTCGATGTCAATATAGGTGGGAAATAGAAGAAGTAGACGTCGAAGCCCCAGATCCTAGGACTCCAGATCCCATGCACTCTCTCATTAGGCACTGAAAACAAGATAACAAAAAGTCGACAGCATTCGCATGTCTACCTAACCAAGTCTGTCGTCCTGTTTGTGTATTTGCTGGCCTGGTAGTCAGTGCTCTGAGGCTTGCCTGACTTACTCTAGCAATAAATCCGAGCTCTGACACCCATCTCAATGAAGCCTAAGAATGTGGCACGCAGGGAGTCTCTTTCTGGGATACTTGATTACACTGAAGCACCAGGAGAACAAAAGGACTGTGATCACTTTCTTGCTGTCACTGAATCATGTAGAATGTTGGAGCTGCGAGGACCCTCATGAGCTACAGAGTCATTGTCATTGTCAAGAGGATAAAATACAGAGAAAGGAAAAGAGCTGGGGAGGTTTTGTTGTTGTTGTCGTTAACTGAGGATTATTTACACATGTGTGACCTCACTGACAACCAGCCAGAAAGCTGCTTTGTGGTTTTGTGTCCTAAAGCTATGCTGTAATGTTAATTAATAACTCCTTGCATTCCAAACCACCTTATTTGCCCAAAGCCCTACTTTAAATAGCAAATAGGCTTTATTACTCTGAGCTGGACAAAAGAGATAATGGCTTTAAGATCATCTGCTTAGAAGTAGAAGGAACCTTAGAGAGCTCTAGGACAACCCCTTAGTTTTACAGATGGGGAAACTGAGGAGCAGGACCACAAAGAGTAAACTCCCAAAGCTAGTAAATAAGAGAGGTGGGACTCAAACCCACACCCTCTGGCTCTAAAGTTCAGTGCTAATAGAGGAACCCTTCACAATCCTGATGATACAAGAAATGATTACAAACATTCCAATATCGTTTAAATGTGCTGTGGAAAGAGCCTGGGTTTGGGATGGAAAGTCAGCAAGGTGTGATGGAAAGAACAATGGATTTAAAATCAAAGAACCTGTGCTTAAATTCTGCCTTTATCACTTACTACTTGTATAATATAGCCTTGAGCTAAAAAGTCTCTTGGCCTCTCCCAGCCTCAGTTTCCACATCCACTTGATGACAAAGATCCCTTCCAGTTCTAAATTTATGATTCAATGGAAATATATCCTTGAATTCTGAAAGTACCACTGAGTTTAACTTTCATATTTCATCTGCGGTGTTTTTTTTTCCTGGAACAAAAGAATTTTTAAAAAGCCCAATGCACAATCCTGACTCCCTTGGTTATTTAGACGGTGGAAACATCCTTGTGAGAGCAAGAACCCAGCAGGTGCTGACAGTACAGAACTGGACTAAACGATGGCAGGCCCATCCATCTAGGAGGCTGACTCCCCAGAGGTGCACGACCCTACATATTTGTGCCTTTGGGAAGTTTGGGAGGATAGGTGATTCCTTAATTGGTCCTCCGGTTTACTACTGAACAGTCATAATCATCTCTGATAAAGCAGCTGCTGCTCTCACCCACCGCAGTTAATAAGGTCTCTCTTTTACATGTGACCTTGAAGACCGAGATAAGAAAGCACAGTTTGCTCAAAAGTGGGAAGGAAGCTTTCCATCCCAGCCGCCCTCATATTCTGATCTGAAAAGGGGGAGATCAGGAACACATTTACTGAGCATAATGTATTTCAGACCAGGCTTGAGTAAATAACCCATGTGAGTCTTAACAGATGCACAAAGAGCAAGAAGCCATCCTTGGCAGAGTCATTCAACACATCTGGTGGCACGCAGAGTCATTGAGACACAGAGTGGGGTAGTCAGAGACAGACACTGTGGCGTTGTGGCACTTTTAATGTGCAATTTTCAACTATGCCAGTGTTTCCTGAAGGCAGATGGCAATAGTAATACACCCAGTTCATAAATGCGTAAATAAACCTATATTATGGGCTAAAGAATAGAAACCACTTGTTGGTTTCTTATCCACAGCCACCACAGAGTAGATTTTTGGTTTGGGCTTTTTTTAATATTTTTAAGAAAATCCTATTTGATGATAATGATATGTGTCTTCAGAACAGCTGGAGTATCCCAGAGTCAGAATATTTGCCAGGCTATCCAGTGTGACTTTTAGGCCACTCTAGCAACTGTCATTACCTAGATATGAAATCTTTGCCAACGGTGTCCTTTGGATGGCTCCTGCCCAGGAAAAATCATAAAGTGTCATGCTTTTTAAATATAGCATCTTTCAAATATATGGCAGTTGTCCTATTTTGACACAGGCTGGGACTCCCAGGTAAAGCTGACCTAAATTCAGCCAGTAAATTGTAAATCTGAGCAGAGCTTTTGGCTTTTTAATTAATACTGTAAAAGGTTAGGGCTTATGGTTTTTAATTAAAGTGTCTGAAGTAAAGTCCATTTTATATCATTCATTTTTTAATGGAAAGGAAACAGTGACAGCAACATAGTGGCAGCATAAAAGCCCCCTAGCTCAGGAAGCCCAAATGGATGGTGATTACTAAGGCTTCAAAGATCCTTTCAAAGAAAAAGAAAATCATGCTACACTGCAAAAGGTAGCTACTCAGAATTAATGTGGAATTAATATAGAATATTAGGAAGAAAAATTTTGCAGTCTTATTAAATAATAAAGTTATATTTTAAGTAAAAATTGGCCCAATTACACACATGACACAATAAATTCTTTCAGTGAAAGAAAGTCAGTTGTAGAGGAAAAGCAATGGAATGGAAATTAGGGACCCAGGGCTTTCCTCTGAGGTAAGGCAGTAGATAACAAGCTGTGTGACTGTGGGCAAGTCAATCTCACCTCTCTAGGCTACAATTTTCTCCTCGGCAAAAAAGGGTAGTTAGATTATGATCCAGAAGGTCCATTTCAGCTCTGAAATTTTGATTCCATGGACCAAGCACAATTTAGTGCTCTAAAAATGCACTTTCGATGATCATCTTAAAGCGCTCCTTTGATGTGGAATAAATACTTGCTGATTTGTTAGTCTCAAGATAAAATCTAATCCAGCCCACTGAGTATACCTGCCTCATCTGAAACCAAATGGATCAATTTCTGAGAGGAAGTAATGTGTAGTGAATGGACTTAGATTCAAGAGAGTCTTGGGTTGAAGAAAGACTGAAACTAAACTAGCAGAGTTAAATGACATTGGGTTACATTTGACAAATGCAATGGTGTGTACCTGTGTCAGTCTTAAAAATGACTCAGCCAAGTAATATCTCTGTGTTTAAAAAGTGTTATAGTTTTCTCATTTTTTCCAGTGGGTTTCAGAAAAAAGTGCTACTAGTCCAAGAGCCATCTTATCATTCTTTTATACCAGATATTCCATGGACTATTGCACAGGTGAAATAAAACTACTAGAATTCATCATCAGCATTAGAATTTTTTATCATTTTGGTCTTCTCATCATTATACCCAAAAGAGTTCAGAGAGAAAAGGTCCTAGGGCAAAGCACTATCATGCTTTATTGTTAATGTGTGGTGAATTATTATGCAAATATGTAAAAGAACTGTTTTTTTTTTTTGTAATTGAATGAAAGTGCTAGGAGAAAAGCCATCATTTGCAGATTAACTGAAACTATCTTTAGAAATACTCCTCTCATAGAAAAGTTCATGAGGATGATACATACTTCTTTCTGTCCACAGATGGATTTGATTCCTTTATATCGGTCTCTATATTTTGTAGGTTTTTCATTCCATGAAGCTTGGAGATTGTAAATATTCAGTATTATCATATTTATTAAAAGTTACTTGTGAAACTTTATGGATCAATGTTATGTCTACTCAATTATGAGTAACAATTATGTCTGTAAGGATGCTCTGATTCCAGCAAATTTATATGTTGAATTCTTAGGGATATTTTGGGAAGAAATGTATTTGTGATAGTATGATTAATTATCATTTAATTTATTTAAAATGAGCTATAGGCATATAAATTCCCACTATTTGATCCTATCATTCAAGATATCTGGTAGGTGCTAAGTTTTTGGAGCTTATAGTGATGAGTTTTTACTACGTCTTTGCAAAATATGCAACCATTAATATAATGATAACGATAGCTATTTAATTCTTTTACTATCCCTCATATTTTTTCCTAATCTTCTTTCATTTCTTTTCTCATTCTCCATTTCCTTTCTCTGAGTCTCCACATTCATATCAGTGGCATTCAGTTACCCATCCTAGTTAAATGACTAACAATGACTTTCTGAAATATCAGTCATGTAAGGGTGGGGGCAGGAACCCATAAGGCCTCAATAAGGCGTAAAAGAGATGATAGACTAAGATCAACTACAATCTCAACTTTGGATATTTTCTCTTGTCAAAAGTGGCTTTTAAAAATGTGGGTCAAGAGTCTTTTCCCAACATGAGCACAAAACTCTTAAGGAGAAAAATGAATTTGAAAACACCATAAATATTCTATTTTTCCAAAAGACTATTTTTAGAGAAATTGTTTTTTCGGTAGATATAAAAATAAAGCTGAAAGGTAAGATTTTTTTTCCAATTTAATAATTGACATGATTAATCGGATACTACTCAAAAGAGTCAAAGCTAAGTTTCTGATATTAGAAAACATATTTTTATAATTTCTAAAAGTAGGTCACATTTGCATTTCATTTCTCTGAAGTATAATGAATTGTTCTCTTACTCCCACTGAATCTATATAGTCATGTCAGCATGACAGTATTAAGAATACTAGACTCTGAGACAGGATATGTCCATTTGAGTCTCTGCCCTGATATTGGCTTACAATCTTTAAAACAGTATTAAACTCTTTGAGTCACCGTTTCCTAATCCATAAAGAGGAGACAGTAGTTGAACTACTTACTGCACACCATTGATTTTAGGAAAATGCCCAGTAAATCAACAGGTGAGCTATGTTAAATGTGTAGGGGGCAGAACAAGGCATAATGGTAAAATCACTGCATTGAGAATCCAAAGAACCAAATTCATGTCCCAGCTCTCCCATTTAATAGTTGTGACCTTGAGCACATTTCTTAATATATCTGAACATCTTTCTTCATCATGAAATGTAAGGAAGAAGTGGTAACAGAAAATCCAAGTGGATAATCTAAAGTTCTTTCCTAGTTCTAACATTCTATGATCCTTTGAGTTATGAAGATCTGAAGAAAATTCATACATTTAGACTAGATAAGCAAAACCTGGGAAAAAATGAACACAGAAGCCCAGATTCAATAAATCCAAAAGCATAAACTACTTGAGGGAAGCCAATTCAACAAGAACCTTTGGGAAATTAGAAAGCAGACTGGCAGGAAAAAAAGTAACATGAATCTCTTACACCAATATATCACAAACAAGCTTCAAATGGAAATGATAGAGAGAGAGAGAGAGAGAGAGAGAGAGAGAGAGAGAGAGAGAGAGAGAGAGAGAGAGAGAGAGATGGATAGATAGATAGACAGACAGATAG
>NC_058135.1:116914689-117132208 GCF_016433145.1 Gracilinanus agilis | reverse complement strand
GAGAGAGAGAGAGAGAGAGAGAGAGAGAGAGAGAGAGAGAGAGAGAGAAGGGGGGGAGGGGGAGAGGGAGAGGGAGAGGGAGAGAGATGTATACTCATATAAAATAAATTAGAGGACATTGGGAGGAAGCTCCTTTCAAAACTACTACATGGCTAAAGGTAAAATATATAACCAAACAAGGAATGGAGATTAATACAGAGACAAATGAAAAAGTTGAATTAAATAAAATTTCCAAAGCTTTTACATAAGCAAAATCAATTTGGTAGGATAAAGAGAAGTTAATGACTGAGAAAGATATTTGCTTCATGCTTCTCTGATAAAAGCTGATAACCTGATAGCAGTATAATGATAAAAGTTTCACAACTATCTTTACTTGAAAAAAATGCATACCTGACAAATTCAAAGTATAATTAGAATTATTAATGTTTTCTCCACTACTTTCTTAAGTCTAGATCATCAAGAAAGTAATAAATCAAGCCCAACCTGGTAGCATTTACTAATTTATGAGATGAAAATGCTCATTTGGAAAATTTAACAATCAGTTCTCAAGAACTGGTCTGAGCTGGCTCCAGTATACTCTACACCCATAATGTATAAAACTAATTGAATTGTGACATATGAATGTAATGGAATATTATTATACATGAAAAGTGATGAATCTGAGGCATTTTAAAGAAACAGAAGAAGGTTTGTAGCAACTGATTCAGAATGAAAAAAGCAAAACCCAAACTATAGTAATATAAATGATGGCAATGCTAAACCTAATTCAAATTGAATGCAATGATTGATGTTAATGCTAGGTAATTTATGATATAATATATCCCCTTTCTCTTGAGAGAGAAGTAGAAGACTTCAGATGTAGAGTATTCATAATGAATGTATAATACACTTAAGTTTGCCTCTGTTTTTGTCACCATTGTGGAAAGAATAGGGAGAAAGGGAGAAAGATTTTTTAAGTGATTGTAATATAAAAAGAGTCTCAGCAAAGCATTTTTTTCAAAAATGCATATATCTAATCCAAGGAAAATCATAATTTGATACATTATGGGAAAATATTGTTCAGTTGATTCAATCATATCCACTCTTGGTGAACCCAATTGAGGTTTTCTTTTTTTTTAATTTTCTTTTTCTTTTTCTTTTGAATATTTTTCCATAGTTACACGTTTCATGTTCTTTCCCTCTCCTCAAACCCCCCTAACCCCCCTTAGCCAAGGCACAATTCCTCTGGGTTTTACATGTATCATTAAGACCTAATTCCATATTATTGATAGTTGGACTAGAGTTATCTTTCAATTGAGGTTTTCTTAACAAAGATAATAAACTAGTTTGCCATTTCCTTCTCCATGTCATTTTACAGATGAGAAACTGAGGCAAGCATGATTAAGCGACTTGCCCAGGGTCACACTGTTAAGTGTCTGAGGAAAACTTGACCTCAGGGCCTTCCTGACTCCAAGACCAGTGCTCTATCCACTGTCCACCTAGTTGCCCTTGAGAGTTACAAAAGCAGAAAAAAGTAGCTAAAATATTGATATTTCAGAGCCAGGTGGGAAAATTATAAAGTTTGACTCTCTGAATGGGTCATTTATATATTATGTTAGCTGACATTCTTAAAATACTCTAATACCAGAAGAACAATTAGCCAAATTTTCTTTTTTTATTTAATTAATCATTACTTTTCTCCTGAATTTGTTTTATGTGGAGATGGAAAATGCCAGGTGAAATCCCGTTATTCTATAGGATAACATATCATTAGAAATATTAGTGTCATGACCTATTCTCCTGATGAATTCAAGAGGAATGTAAACAGACCTATAAATCTGACTTTCTATATTCCCTCAGATAATGAAGTTCTCCTATATTCTCACTAAATGCATTTCATTTACGCATGATCTAGATCAAAAGAGCCATCCCAGTTTCCAGGTCTCAAATTCATCCTGTCTGTAATTTATTTGTTCATATCTATGTCGTGTTGTCTCTCCCATCAGACTGCGAGCTCCGCAAAGGCTTTCCTTTATAGCCCTGGTCAGTTAGGAACAATCAACCTTCTCTTCTAATCTTTAGCCTGAAGTATGTGGCTGATCTTCAGAAAGGCCAGGCTGTTCTTCCACCCCAATATAATGTATTTGTTTCTCATGCACTTATCTCCATATAACTTGGGTTTTTGCTAGTAGAGTATAAGCTACTTGAGGACCCAGACTAGTTTGCACTTGTCATGGTACAGCAAGTGGAGATCTAGCCCTAAAGTCGGGAAGACCTGAGTTCAAGTCTTCTCTTTAACATTGACATGGCAAGTCAGTGAATCTCTTAGCTCTCTAGACAGCTCTCTAAGGCTACAAGTGGAGAAGTTGCCCAGCCTGCAGTGGTTGAAGGAATTTTTTTCATTGAGAGTTCTCTGTGCCAATGAAATATGAGAGCTGCAAGGTGGAGCCAATAGTGAATAGAGCACCAGGCTTGGAGTCAGCAAGACTCATCTTCCTAAATTCAAATCTGGGGACCTTGGGCAAGTCACTTCACCCTGTTTGCCTCAGTTTACTTATCTGTAAAATGGGCTGATGAAGGAAATGGCAAACCCTCCAGTATCTTCACCAAGAAAACCATTAAAGTCACAAAGAATCAGACATGACTGAAAACAACTGAACGTGAATGAATGAAAATGAATGAATAACAGGTTGAGTCCTATCCCTCTCTCCCTAAGCACAGTGCCTGGCTCCCAGAGAGAATCTAATCTGTTGAATGAGTCCATTAGCAAGAATGAATCTATCCATGCACTATATCAATGTAAATAAGTATTCTTTTTGAGATTAATAGATTTATGGCATAAAGATTAATATTTGTCCTATCAAAAACATAAGGAATCAAGGCTACTAATTTGTTGAGGAGGAAATAACATTAGAAAGATTTAGAAAATGTGCAACATTCAAATAATTCAAGGCAAAAAGTCACTAAAATTTTATTTTAGTTACAAAAATTTAACTAATAACAAAGGGAATACTCATGCCTTTTCTTATCAGATTATTGACTTGTATCTACTTTGCATATATTTTTGTTATCATATCCTCAGGACCTAGCAGCTGGTTAATAATTCATTGCTTGGTTAATTGAATTATAACCACTCCCCAAAAAAGTTCTAGTAGAAAACCCAATTCTTTCTTTCTTTCTTTCTTTCTTTCTTTCTTTCTTTCTTTCTTTCATTAAAATTCTCAGGTTCCTTCCACCCTCCCTCTCCTCCCCACAGTGTGGGAGGTATCATTTAATAATAATAAGATATATGTAGAGGGCATCTAAGTGGCTCAGTGGATTCAGAACCAGGCCTAGAGATGGGAGGTCCTGGGTTCAAATGTTGGCCTCACTTACTTCCTGGGCAAGTCACTTAACCCCATTGCCTAGCCCTTAAGGTTCTCTTCTGTCTCGAAACCAATACTTAATACTGATTCCAAGATGGAAGATAAGGGTGTTTTGTTTTGTTCTTTAAGATATATGTACATAAATGTTGAGCAGGGTGAGCTCAGAAGACACAATTTTTTTCCCCACAAAAGTCACTGAGATTGCATAACCCAAGAGTTTACTAGGCATTATCTCCTTTGAGAGTCACAACAGCTTTGTGAGCACTTACTTACAGGTGTTATTAGCCACATTTTGTCCTTTAGGAAAAAAGAGGATCAGAGATATTGAGTCACACACACATAGTCACGCAGCTATTAAGTGTCAGAGATAGGATTCAAACCAGATCTCTTCTAACTCTAGCCTAGCCTTCTTTCCATTTTATTAGCTGATAATGCAAAAATTCCAAATACCATAAGGGAAGGTCCGTTCCTTAACACAAATACTCTTCTCATTTATGCTGAGAGCAGGAGTTAAAGAAAGAAATGGAGGCAATCTCTAAAAGTCTTATCTTGCAATTATTTTTGGTAAAGGTTAACTCCAATAGAATTGGAGAAGAAGAAGAAGAAACTCCCTCTACCAACGCAGAAGTAGAACTGTTCTACAATTTTAAAGTCTTGGGGTTTTCTGGGGGGTCACTGAAACTTTAAGTGATTTGCAAGAGCAAGCAAGTCTTCGGGATTATATGGGTAACTCTATCCAGGATGCCATGCTGTCTTAATATTCAAAGTATGGGAATTATTTATTGAATGTTTAGCAAGCATTATCTTTGGTGCTGGGTATAAGGAAACGATTGGATCTGTTATGTCATTCATTCATGTTTAGTAGCTTTCAGTTGTGTTCAACTCTTTTTTGCTTGTTGACTAATTGAATTACAACCACTCTCAAAAATGTTCTATCAGAAGATACACTTCTTATACCCCACTAATCACTGATATCTGCATAGCACTTTGGAAAATTCTATTTGGGTTTTCTTGGCAAAGACACAAGTGGTTTACCATTTCCTTCTCTAGTTCATTTTACAGATAAGGAAACTGAGACAAACAGGGTGAAGTGACTTGCCTAGTGTCACATAGCTAATAAGTGTCTGAGGCCAAATTTGAACTCAGGAAGATGAGTCTTGCTGACTTTAGTCCTGGTGCTCTATGCACTATGGTGCCACCTCACTGCTCTCTTATTTCATTGGCATAGGGAACTCTCAACGAAAAATTTCATTGTAGATTGGCAACTTCTCTACCCCGTATAGTCTTAGGGAGTTGTCTAAAAAACTGATAGATTCGCTGACTTGCCAAGGGTCATACAACCAGTATATATTAGAAAGAGGACTTGAACTCGGGTCTTCCTGGCTTTGAGACTTCTCTCCATCCATTATACCATTACATATGCAAAAAACCATTTGCTTCAGTTTCCTCATCCATAAAATGAGCTGGAGAAGGAAGTGGCAAGCCACCCAGTATATATCTGGATCCTCAAGTAGTTTCTATTCTACTGGTAAACACAAAAGCAAAACAAGATGAATATAAGTACATATGAAACAAATATATCATCTAGGGGTAGAAGAACAGCATGATCTTTCTGAAGGCCAGGCCACAAACTTCTGCCTAAAGCTAGAAGAGAAGGTTCAATGCTCATAACTGAGAGAAACGTAGCAGCCATTTCAACAATCTGAGCTGCTTGTCATTTGATTTTGAAAGATCATCACTTGTTGATTTAAGATTCTATGCCATGAAAGCAAATGTTAGTTTGTGAAAACATGGATTTTGCCAAGGTAAAATTCCAACATATTTATGGAAATTCTAGCACATTATCATTTCTTGAATAGCCCTAATGGCTCTAATGAAAACAGGTGCAGTAACTTTGAACCAAGAAGTGATTATCATGGGCGAATGCTAGTTAAATAGGACCCTAATGAATGAATCTGTTAACTATTCTTCCCTGCTGAGGATATTGGCTTCCATGCAGTCCTTACCAATACATGCAACACATGGCTAAAGAAAAGCATAAAGGAAAAATATTCAGAATACTGGATCAGGTCTTTACATGAAATGCAAAATAAAAGAAAAAGAAAAATACCCCTATTTCTTCAAGGGAGAAAAAAAATTTCAGTACATGGATTTATGATTAAAACAACAGAACAATCAAGTTCTGAACACAAAAATAGTTTCCCACACAAATGAGAGGACTCGGATACTCAATTTTCACTTAGTAAAGTGAAATGTATTTGCAGGAATGATCACATAATAGTAAAAAAACAGGTTTAGGTCTTTTTGAATTCAGGACTCCATTCAATTCCTATGTACACATGGAAAAACTGAATATAATTAACTTACCATATTCCACAAAAAAAACCCCTCACTAGCTCCCTTTGTTTAATTTGTTAAAATGCTAGAATCAAAATAGCACAGTTCCCTTAAAGACAATATAAGACTAGTCTGTATTCTGAATCATGCAGGATTTGTCTATTTTTGAAAATGCAAAGCAAACAGTTTTTGAATTTCTGTCCACTATTAATTTATAAACTGCCCTTCCTGTCACCTCTTTCCCTGTGTGAGACACAGATAGTCAATGGAAATGCTACAGACACAGGCATGACAATTCAATTCTATGCACAAAAAAAAATGAAGAAAAAAGCACCATGTGAAAGTCTCATAAGGTTAGCCTGGGAGACAAAGCATCTGCCAGCACCGAAGGCTGGCACATTTGTTTATTCTTTACCAAACAGAACTGCTTTTGTATTATTTTTAACAGTTTGGTACTTAAAATAATCTATACTTCAAAAGAAGAGTAAACAGTACATAAGCTTAAGAGGACTCTGTTCTGTGCCTCATAATTTGGTTCATGTATAATAGACATCCGTAAGAACTAGTCACATCTAATATTTATGTAAACAATAATTTCCTCTGGGATGCCAAATGTGGAAGGCAAGGGGGAGTATACAATCATGTCTTGCTATTCCTTTCCATGCAAATTTCCTGACTAGACAACTGTTGAGAATCAACAAAGTATTTTAAGCCCATTTAGAGAAGGTTAAAGAAAAACAACTTAACATCCAGAAAACACACCCACTGCTAAGGCAGGATCTACAAGGGTAATGTAAACAAAGAAATGAAATCAGTTTCTGGAAATTTCAAAATGAGGATTATGTGGCTGGGAGGAAAAAAAAGAGCTCTGGTGACCTATATTTTTCAAAGTGGCCGCTGCCTACATGAGCTAAATTCACTAACTGCTGCAGTTCTTTCCTTTGCTTCCTTTGGGAACATTTTGCACAATATAGGGAGTAATTTGAATGCAATGTATCCCTAGAAATGTAGTGCCATTGACCACTGGAAAGCGGACACTATTTTCCCATATTAATGTGAACTCTTTCCTAAGGAGTTTTAAAGGGTTTATAAATCATGTTCATCACATCAACCATGTAAGGAACCATATTACTATACCCATTGGGTAGATGAGATATCTGAGGCACACAGAGAGAATGGCACAGAAAAATGACTGGAAAAATGCTAAAATTGAAAGTTGCAATCCTGACCAACTGGTCAGCACAAACTAAAATTTTGTATACACACATATATCACCAGCATCAGCATTTACATCTTCATCAAACCAAGTCTGCAACTTCTAAAATTATTTCAGAATAGTAATATCAGTTCCAAAATGTAATCCAGAAGAGGTTAATGTTCCTTCAATATGCAAGGGATCCTAGTGAGAGAGAGGAAGAATGTTACAGTGAAAGAAGTGATGGCACTAAGGTTAGAAGATGGGAGTTTGAGACCTCTGACACAGGCTGAATATCTGAGGCTGAGTAACTTCACTCTACTCTAAGTAGCATTATGTATGAAATAATGTAAATAAATACTTGGACATGAACTCTTCCAGCTAGAGGAGGGAAAGAGTTTGGTAGGATGACTGATTAAGATACAGCTCTTACAGAGTACATCAAATACATAACTCTCCTATAGCAGAAATATAACCTAAAATACATATTCTAGAGTCAAGAAACAAATATTTAGGTAAAAATAATGTCACTTGTTTTATGATTTAAGACAGTGGTTCCCAAACTTTTTTGGCCTACCGCCCCCTTTCCAGAAAAAATATTGCTTAGCACCCCCTGGAAATTATGAAACTATTTATTGAACTCAGAATAGAATGTAATACAAAAAAAAGTGTGGCCATCACCACTCCCTTGGATTGCTGAAACAACCACCAGGGGACGGTAGCGCCCACTTTGGGAATCGCTGATCTAAGATGTGTCTAGGCTCTTCTGTATGTGAATCAGATATCTTTAAATACATCAGAACTCATGCATCAAAAAGAATTAAAAACCATTGTATAAATCTTGTATTTAGAACTCTTCAAAATAGGAGGTACCGTGAATGAGTGATTTCTTACTGTCTCTTCTTTCAGAACATTGTTGGTGATATATAGAAAAGCTGACAATCTATATGGGTTTATTTTATATCCTGTTACTTTGCTAAAATTATGGACAGCAACTAATCTTTTAGTTGAATCTCTAGGACTTTCTATACACACACACACACACACACACACACACACACACACACACACATATCATCATATCACCTGCAATAACTGGCTAAAATGATGAAAGGGCAAAATAACAAATGTGGGAAAATGGGGATACTAACACACTATTGGAAGAACTGTGAACTGATCCAACCATTTTGGAGAAAAGTCTGGAATTATGCTCAAATCTATGCATACCTTTCTGTTCCAGCAATACTGCTATTAGATTTATTTCCTAAGGTGATTAGGGAAAAAGGAAAAGAATATTCTAAAATATTAATAGCAGCTCTCTTTGTGGTGGCAAAGAACTGGAAACTAAAGGGATCCCCATCAATTGGAGAATGACTAAACCATTTGTGGCATATGAAGGTGAAAGAATACTATTACTTGCTTCGTAAGAAATGAAGAGCAGGTTAATTATGGAAAAACATGGAAAGACCTACATGAAATTTTGAAGAGTGAAACAAGCAGAAGCAAGAGAACATTATATACAACAGAAACATTGTTTGAAGAATGACTTATGTCTGTCCACTCCAGAGAAAAAACTGGTAAATAGAAACATAGTTTAATATATACATATATTTTTGTCAGAAAAGGAATCTGTACAATATAGACTAAATTTATGCTATGCATATATTTTCTAAAATATTCATGTTTTTCCTGAGTGTGAATTATCGTATTCCTAAAAATCATATCCTAGACTTAGCCATGATGGTCACTGTCAATCATGCCTAGTCATTGTATATAAATTATTTTTCTTAAAGAACTGAACTTTAAGAATAAATTTATTTTATTTTAAATTAAACACTAATTTCTCTAGATGGATGAAGAATTAAAAGTCTGGTGGTGAGAGGGAAATTGGTAGGCAAGAGGCCCTGATTCACTGAAACCCCCAAAACTACTTGATGGAATTATTAGCCATCAGCATTTGATTAGCAGAACTTGAATATAAAATGGTCAGCTGATTAACAATTAAAATGTTAGTCTAACTCCCTCAATAGATGAAGGCCCAGAGGAGAAAAGTGATCTACAGAGGGTCACACAGCCAGTTAGTAGTAAAGATGGGATTTGAACCTAGGTCTTCTGATGCCAAATCTAGTGTTCTTTCCATTAATGTCTTGAGCTATGAAGACTCCCAAAGCTAACAGCCTCTATTTCTGTTTTTTGGCCACTGGTATCGTATGTATTTGTTTAACCTTAAAGGAAAAGGGAAAAGTTCTTTCCTATTAGGAAGGAGCATTTCCAAAAAGACTATCTATTCTTTCCATGTTGCCAAAGGGTAAAAATCTTTAATACCATGACTTTAATCACCAAAGATTCTTGCCTCAGTGTGTCTACAGGGACCCAACAGCTACACCAACCTTCTTTTTTTTTTTATTAAAAGTCTACTATATATATATATATATGTGTATATATATATCATCCCGAAATTTGACATTAAATAGTTTATTTTGGCTTTGATTTTAAGAAAATAGATTGCTTTGATTTATATCAAAAATAAACATTAGAAATCATTAGGAACCAAATTTTTTTCTTTTTCTTTTTTTTGCATGTGGCACTTAAGCAAGGGCTATTTACAACATCTGCAAACACACCAAAGCTCTAGAGATTTCTTTCATAGAAAAGATTGTTTTGCAGATGTGGAAAAACTGGAAACATCAATGGTAAGAATTCTTGATCTAGCCAATGGTATCACAAATCAAAAGCAGGAAAAGCTGCGTTCCCAGCCCTATTTTGCATCAGAGCCTAATGTTGAAATTGAACTACACGTTCAAGAGGAAATGTTTTGCAAACAGAACATGGCAGATGTGAGACTCATTCAGAAAAAGTGGTAGGAGATAGCACACACTTATTTTCTTGAAACACATTGTCTGATTGGACAAGCTCTTCATCTTCAGAATCCAGGTTAGCCTATGTGAAAAACTTGTCTTCTGATCATAAAAGTCACTCCTGAAGTATCTATTCAACTTTCCTATAAATGAGGAATTTCCAGTTTTGGTTAGGGTTGGGAATTACTGCTTAAATCCTAGGGAGTGGGGGCATTTAGGTGGCCCAGTGGATTGAGAGTCAGACCTAGAGACAGGAGGTCTTGGGTTCAAATTTGACCTCAGACACTTCCTATGTTACCCCTGGACAAGTTACTTAACCCCATTGCTTAGCCCTTACCACTCATCTGTTTTGTACCCAATACACAGTATTGATTCTAAAATGGAAGGTAAAGGTTTGAAATAAATAAATCCAAGAGAGACATTCAACTTATTATAAAAATAGCTTTGGAGTTTTATTTGAGATGAGAATACTAGGTATACTCAATAAATCTGCCCCAAAAATTTTCCCAAAATACCTTTTTCTTTTTTCCTTCCCTCTCCTTTCTTTCCTTTCTTCCTCCTTCCCTTCCTCTCTCTCTTCATTCTTTCTTCCTTTCTTTCCTATCTAGATCACAGCAGTCTAGATATGTGATTTCAATGGTATGGAGAACTCCTACTGTAGACACTCCATTCACCCATACAGATCTTTATTTATAGAATTGTCACTGCTTCTAACATTGAGCCTGACTGGTCAGAGTTGCCTATAGTCCTGAGAGATATAAAAATTTGGCCATTGTCAAGTAGCCAGTAAGTGCCAGGGGCAGGACTTGAACCTAGGTCTTCCTGACTCCAAGGGTAGTCCTCCACCCACTGGATAACACTGTCTCTCTGATCTTTGTTTGTAAATTCACACTAATTAGAAAAGTGAAAATTTTTGTAGATAGAATGAAGAAATATCTCAATGGGAAAGCTGCAAAAGAAGTGAAGGAAGGAAGTTGTAATCAGTTGCTGCATCTTCATCACCACCATATCTACTAGGATGCTTTCTCTGATTTTACCTGATAATAAACCCTCCCCCCACCCCTGCCACCTCTACTGAAAATTCTCTTTCCCTCATCTAAACTTGTAGTACTCCATTCTCCTCTTATATTGTGATCACTTTCCAGTTTTGTTCTGTTTCATCTATATATGTACTTAATTCTCTGCTAGATCATAAATTTCTTAAAGGCAGTTACTGAAGGTTTGTTTGTTTGTTTTTAAAGCCCTTATCTTCCATCTTGGAATCAATACTAAGTATTGGTTCCCAGGCAGAAGAGAGGGAAGGGCTAGCCTGATGGGGTTAAGTGACTTGCCCAGGGTCACATAAGGAGACCATATTTGAACCTCTGAGCCACCTAGCTGCTCCTGGGTTTTCTTTATCTTTGCATTGTCCTCTAGGACCTAGCAGAGTTCATTACACATAATAGGCATTTAAGAAATATTTATCAAATGTCTGATAAATTGATCCCTATCAAGCTTTGTGCTCTTTTGGATTTCTCCTTTGTTTTCCTAAGAACCTCACCATTGAGAAATCTTATCGTCCTGCAAGATCGAATCAGCCTTGGCAGTCCTCTCACACTTCATTACTATCCTTTGCTTCTCTGATCTGAGGGTGGGGTCATAAATTCCCCAATTTCCATTTAATGGCAAACTCCTTTTGTTAACCATTATGTGGGCAGGGTAGCTAGGTAGCCCAATGGGTAGAGTACCAGACCTGAAGACAGGTCTTAAGTTCAAACCCAGCTTCAGACTCTTCCTAGCTGTGTGAACCTGGGCAAGTCACTTAACCCCAATTACCTAACCCCTTCTGTCCTGCCTTGGAAGATATTTAGTACCTATTTAAGGCAGAAGGTAAATGTTTAAAAATAAATGTTATGTGGTCAATGAGAATCTTGCTTCATTCTAATCTTGAGCCTGAATCAGGTCTGGCCTAAAATATCTTGTGATATAGTCTTGATCTCCTCCTTGCATCCTCTATTCATTATAGAGTGCCCTGCACAGACTACACATTTATTCATTAACTATTTGTTTATGCTGGAGAAGATAAACTAAGGTTACATTTGTAAGAAAAGAAAGAATGAGGTGGGTTCAAGGAAATATGCTGCAGTAAAAAAGCAACATTAAAAGATATCTTGTTGAAATTTGTTTAAGCTATAACTAAGAAGGAAATAAAAGATTAAAGGCATGTGAGGAAATCGGCATATATACAGTATCACATGATGGAGTAGATGGCAATTTTTGCACTCCTCATATGTCTAGGAATCAAGGTTATAATTACAGCACTGATCAGATTATTCTATATTTTGAAAAACTTGAAGTTCAGGCATTGTGACACCATATAACGTTAAAATTGTGAATGAAAATAGGTTGGGAATTTTGTATTTTTTCAAGACTTTTTGCCCATGCAGTACCTCAAAGTCAAATGTATTTGTCCTTCAAAGCACCGAGATCCATTTATTCATTGTTCCCGATATCTGCTTCAATATCGATAAATGATCAATAATGCTCAAATGTCTGCTTCGTTCAGTTCAAAATGAAATTTCTTACCTAAAATTCTTACAACAGTGTTATGGTCTAATCCAGTGATTCCCAAAGTGGGCGCCACCTCCCCCTAGTGGGTGCTGCAGTGATCCAGGGAGGCGGTGATGGCCACAGGTGCATTTATCTTTCGTATTAATTGCTATTAAAATTTTTTTAATTAATTTCCAGGGGGTGCTAAGTAATATTTTTTCTGGAAAGGGGCTGGTAGGCCAAAAAAGTTTGGGAACCACTGGTCTAATCCACTATGGCTTTCAAGTCCTTTTGGCTTGAAGGGTCATCACCAACCACCATTTAAAATGTATGCTTTTCCCTTTTTTGAAAAAAGAAAATCCTTGTGTTTTCTAAGCATCTATTTAGTCATTTAAAAAAAATGAGTTAAAATAAATCTCATAAATGCTGACTATCCCAGTAAATACTTTCTTATAATACAGGTAATCAAGAAGATAAAGCACTAGTCTTTTAACTCTCAAGAGGCATTAGTGTTTAATTCTAAATAAAACATATTTATTCTTAAAGTTCAATCCTTCAAGAAAAGTAATTTCCAGAAAGCTACTAAGCATGATTGACAGTGACCATCATGGCTGCTCCTTCTTGGATGTGATTTTTAGGAACGCAATAATTCACGCTCAGAAAAACACTATGGATTTCTTAGAAAATATATGCATGGCATAAATATAGTCTGTATTGTACCGATAGAATATATCTCACATATGCAAAGTAACATATTGAAAAAACATGTGTTACAATGAAATCAGGAAGGGATGAAAGCTACTTTTTTTAAAAATTTCTTTGGCAAAGTACAAAGAAAGCTTGAAGACTTCAACAAGTAAAAATAATCACTCACACATTCCAGGGCTAATCAGGCTTGTTGGAAAATGAATATTCTCAGCCATACAGCTACCAAGAAAGCCTAAATGGGAATCCCATAAAAGCCACCAAGTTGAAGTTTTCCAGCAGTATGTTCAAAAACGATTGCAATGACTTATCAGGGAAAGTCAGAAAAATCGCTTCCACCTGTCTACCTTTTAAATGCAAGGTGTTGGAATATCACAGTGCCATGGACAGTGGGGACATTCCCATTCAATGAGAGCTGAATTTTTCTCATGTTTATCAATTCACCTTAGAAAGAAGGAAACTATGCTAATGGGTGGCAGAGAGATGGGACATGAGAGAGCTTGCTGCTAACACTTTCCAATGCTGATATGCAGGATCTACCTTCAGAGTTATGGAACATGGCACAATTGCCACCTGGGAAGAGTCATCTGACACTTTCAAACTTAAATATGTTCTGGATAGATTCCAAGACAGCCCCTCATGATTGAAAAGGATTCGTACTATAGCAAGGTTCTAGGGTTGAAATACTTCAAGTAAAAACAGGGCCATAAAGAGTTAATTTTGGGGCAATGAGGTGTCTCAGAGGAGAGAGCCAGGCCTGGAGGCAGGAGGTCCTGGGTTCAAATGTGGCCTCAGAAAATTCCCAGCTGTGTGCCTGAGCAAGTCACTTAACCTCACTTGCTTAGTCCTTTCCACACTTCTGCCTTGAGAGTGATATTTAGTATCAATTCTAAAAAAATAAAAGGAGGATTCTTGTCTTTGTGGAAAATTGTCTATAAAACTAATATCTGTATAGTAAATTCCCCTTATGATTTTCATTACAAAATGAGGAAAGTTAAAAAAAAACTAAGACTCTTTTAAAATCACATTTAAGGGGGCAACTGGGTAGCTCAGAAAGCCAAGCCTAAAGATGAGAGGTCTTAGGTTCAAATCTGGCCTCCGACACATCCTAGCTGTGTGACCCTGGGCAAGTCACTTAACCCCCATTGCCTAGCTCTTACCACTCTTCTTCCTTGGAACCAATGCCCAGTATTGATTCTAAAACGGAAGGGAAAGTTTAAAAAAATAATAATTAAAAAATAAAATAAAATAAAATCACATTTAAGAAAGTAGCAAAACATTTTTAAAATGTGTAATTAATAAATGAATCAATAATTTTCTGTTAAACTACAATTAGTAAAAATACTAGGAAGTAGTCAGAAATTTATAATGCAGAACAGTTATATTTATGCTTGGTACAATAGCTTAAAAGACCTTTGAAAATAACAACCAATTAACTGAGTAGCATATACTGCCCTGAATAGTCATCCAGCCTCTAGCAAAACCTCCCCTCAGAAATTTAAAGGCAGAATAACTAGCAGCTCCTTTTATTCTTCTTAGATCCCATTTCCTAAAACTCTGTGAAAGCCAGTGACCTTCACACACAGACAAATGTAACCCTGTGTACGTCTGCTCTCTGCCCCGTTAGCTCATCCCTCCCTCCCCACTTCCACCTTGGCAACCTTGCGTTGCCTTTGCTCACCCTGGCCTCCGATGCCTGGAATGCACACTGGACTCCACAAAACTCTTCCTGTTTAAATATTACTGATGTCTTCAGGCCCAGCTCTAATGTTATTTTTATAAAACTTCCCAGCTGCCCCTAGTCGGGCATAATCTCAACCTGTCTGGCTCTCTCTCTCTGCAGTTTGTATCATTATATTTTGTCATTGTTCTCATGTTCTCTGTGAAGGGAGCCTTTGAGATCATCTATTTAAACACTCTTGCTTTAAATGAGGGAAATAAAGCCCAGAGGTGTGAGAGATGGAGTGACCTGTGTAATGTAACACCAGTAATAGGTAAAAGAAATCATTCAAACCCAGCTCCTCCGACTCCAAATCAATCACTTTCTTCTGCATGGTCCCTTTGAATTTGGATGATGGTTGCCCTTGTAGCTTATCTTTGCTCCTGTATTAATAATCCCATTGTGGGCAGGAACCATGACTTTCACCTTTATATTCCCCCTGTGTAGCTGAGTGTCTTGAAGTCTCAGGTAATAAAGAAACAGTTGTTGAATTGAATTGAACCCAGAGTGACACAAGATAAATAAAGCAAAGGCAACAGGGACCCTCCAAATAAATAAATGGGAGGGCAAGATGGAAGCTTGATGTCAACAGTTAATGGCAATAAATGGTGATATATGAAGTGCTAACACAACCAAAGATACCTAAAAATTCTGTAAAGTGAGTCCCTGGCTAGTGCATATTGAATAATGACGAGCGAGGTCTACAGCTAAAATCATCGCGTGACATTCACTTGAAGTTCCCTCACCAATGAATAGTTAATGTCACTAATAATTATATACATTGTTGTTATTAAACAGCAAAATAACAATAAAAGACGCTACGCTAGAAACACATTCCTGCACAAAACTTCAGAAAATTGTTTCAAATTAAAATGCTGTAAGAGGATATATTATATAAACCTAACAAGAAAGATCATTTAGTATATTCTGATAATTCCAGTATATCTTGTACAAAAGATAGTTTAATCAATATACCTACATCTTCAAAGAAGCTTTCTTTAGAATACAGTAAACCCTATTAATAATGGACACTGATGTATTTTCAGGTTAGTTTTGGTTTGTTTTTTAGTAGATGAGTTTGTAATTAGAATGAAAAAGGAACTGGAAAAATGATATTGGAAACGTTGCCTATTTCTTCATTTCCACCTGCCTTAAAACCTTCTTGAGCCTTATCCTTACCTTCTATGGTTAGGCAGCTTGAAAACTGGAAGCTTTGATGTTTAATTCAGCCAGAAGTGTCAGGTCTCATCCTACTAAATCAATATTTCATAGGGAATCCTATTAATCCACCTTATTAGTCACTAAAAATATATTTATTCACTAGAAACACTATAGGAGAGAGGAACATTTTGGGCCATATCCCACGGCTATTATATTTTTTATACCTAGTAATAATGCAACCTAAAGTTTAGAATCAAAAATTGATCATTATATGTCAATAAGAAAATTATCATGAATCATGTAGCCATGGAAAAAATGCAAAAAGAAATCAATCTTTTAAAGAATAAACATATCAAAAAAAGGAATATTAGCATGCACATGAGAAAATGATGAAAGATTTAGGCTAGATGTCAAATTGGAAACTATTCCAAGCTATGATTCTGACTAGAACCTTCAGCAACCCAATTAGATTTTCCATGCCCATTTGGTCAACTCTCTGTGTACACATTAATATCTGCCATCACATGATAACAATTAAGACCACACAACATGTTGCAATGTTCATAGAATTCCTTGAATTCTTCCAAGAAAGTGATGCATGACTACAAAGCAGGATTATGAGAACCATTGGATGACTTTCAAATTGAAAATGGAAAAGAAAAAGGCAAAGATGAAAACAAAAGAATTAAAAATAAGGAAAAAATGGCCCTCTAAAGAGTCACGTGTAGAGGCCCTTAGATAAAAATCAACAGCACATTTCCAGTGCAAGACAAAGAAGATGAAAGTGGAGGTAAGAGTAGTTATAGTAAATGAGCAATGCCTGAGAAACAGTTTGAACTGAAGAAGCAAAAGCAACTTACTAACTTTCCATTGGTATACTATTTTTTACTTTCCCTAAAAATTTGTTCTTAGTAATCCTGGAATACAATCATAAAATTAGAGCTGAAAAGAACCTTTATGATTGTGTAGCCCAACCTCCTCATTTTATACATGAGGAAACTGAGGTCTCACTAGGAAGTGACTTGCTTAAGACCATATGGGTAGGATTCAAACACAGAATGTCTGACTCCAAATTCAGGGCTCTTTCCAGTGTGCCAAATCAAACAAATAATTACAAAGAAAAACAAAATTACAAACCACTAGCTTATTTCATTTTTTAAGGGTGAGAGAAAATACATACAACTAAAATCTGAAATTGAAGGAAAAATGACAATAAATACCCACAAAAACTGAGAACATTATCAGAGGCTATTCCATGCTGCCATATGTGAATAAGTCAGAGAACATGTGGGAAATGGGTAAGTACTGATAAACATATGAAATGTCAAGTATTAAATGATATGGGAAGGAAGATTGCTTCCAACTTAGGGAAATCAAGGAAGTTTTCATGAAGGAGATCTCACCTGAGCTGGCCCAAGGATAGGCAGGATTCCAAAAAGTGGAAGGATGGGCAAAGGTAAAAAAAATTATTTTCACGTAATGATAGGACCAGAGCCATAAAGGTAAGAAATCAAGGATGTAATTTACACTGTGATGGTGAGGAGTCCTGCTTGACTGATGCACTGAGTATAAAGAAGGAAGTAACATGAGAATACTAGAATGGTAGGGAAGTTCCAGGCTGTGGAGGGATTAAATGCCAGGATTATGAACCTTGATTTTCTTTAGTGTGCATTATGGAGCTTTTCAAGAGTTTTGAACATAGGAAATGATCCACACATAAAGAATAAGAATTTAATAGTGGGAACAGAAACCAATTACTATAAAAGGCTCTTGAAGTAGTCCAGCTACATCTCATAGGTTCTAGAGCTGAAAAGGTCTTTTAAGTTTATCTAGAACATCTCTCTAATCTTGCAGATGAATAAACTGAGTCCCAGAGAGACTAAATGATGATGAAAATCTATTTTAAGAATGTGGCAGAGGAAATAACAGGTTAAAAATATATCATGGAAGTGGAATGGACAGCCTTTAGCACCTGAAAACACAAGAAGTGAGGGAATCATAAGAGGCAACGATCACAACACTAAGATTTCAAGTATGGCTGACTGGGTAATGGGTAATAATGAAAAGAAAAGGAAGTCCAAAGGAGGAATCAGTCTGGAGAGAAAGTTATGGGGCATAAGGGTGAATTGCAAGCAGGACATTCTGAGACAAATAGCCATTAAGACAAAATTTGAGCCTGTAGCTCAGGAGATACGTCAGAATTGGAGAATCATCCCTCTGAAGCAGAGGGATGAAGAAAGATGAAGACTGAGACTGCTGGCTAAGGAGGCAATTAATGACCTTTAAGAAAGCATTTCCTGTAGCATAGTGGAGAAAGAAACCATACTGCAAGGGACTGAGGGAGTGGATGAGAAGTAAGTACAAGCACTGATTTCAGATTTTTTTTTCAAGAAGTTAAGCAATGAAATGGAGAAAAGAGTTGGAATAAGTAGTTGATGAGTAGAAGGTTAAGGGAAAGGGTTGAGATTTTTTTTGGTTTTGTTTTTCTGGAAAAGGAGAGCCTGAGCAGTTTGCAGGCAGCTAAGGAAGGAACCATTGGGGAGAGAGAGAGAGAGAGAGAGAGAGAGAGAGAGAGAGAGAGAGAGAGAAGAAAGAAGAGGTTCTGGGAAGGCAAAAGGGCACAGGTACAAAGGTTTCATATATATATATATATATATATATATATATATATATATATATATATATATATGTCTCTTGACTCTCACACTGCCACTACTGCCTGATGAGTTCAGGTTCTCATAACACTTTGCCTGGTCTATTCTGATAACCTCTACAAGTCTTCTTTCAGTCTTTCCTCATTCATGTCAGTCCATCATTCACAAAACTATCAAACTGATTTTCCTAAATCACATGTCAGTTCACTACTGGAGAAGCGTCTGTAGTTTCCAATGGACTCTAAGATAAAACACCAACTCCTTTAGTTAGCATTTTAAAACTCTTCACCATCTGGCACCAACCTGTCTTCTTTCCAAGCTTGATTATCACACACATTCTCTCTCTCTCTCTCTCTCTCTCTCTCTCTCTCTCTCTCTCTCTCTCTCTCTCTCTCTCTCTCTCTCTCACACACACACACACACACACACACACACAGAGTCCTTGTTTGTCTATTTGCCCCTAATATCTGGCAAAAACTCTCTCCTCTTTGAATTCCATTTCCTTCAAAGTTCAACTCAATTATCATCTCTAAAAGGCCTTTCTTGATTCCTCCAGTTGTTAGTGCCCTCAGAAAGTTAACTGAGAGTTACTCGGTATTTACTTATCTATGTACATCACTTATTCCCCACCCCAAAGTATGCAACCATCCTGAAGGCAAGAACTTTTTTTATTTCTTGGACTTTATATCCCCAATACTAGAATAATGTGTGGCACATGAGTGGATGCTTATTGAATCAAACAGTGATTGAATTTATCAAAAGTGTTTTAACACTTCATGTATACAACTAGAGAGCAAATATCCTGGCTGCCACCAAATTGGGACTTAATGAAATCTAGATAATAATAGAACACTTCTTTGTCACTCTACTTTTAGGCTTACAAAGCACTTTTCCTAGAGTAGCTCTGCAAGCTGGTAGCTAATACAATTATTAGAATCATGATTTTACAGATGAGGAAACCAAGGCTCTGAGGTTAAGTGAAGTTTGTAGTCAGTTATTTAGTAAGGAGAAGACCTAGAAACTGAATTCAGTTTCTTCCTGACTCCATATTTGTACATGTGTATGTGTGTGTATTACATACTATATGTATTCAAATATGTGTTTCATGTGTTCATACACATATGCACACCAGACATGCGTTTATTGTATGGACATAATAGACATACATGACATATAGACATATTTAAATGTGGTTTGCTGCGTGTGTACATATTCATATAACATACAAACACATATAATGTACTGTGCGTGCATTATATGTAGGTGTGCATGTATATTTTCAAATGTGTGCTTTGTGTGTATATGTACTTTATACATATAATCTGCATATACCTATAATATACATAAACATACATAGACATCGACAGACAGGCATAATATACACATACATTATATGCACATGTATGTTTTCATATGTGTTATATGTATATTGTGTTGTGTCTACAGACACATGCATATAATGTGTACAGGTATTACATCAATGCATATATCTTACTTAAATATGTTTTGTGTGTATACACATACATATATACCTAACATCTATACAGAAAGACACACACATATATAAATACATGTATTTGCGATCTTGAAAAAATCCCTTACTCTCTTAGGGTCTCAGTTTTCCCATCTTAAAATGAGGAGTTCAGATAAAATGACTTCTAAGGCCAATTCCTGCTCAAAGTCTATGTCCTACAATCAATACTTTAGGATCTATGATTTAGAATTAATTACAACTACATTCTCCACAAACATAGATCACAGGGTCTTCTCTTGGGAGCCAGTCTTTGCAAGTGGCCATGGCTCAAAATTCAATGTCCCACAGTTAATCTGATGATAAATAAGCCTTTCCTAACTTTGTCTGGTACCAGGGCCATAAACAAAGCTTCTCCAACTTGGAAATACGCCAGATTCTGTGCTTGGCTGGCACCGAAAACCTGGAGTCCTCTTGATCCCACCATGAAAAATCAAAGGATGACTTTCATGGAAGGTTATCTGAGTAGACATAATAATATAAGGGACCAGAAGCATACCATAGACCAGTGATGGCAAACCTTTTAGAGACCAAGTGTCCAAAATGCCACCCTCATACCACATGTGAGCTCCCTACCTTACCCCACATAGAGGAGAGAGGAAGAGCTCCCATTGGGCTTCTGGGCAGAGAGGCAGGTGATGAGAGAAATGTCCTCAGGCATGGTGGAGAGGGGAGCAGCCCCTTCCAGCATGCATGCCATAGGTTCACCAACACAACCCTAGAATCTTATCATTCTCAAACTAACAGATGAAAAATTCTCATGCTTTATATGCCAACTCCAAAATATTTATGAGAATTTAAAAAAATAATTTCTGCTAGAAATGAAGCATCATCTAAGACAAACGTGTTGTTCACAATCATCTGAACATAACAAACTCATAAAAATTAAAAATAGGTTTTTAATGGATGTTGTCATACAGATATTTATAGATGGAATGAAAAGTTCTCAAAATATAGACGTAGCAAAAAACATTAAGACTATGTGGGGGTGGAATAGTGTACATATCATTCTTGTCATTCCTTCTACTATTGGAGTTACCCCAAAGATGCTTTCAATGAGCCTCAAGAAGATAAGCTTACGCTGTTGATGGAATTGTGAACTAGCCCAACTATTCTGCAGAACAATTTGGAACCATGACCAAAGGGCTATAAAACTATGCATAGTGTTTGACCCAGCAATTCTATTACTATGTCTGTATCCTAAAGAGAAAAAAAAAAGGAAAAAGACCTATATGTACAAAAAAAATTAGAATAACTCTCTTCTTGATGAAAAAGAATTAGAAATTGAGGAGAGCTCATCAATTGAGAATGAATGAACAAGCTGTGGTTTGGTATACCATTATGAAGGAGTTCTATTGTGCTTGAAGAAATAACAGTGGGGATAGTTTCAGAAAGGCCTGGGAAGACCTTGAAGATGATGCATTTGATGCAACTGCATAGATGAATTGATGCAGAGGAAAGTGAGCAGAATCAGGAAATCATCATACACCATAACAGCAATACGGAACAATGAACAACAACTACTCTGATCAAGACAATGATCCAAGACAATTCCATGATGGAAAATGCTCTCCACCTCCAGAAAAAGAACTGATGAACTCTAAGTGCAAATTGAAGATTATAATTTTTTTACTTTTTAATTTTTTGCAACATGTCTAATAAAGAAATGTGTTACATGATTTCACATGTATAATTGATATTATATGGCTTGCCTTCTCAATGGGTGGGAAAGGGGGGTAGGGGGAGAGAGAGTTTATAACTTGAATTTTTTTAAATGAATGTTAAAAATAAATCAATAACAGCTTTTTTAAAAAGAAGATAAATGTATATCTTGATATTGATATTCAGTTCTAAAAAGCAATTATTTTATAGTCTCCAAAACATTAAATATAAAAGAATAATTGAAGGATAGGAACTTGTCCTAGGACTTTTAAACTGAACTTCTTTGAAAAAAGATAAGATGATGAGGATGAGAACAGTAACAGGCTCTTTATAAAGTTTTAAAATTTCCAGAAGGTTTGACCTGCATTACCTCATTTGAGACTCACAAAAGAAAAGGATAATATATATGATTTCCACAGGATCAGATTTCCACCTGGTGAATTTCCTTTAAGCAGCTCCAAAGTCAAGGCATGGATAAGAGGGAAAGGTTTTTATATTCATCAAGAATCCTTTAGTGGTGAGTATTTCCTGCCCAATAATAATGGGCTTCACCTGAGTCAGAAGGCCACATCAAAGACAGCATGAGAAGGGAATGGTGTGGAGGAAAGAGGGCTGGATATGGAGTCAGGGGCCCTCAGTTTGAATGTCAGCTCTGCTGCTGATTCCCTGTAGGACACCGGTCAAGGCACTTTATCTCTATAGGTCTCAGCTGTCCCAGTTATAAAATCAAGGGGTTGAACTAGATGACCTCTAGTAGCAGAAGTACTTAAATTAAAAAATGATAATTATGGGAGAAAGTACAAGAAATAGTCTCAAAATTCCTGGGGAAACATCTAGCTTCTAAAACTGAAATGAAAGGTTTATAACCAATCGGACACAGGGCTGTAATCCTATAAGCAGTGGGATGATCAGACAGAAAAGTTCAGCATTATACATGAGGGACCACACCACATAGATTACAATAATAACAAGATCTTAGCCCAATGGCAAGATGCTTCAGCGTCTTTGTGGAAGGAAATTCCATGACAAAATTATGAAAATGTGAGAGCAGAGCTATACTACAGCCCATTTGGCCAAGGTAATAAGACAGAACTTGAAATGTTAAATAAGACTGAGAAAACTGAAGAATTAAGCCAAGCAGACATAAGAGGAAGCTTCAATCATCCATGCATATTGGCAGAAATTTTCAAATGGGTAAAATATGGAGCTATGGTTTAGGGGTTTGATAAATGACTGCTACCTTGTATAGGCAGTTTTATAGCTCATGAAAAAAAAAGAAATTTCTTGGACTTGCTTCTGAATAGTTCTCAGTGGTATGTAGGAAGTGGCATAGGAATTATCTACAGGTTCAGTTCCAAGTTACTGGTAATAGAGTAAAAGTAGCAACAAAAACAAAATTCATGATACTACAATTTAATCTATCAAGCAATGCAATTCAGTTATAGAAAAATATAGGAACTGTAACTAAAAGGAACATCTCTTAAAACTATCTCTTCTTCTTTTTTTCCCATGACTATTACATATAGAAAGTCATTGCCACCCACCTAGACTACTACAAGAGGCTACAGACAGATTTTTCTTGCCTCTCCTCTCTCCTTCCTCCAACCCAATCCCTTTAAACTACCATCAGAAAAATTATACCGCCAAATAATTATCTGGTCATGTTATTCATCACCAGTGGCAATGGTTTCCCGTTGCCTATTAAACAAAGTTCAACCTCTTTCTCCTGGCAAAGTCCTCTACTACTTAACCTCTCCCTCCATTCCTTTTTTATTTTGTATCACTTTCCTCACTATATCCCAAACTTTATCCAAACTGGGTTACTCTGCTCTTAGAATACACCTATACCATCCCACCTCTATCCCTTTGCTGACACTGTTTCACATTCCTACACTGTCCTCCACCTCCCTTCTTTATCTATTGAATGCCTACCCATTCATTAAGACCCAGCCCTAGTGCCTTACTCATTGTTCCTCATGTATGCCCATTTCCTATCTCCAAACCTTTGCAAAGGCTATCCATAGATATATCCATATCTGGACTATACTTTCTCCTCACCTGCCCCCTCTTGGTATCTCCTTAACTTCTCTCAAAGTTCAGCTCAAGAGTATCTCCTATAAAAGGGGGGGCGAGAATGTCCCTCGATTGGGGAATGGTTGATCAAATTGTGGTATATGATGGTGATGGAATGCTATTGTGCTGTAAGGATTGATGATCTGGAGGATTTCTATATGAACTGGGAGGACCTCAATGAACTGATGCAGAGTGAAATGAGCAGAACCAGAAGAACATTGTACACAGAAAATGAAATCCTGTGTAACTGTCCAATGTAATGGATTTTACTACTAGTAGCAATGCTACAAACCAGAACACTCTTGAAGGACTTATGGGAAATAATGCTATCCACACATTGAGAGAAAGAACTATGGGAGTAGAAATGCAAAAGAAGAACATACGACACCACTTATCACATGTATATATGGGTATGCAATATGGGGTCTAGGCTTTAAAAAATCGCTCTATACCAAAATTAATGATATGGAAATAGATGTCAAGTGATAACATTTGTACAACCCAGTGAAATTGCTTGTCAGCTCTGGGAGGGGGGTGGGAAGAGGGAAGGGAAAGAAAATGAATCATGTAAACATGGGAAAATATTTTAAAATAAATGAAGTGAAAAAAGAACATCTATAAGAGACTTCTTTTTTTGTTGTTTTAATTCATTTACTTGTTTGTTAAATCCCTGATTATTATTAAAATATCTGGTTAACTCCCTCCCTCTCTACCGTCCCCCCATTAAAGAAGGTATCATTTGACAAAAAGATATATGAATAAAAACTATGTCATTTCTATTTATCAGTTCTTTCTCTGGAGATGGACATACATGAATCATTCTTTAAATAAGTATATTGCTTTATATAATGTTCTCTTGGTTCTGCTCATTTCATTCTTCATAATTTCATATACACCTTTATATGTTTTCCCAGAATTAATCTGCTCTTGAACCAGGAGAACATTATACACAGGAATAGCAATACAGTAAGACGATCAAATGTGATAGACTTTGCTACTAATAGCAATACAGTTATCCAGGAATTCTGTGGGACTTATGACACAGAATGCTGTCCACCTCCAGAGAAAGAACTGCTGGAGTAGAAAAGCAGACGGAAGCATATGACTTATCACTTATTTATTTGGGCATATGTTTTGGGGCTTTGGTTTCATAAGATTATTCACTTACAAAAAAGAATAATATGGAAATATATTTTGCATGACAATACATGTATAACCCAGACTGAATTGCTTGTCAACTCTGGGAGGGGGAGAGAAGAAGGAAGAGAGACAAAATGGATAATATAACTTTGGAAAACTTATGTGGAAATCTGTTATTAAATTTTTTAAAAATTTAATTAATATGCTCTTAATTTCTTTTGGTGCAATAATATTCCATTACAATTATATGTCACAACTTCGTTAGCCATTCTCCAGGTGAGGGAAATCCCCTCAGTTTCCAGTTCTTTGCCACCACAAAGAGAGCTGCTATCAATATTTTAGAACACATAGGTTCTTTTCCTTTTTTCCTGATCACCTTAAGAAATAAACCTAATAGTGGTATTGATAAGTCAAAAGGTGTAAAGATTTGTAACTTTTTGAGCATAATACCAGATTGCTCTCCAAAATGACTAGATCAGTTCACAGTTCCATAAACAAAGATTTAGTGGCCCCATTTTTCCACATTCCCTCTGACATTTGTCATTTTGCACTTTTTTTTTCATTTTAGCCAGCCTGATAGGTATGAGATATCTCACAGTTATTTTGATTTTTATTTCTCTAATCAATAATGATTTAGATCAGTGATGGGCAAACTTTCTAAAGAGGGGGCCAAAGGAAAGGAAATGCTCATCTGTCAATCTGTTTCTAAGGCAACTCTTTCAAAGTTTCATTGTATTGTATCCTACTCATTGTATTCCTCAGATTAGGAATAGCAGCCAGACAGAACATTTCAGGGGACCACATCTGGCCCACAGCCAGCTGCAGTTTGCCCATCACTGATTTAGAGTATTTCTCATATAATTCACATAGACAACAAAAATTAGATAATTTCATATTTCATTTCATATCTTTTGACTATTTATCAACTGGGGAATGGCTCATATTCTTATATATCTGACAAACTTCTTTCTATATTTTGGATATGAGACCTCTGAGAAATTATTTATAGAAAAATTTTCCCCAACTTACTACTTTCCTTTTAATCCTGGCTACATTAGTTTTATTTACATAAAATCTTTTTAATTTAATGAATTCAAAATTATTCATTTTACATCTCACAATACTGTTTACCTCTTGTTTATTCATAAATTCTTCTATCCATAAATCTGATAGGTAATATGTTTTCCTGTCCTTCTAATTTGCTTATGACATATTCCTTTATGCCTAGATCATGTATCCATTTTTATCTTAAATCAAAAGGTAAATCCTATAAGATATTGCTCGATATCTACTTTCTGCCAGACCGCTTTCCAGTTTTCCCAACAATTTTTACCAAATAGTGAATTCTAAACACAAAGTTACTATCATTTTTACAACTGTTTGTTTTATGTCCGTTCTATTCCATTGATTTACTTTTCCATTTCTTAGCCCGAAAAAGATAGCTTTGATCATTACTGCTTTGTAATATACATCAAAATTTGGTGCTGCTAAACCTCCTTCCCTTATATTTTCTCACTAATTCCTTTGCCATTCTTGACCTTTTTGTTTTTGTAAATGAATTGTATTATTTTTTCTAAATCGATAGTTCAAGAGGCCTTTCTCCATTGCATAGTCATTGCTTCTCTCTTCTCCCTTATTATTCAGTATTTCATTTTTTACCTTATATATTTTTCATATTCATTTATTGTGTACATAGTAAGTATATACGAGGCATCTGGATGCTTCTTCTTTCTCATTCCCATAGCCAGAAAAATATTAGTTCTTCCAGGCCACTTTCCTGTAAATCTTTTTATGGCCTTCATCCAAGGGAGCTCCTAGAACCCTACGCAACCTCTTTCAGGACGGAGTTGCCTCTGTTACCTGCCTCAGCTGACACTGACCTTCCCCCCTCCGCCCTCACAGAGAACTCACTTTTGACAAGAGTGCCTGCATCGTTCTCTAGTAGAGTCCAGGAACATTTGCTGCTGGAGCTGAAGCAGTAGGTTTAATGATCTTTAACTTAGATGGAGCTCGGCTAACTTTCTCTTGAAGATGAAGGTGATTAACAGGAGATGAGTATTCCAATGACAAATGGCCAACCGAGCTCATTTTTTTTTTGACAGGCATCGTACTAAATGATGTGAATATTAAGTTAGCAGGGATATCAGAAAGTTCTCCTCAGTGTTTTAAAGAAAGGCAAAGTCTCCATGACAAACTCCAATCCTTTCAGGTGAGATGTCAAGCTGGCTGTCCCTTTGTATCATCTTCCCTATGGAACCAGAGTTGACACTCACGGAATTATTTTAAGGCGTGGATTCCTAATGCTTACACTAGTCAAAATTGCAATGAAGAATCAGGACACTTTTCTAAAATGCTTAGAGCAGTAATTATTTGATGCGGCTATCTAAGACTTAATCTTATAAAGAAAGGGGTTGTCTTTTGTGCATCAGGCTGAAATATTCTAATTTTTTCAGCTAATAGGAACCATTCAGTACATTATCATTCTCATATACCCAGCTAGCTAAGCAATTACGTAGTCATGTGTGGAGCGCCGAAAGCCCATCATTCAATAAGATAATTTTCTTTATTGACTCAGAGTTGTCCTGAAGGGATGAGGCAGGCTCAATCCAGGCTTCACACATGTAAAGTGAATCACAGCTATTTTGTGAAGGAAGCCACTATTTTTACTTAGAACCATAATAGAGTTCTAGGGTTGTAAGGGCCCACAGAGGTTCTTAATTCAACTCTCCTTTTATAGACGAGGCCATGAAAGGTTGTATAAATTGGCCAAGGCCAAACAAGTAGGCAATGACAGAGGCAGGATCTGTAACCATAATCCTTTACTCTGAATCCACTGTTCCTTCCACTGTGTGACCCTAATCAAGAAGGAACCAGAGGTTCCTGCATTACGGGGAGTTAGAATGCGCCATGCAAGACCTTGGAAACTGAAGTTAGATAGAAGAATTTAGGAATTTTGGAGTTATCTAATTTTGGATTAAGCATATTTCTTTTGATGCTTTTAATTGCTTTACCCCTCAGGGGTATTATTTCTAAATTTATATGCTCAATTTTCCCTTATAAAAATTCTAGATAGCACATTTCCATCATTTAAAATATACAGAGACACGGGAAAATACTCAAAATAAAAATATAAAAAATATATACGGAGACAGAGTAGAAGCAAAGCAGGTGACAGAAAGTGGCACCATAAGACTGTAACAGTAGGGTAATTAGGTTTGAGGTACCTTAAATCTCTGAACTCCTAGGGCCAAGCTGAGCTAATGACCACAAATTCAGAAGATGCTTTGGGTTGGAGTTCAGGGATCAGTGATGATTTAGGATGGTGAAAGGGAAAAAAAAAAACTTAGAGACAGAGGTTTGAAGTTCTAGACCTGTCTTGGAACTAAAACCCTGAGGAGCTGCCAAGGTCCAGCTAGAAGAAGGCAGGGAATGCTCAAGGTGCATATGAAGTCCCAGGGCTTTATCTTCTAGTCTCTATGGCAACCTCTATAAGGGAGAATACCTTCTTGGGACAGGAAACTATTCAACCCTGTATCATATCCATTTGGGTTCTCACTCTTCTAACAGCTTTCTTTATGCAAGCAAGGACCAAGTTCTTCTTCCCCTAATCTAGGCAGAGATAACAAGTGGAGCTTTCAAAAAGAGCTTTACTAAGAAACTGAGGTGACAGACAAAGAATACAGAATATAAAAGCACCAACTGGGCAAGCACTGACATAAGCATAGAATTCTGAAATCTTAGTCTGAGACAACTTCTATCAGGCCACAGTTTTGTTTGGTGGTGTCAACTGAGGGACATATCACACCTAGAGTTCATTCTTCTTCCTCAGCATCTCAGCTCTACCTGAAGGACCCCAAAGATTCTTTCCGTGGCCATCCTTCATTGATCATGAAGATGTCTTCAAGACCTTTCTTCTATTGAATTCTATGCCAGCTGACCCAGGAAAGCCTGACCTGTTTCTCTGGGTTCTGATGTATCTATTTGAATAGTTTTTAGTCTGTTGTTTAAATTGGTTTCAGCCCTAGGTAAGGCTCTTATCACTTAATCTCTGGATCTCTAGGAAGCTGACCTCAACTGCATTCCAAATGGCCCTAAAGCAGTACAACTATCCATTCCCATGATGCTGCCTTAGGCACAACTATACAGATTAGACTCAAGCAGAGCCTGGCTGGCTCTGACCATTAAGACCCTTGTCCCCTAGGGGACTTCCTGCTAAATCAGATTTTGAGTGGTATTTCTTATTTTCCATATTTCAGAAGGAATAAAATAATAAATATTCTCTGGATCTAGATTGCCCACTCTATTCACTTCCCAAATTAGCTTTTATTAGTTTTTAAAAGATATCACTCAGATCAAAGAAAGAAGAAAAGGCCACACTAGTACAAACATAATTCTATAAGCACTTTTTGTGGTGTCAAAAAAACTAGAAACTAATGCAGTGCCCAGCAATTGGAGAACAGAGAAATAGCTAAATATACCACTAAATAAAATTTATGAATATAATGAAATACTATTGGGTCATAAAAATGACAAAAGGGACAGTTTTAGAGAAATCTAGGAAGACATTATAAACTGATGCTATGTGAACTGAGCAGAGACAAGAGAATAATATATACAACAATATTATTGTAAAACTGAACACTTTTAAATAGCGAAAGAACTCTGATCAGTACCAGTAATCAACCATGATTCTAAAGGACCAGTAATGTAGAATTTCCTCACAGAGCAGGAAGAGTCACAAAATAAAAAAGAAGCTCCAATTTTTTGACATGACCAGCATGTATATCTGTCTTACCTGACTATGCATATTTGTTGTAAAGGTTTTGCTGTTCTTTTTTCCCTCCATTTGCATGGAGGAAAGTGAGAGGGGGAGAAAATGACTGCTATTGAAAAATGAAATTTAATTTTTAAAAAGCTATTTCTTAGGCGCTCCCTGGAGGGTAGTCTACTATAATTTGATCCTGTACTTTGTGGTGGAGGGGTAGGAGGAAAATTTGGTCTATGATTTCATCACTATGGGGAATTCCTGCAGGCTCTCATCTGTAATTTAGAATCAGAGAAAGTTGCCTGGGGCACTAAGAAGTTGTCATTTGCCTATGGTCACACTATTAGTAGATAGATCTCAGAGGTAAGACTGAAGCCCAGGTCTTCCAAGGTCATTCCTTCTACCTTTTACTCCATACTCCTTACAAAACTTAATTTGACAGAGAATTTGAAGCACAAGATTCACCTCCTGACAGAGGGGTGATGGACTTAAGGTTTAGAATTAAACATATATCTTTGGACAAGGCCAAAGAAGCAATTTGTTTTGTTTGTCTATCCATATTTGTTGCAAGGGTTTCGCTTCTCATTTGGAGAAAAGTATGGGGAAAAGAGAAAGAAAATCAAGTTTTGTCACCAAAAAAAATAATTTTCAAAAAAAACCAAGAGTTACCTCATTGACAGTCTCTACCTACAGGAAGAGGCAGCTCATTCTGTCATAGCTCCCCATCCAAAACTAAATCCAACAAACTCTCAAGATCAAAAGAAACCTTAAGTATGAACTAGTTCTCACACACAACTCCTCCAACCAACAAGAGTTTACTGAGTACTTCCTATGTGCCTATGGGCTAGGAAAGAAAAGAGGTCAAGGCTGGAGAGCATGTGAGTTAAAATTGTACTTTCTTTAACATTGTGATAGTCCATTAGATGTCTGAATTACTCTCTAATTCTCAGTGTAATGTAGCCATTACAGTAAGGGAGACAGGGCAGGCATTTGTATCCCCATTTAACAGATAAAAAAAGAGATTAAGAAAGGCTGTGTGGCTGGAAGTGGGGTGGCATCTTCCCCTATCATCTAATATCTTACCGTATCCTCAGAGAGAAAGATGGAGGCACCCGTAAAAGTGGTTGAGGTGCTTCGCCTTAGTGATGAAGAGTGAATGGAGTTAGGGCTCCAGAAACCTCAGTTTAAGAAACACTGACTTTAAGTAAATGATACTTTGTAATTTGAATAGCTCCTGACCTAGGCTCACCCAGTAAAGGGATTCCTAAGTTTACTATGTACTGAATTTGGGGCTGCCGATGCCCATCACAGCTCCTTCTATCTCTTTCATGAAGACTTACTTAGTAATTATGGGTGGAGACCACATGCTTTAAAATATATCCTTGAGTCACAGCAGGTCTTATTGGAGAATCACAAGAGAACTCTGGACTGGGCATAAAACACTGACGATAAACAAGTTCTAATCAAAGAAAAGTTACTCTAAATCCAATCCTTTATCTGTCCCATGGAGCTAAAGAATGAAGCCACAATAAATTACACCAGGACACATGGTACCAATTATAAGAAAAAATAACCCTGGTCTAGAGATAGGAGGTCCTGGGTTCAAATATGGCCTCAGACACTTCCTAGCTGTGTGACCCTGGGCAAGTCACTTTACCCCCATTGCTAGCCCTTACCATTCTTCTGCCTTGGAACCAATACACAGTATTGATTCTAAGACAGATGGTAAAGGTTTAAAAAAGAACCCTATATTTGGAGTGAGGATGCTATATATATAGCAGGCATGACCTTACACAAGTAATTTCCCCCCTCTGGCCCTTTATTTCTTCAAGTCAAGATCTTATTATAGTCCATGATCTTTGAGTTAAAAAAGGCCTTAAATGTTCTTTAGTTCAGCCTCCCACATCCTAAGTCAAATCTTCAGTGGTCATAACTTCATCTCTAAAAACAGTGTTTCCCTAAAACAGGTAGCTTTGGGAAGAATAGAGTGAAGAATATTGCTATATTTATAAACTGTTTTAAAAGCATAAAGACAATACTTGCATATTCGCAGACCTGATCTTTAAGTCATTTCTCAAAATACAATGACACTTCCCTCCTCTGGAGATCCCTTATGCAGCAATCTTTAACTGTCCAGAACAGAGATGGAAGCAAAAAAGGATGCAAAAAGAGGCCTCTGAATTGCCCAAACAGCTCATACCTAAGAGGGCTCCTCATACCTTATTTACTTTTACTCTACACCTAGTTCTAATGATCCTATTATCTGAGGAGATTTCTCTGCTCAAGCCAAATTAGCAGCAGTGTGAAGGAATGTGTACAGCTGGAAATGACAGCTGTCATCATGCTGACAACTTGAATTTGAGAGAGGAAAAGGAAAAATAACTATAAAAAGCAGATACAAGAATTTGTAAAAGCACAGCAGTAGTATACAGCCTTCAGTGTCCTAAGGGTATTTCAAAAAAACAAATGATGTTCAAGATGATGGGCCTGAATCATCAAGAAAAGTTTAAATTAGTTTCAGTATCCCTTGGCTTAAGACCGGGAAGTGTGAAATACTCTTCGGAAAGAGTTCCACCCAAATAATTTTTTTTTTTTAATTGAGAGCTTAAAGGGGTAAGGCATCAGTTATCTAGGAAATAAACATACAATACTTAATTCCCCACAGTGCCCAAATAAATGAGGCACTACTGTGTATCCCAGTGATCACTTGGACTCAGCAGGTTTTATTTTTGTCTTTTCTCAAACTGGTTTGTGTGAATAGACCCAGAATAAAGGGGGGGGGCGGGAACTTCCAGCATAAGAATATAACTGCTTCCGGATCTAAAATTTCAGAACTGGAAGGAACTTTTAGAGTTCATCTAATTCAACCTCCTCATTTTGTAAATGGGGAACTGAGTCCCAAAGATAGTGCTGCCCAAGAGACTTGCCCCAGATTCGAGGGATCATGACAACAGAGCTTTTCTGATTCCTGGCACTTGGTTCTTCCCCCCAACACTAAAACAAGCTGTGATTTTTACAAATTGAGAAAACTCAAGCCAGAGAAGATCACTGATTTGCCTCCAAAAACAGGAAGTTAGGTCTTTTGGCTTTTAGGTCTAGAGATCCCTTTCTCTTCCAAGCTTTGAAAACCTCCCGTGACCCCTCCCCACCACTGGTCTCCAGTGGGATCTCCCCTGTCCTCACCTGCAGAAAGCAGTGCCCAGAAGGAGCATGTTCAGCGACGCTGGCGTTGTACACCTGTCGCTGGAAAACGGGCTCATTGTCATTTACATCTTCTATAGTGAGGCTGACCCAGCATGTGGAGGAGAGGGGAGGGTGGCCGAGATCCCGGGCTACTATTTGCAGCTCCACAGCCTCCTGGACCTCTCGGTCCAAGATCCCAGTAGTGCTTATCACCCCGCTCTCTGGGTCTACAGCAAAGGCCAGAGGAGGGCATCTTGGTCCAGAAGCTGCTTCTTCAGGGCTACAACCCTTGGAGGGCTGGACCTGGGCTAGGGCATAACGCACCCTGGCATGGTCAGTGCCTGGCTCATCTCCATCAGACGCACTGAGACGGAGCACTGCAGTGCCGGGAGCTGCGGCCTCAGACACTGAGGCATAATAGCGCTCCTGGCTGAAATGGGGTGCCTGATCGTTGATGTCGGTGACCCGAAGCAAGAGGACCTCTTGGGCGCTAAGGGGCGGGGACCCCGAGTCCTTGGCCACTAGTAGCAACTCGTACAGGCTGCGGCTCTCCCGGTCCAGGGGCCCCTCCACGCAGAGGAAGAACACGTCCCGGGTGCCTCCTGGGCGCAGTGCGAAGGAGCCCATGCCGCCTTCCAAAGACAGCGTGATGCCCGCTTTACCCCCTTCGCTCCCCATTCCGACCTCAGCAGCCTCTTCCACAGGGTCCCCATCTATATCCGACACTGAGACGCGGGCCACGTAATCCCCGCGCCTGGCGCCCTCTGACACCTGAGCAACGCCTCCTTCTGTTAGAAAGAGCAAGTGGATGGCCGGCCGGTTGTCGTTCACGTCTAGCACTTCAATGGACACCAGAGCGCTGGCTACCTCAGGTTCTGCGCCTCCGTCCAGGGCTTCCACAACCAGCCGGTATCGGGCCTGGGACTCTCGGTCCAGGGGCCGACGAACCCGCACCACGCCGCTCAGCTCCTCCACGGAAAAGTAGGCCCCCTCGCTGTCAAACCCGCCAGTGGAAGGCTGCCGGGCGCGGAGGCTGTAGCGCACTTGGCCATTGGGCCCCAAGTCGCGGTCTGTGGCATGCACCCTGCAGATGGCGGTACCCGGCGGGGCGTCCTCGCGCACGGAGGTACGGTACTCGCTCTGGTTAAAGACTGGTGGATTGTCGTTCTCGTCCAGTACGCGAACCTCCACTTGCAGGCGGCCAGTGCGCCGAGGGCTGCCTCCATCCCACGCCTCGATCATCAGCTCATGAGCAGCGGTCTCCTCGCGGTCCAGACGCCGCACCAGCACTAGGTCCAGAGGTTCCAGTGGTGAGGAGGAGGAGGAGCCCGATGAGGAAGGCTGCTGCCCCGGGCCGCCTCCGTAGCGCAGCTGGAAGAAGGGTCCCTCCACGTTCTGTGTGAGTTCAGGAGGCTGTAGCAGGGTGTAACCCTGGGTGCTAAACAACCCAGCATCTGGGTCCCGGGCACCTGGCAGGCGGAAAGCTGTGCCTGGCGGGCTGAGCTCAGAGATGTCCAGCTGCAGGGAGTCACTTGGAAAGCGTGGCGAATGGTCGTTCACGTCGTTCACGGTAATCTCCACCTGCACCACGGCGCCCAGCAATGTGGCCGCCACGAAGCTATAGCGGTCCCGCCGCTCCCGGTCCAGGCTCCGTGCGGTACGGATGATGCCCGTGTCGGTATCTATATGGAAGTCGTCCAGCAGCGGGGAGTCTCCCGAGTCCTCAGACAGGAAGAAGCCGTCTCCCACCCCCTGCTGCTCACCGGGCAGCCCGGCGAGGATATCCCCAACCAGAGTATCAGGGGGGAGCCCTTCGTCCACTATTAGGCTGAGGTTGTACACCTGAGCTGACGAGCCGGAGGCGGTCCACAGCCACATGTGGAGGAAGAGTCCCAGCAGGTAGCGCTGCCCTGCAGCCAGAGTGCACAGCTGTCCACCGCTGCAGCCACTGCTGCCGCGTCTCCGCTTCTGGCATCTTCTCTCGGCGGGGAGTGGGAGCTGCTCCCCAGCCAGAGCATCCCATTGGAATCCTCTGCACGTCTCCCTTCTCCTGGGGAACATCAGGCGTTGCCCAGCCGGAATTTCCCGCTGCTGCAGCAGCGCCTTGCACCTCCTTCTCCCAGGGGGGTTCATTTTTCCCCCCTCTGCTCACCTCAGTTCATCCGCTCTTTGGAAAACTGCTGTTTATCTTTGTGGCTGCAAGGAAAAGCCAAGTGCGTCTACAGGGAGCCTCCTTCAGGATCCGGTGTCTCAGCCAAAGAAGAAAGAGTTTGTTTGACAAATAGACAAACAGCAGTTCTGAGTTCTTAGGGTTGCACTTTGCAACTGGCAAAGTCCTCCTCCGCCTAGATCAGAGATGCCAGACTAGAAAGCTCCTCTAGCTGCTGCCGCTACCCGCCTCTCCGGCTTCAGTCCCTGGATTTTCTTAGATCGGTCTCATCTCGGTTTCTCCCTCTGTCGTTATTCCTTTTACATCTGTTCCTTGTTCTGCTCGGCTGGTCGTTTCCCCCTGGTAAAGTCAGGTGCATTATTTCTTTTGCCAGAAAAGGAGGAAATCATTTTAGCCGCGCGCACACGCGGGGAGGGAGAGGAGGAGGAGAAAGAGGAGGAGAAAGAGGGAGGGAGAAAGTTGGTGTGGTGAATAACAAGTGTGTGAGTGAAGGCTTGGTGGGCGGGGAGGGACAGCTCCCTAGCCTTGGCTGTGGCTGTGGCCGATTCTGCTGCTTCTGCTCTCAGAGCTGCGTCTCTCCTCCGCAGCAAGGAGAGCGGAGAGCGCCGCGCCTCCTCCTCTGCTGACTACCCCTCCTCACCATGTGACTTCGCTCAGACAAGGGCAAACTCCAACCCCGAGAGCCGCGCCACTGCCGCAGGGCACCGTTCCCCGGCCGCTGCTGGCAGCAAGACCCCCGCTAGAGGCAAAGCGCTAGGTTGGACATGGGAAGGGAAGAGAGAAGACAGCTCGGGGACAACCGAGAGAATTGGACAGTGGGTAGGGGTTAGAGCCGGGGCAGGCAGCCTCGCGTGCAAGGAGGTGATTTAGAACCGAGAGGAGCAGTCTTCTCCCCTGAAAAAGACTGGGCGCTTGGCTCCGGAAAAGGGGCGGGGGTTAGAGACTCTAATCATTTCGGGTAGCCAAACTTGTGTTCTGCATTTGGTGAGATAGACTTGTCCCCTGCGGAAGGACAGATGGAGTCAAAGGAATAGCAGCACAGCTGGTGCGAGGATTATTATAGAGAAGGATGGGGGGAGGGCAGGGCGGTCCTCCTAGGAAAAGCCTCCAAGAAAACCCGAGAAGTCTGTGAAACACATGGGTGTAAACCACGGTTTATTATGCCGCGCTACTACTCAGCAATGTGTGAGTTTCTTGCTGAGCGGCCCCCACTTACTCCACCACCAGGAATGGCAAAGGAGAAAATCTGTTTGTGAGCCCTTGTTATTCATTCATTGCAAGATCAGCTACAAGATTGCTAAGGTGTTGATTTAGAGAGATCCAGATAGCATCTGGAGCTTCCCCAAATGTATACAAGCCTGAGAACAGCATCTCATCTCCCCACTGAGGCGGCAGCTAGGGTCCCTCTCTCTGAGACTTAAGTTTTCCTGCAGATAATCACACACACACAATTTTGACTCTTAGCTGAACCTGAACTGAAGGAGAATGGAAGCATTGCTTTGTCCCTTCGGTTCTCTGGTACATTAAGGATTGCCGAGTGAATCAATCAAGCAATAAGCATGGATTACTCGATTACTATGTGCAAAGGCTGAGTTAAGGACTGGGGGCACAGAAAAAGTCCCTGCCTTCAATAAGTTTACTTTTTGTTTTTAACTTTTTCCTTCTATTTAGTATCAATGTTAAGACAGAAGGCAGCTGGGATTGAGTGACTTGTCCAGGATCACAAAGTTAGGTAGTGTCTGAGGTCAAATTTGAATCCAGGTCCTCCATACTCCAAGTTGAGTTTGATAGATAGGATATTAGAGATGGTCTTGCAGGATCATAGCTCAGAAGGCTGCCCAGGGAAGAATAAATATGTCTCTGAATCATCTGCATGGATAGTAATTGAAGTCTCAGAAGCTTATGAGATCAAATGAGAAGACTATAGAGAGAAAAGGAAAGATGGTCCATGACAGTCTTGGACAAGTGTTTTAGAATAGGGATGCCACACAAAGGTTAAGAATCTTTCAGAAAATTAACTCTATGAAATGTGAATAAGGGGAAGAGGGAGAATCATTTCCTAGGGCCATTTCTATTTAGCCCAGAGATAGGAAGTATATTTTGGGGTTCCATCTATAATAAAGTAATAATAAGATCTCTGTAGAGTACAGGTGTCCTCAAATATTTTTTGTGTATATAAAAGTTGCACCAAGGAAAGTACAGAAATAGTAAATGCAGAAACCGTGAAAGGAAGGTATATAATTTTCATCATTCTGGTATAATGGTACAGAGTGCTAACAGTGAGCCAGAAGTCTTAAGAATTGAAGTCACTTCTCAGATTTGTCAGGTGTAAAGCACTGGGCAAGAAAATGTATCCATCTGAACCTTAGTTTCTTCATCTGTAGAATGGACCTGTTAATACTTGCAACTGTGCTCCAGCCTGACTTGGGAGATAAAGAGCTGGTCGGGTCCAAGTCCCACCTTTATAAGAGCATGCATTGAGAGAGTTCCTCACCAGATGTTCCCTTTGCCTATAAAATAGTGTCTGGTCTAAATATAACATATATGTATACAAACACATAGTATATTTATGAAACATACACACATGTATCTATGTATATAATATACACATGTGTATTATATGTGTATTTTATCTCAAAAATATTGTTGTGAGACAACTGATATGAAAGTGAACTATTTTTATCTGGTAGTTTTAGACACTGGAATCTTGCCATCAGGAACACATATTTAGATCAAACAGAATTTCACAACATAATAAATTATATTCAGTGCGGTTGTTTTTGTTTCTCTTTAATATTCTGATTTGGCTTTCCTTTAGAATAACACTGGTCTTTGGGCTAAAGCAGAGGGTAAGAGTGGAGCAGCTTCCTAGCCTTGGAGAACGAAGACCTTTTTTTAACATAAAAACATTTCATTAACCTCTACATAGAGGATATGCTTTTTAGTATTCATTGATTGAGAAAATCTGTGATATAAAGTGATTCTAACTTCAAAAATACTTTTAAATAAATATTTTTTATCTCAGCCTCTACACACTTGTGAAAATAGTGATACAGAAATATACAAGATACTTAAGACACATATTTGTTTATTATGGGTATTGGTGTATAATTTCTAGGAACTAAGTAAAATTTTCAGTTATATTACTTGGTTCCTATATAGACTCTCAGCCACTTTGTTTACTTTTATTATAGTAATAATAACTGTATTATAATTATATCATAATATTAATAATTATATTAATAATATCAACTCTGATGTCTATCAGGGATGCTTCACCCACAATTTAGGAACTTTAAAAAAAAAAACTCTTGCCTTCTGACCTAGAATCAATATTATGTACCGGTTTTAAGGCAGAAGAGTGGTAAGGGATAGGAATTGGGGGTTAAATGACTTGCCTGAAGTCACACAGCTAGGAAGTGGCTGAAGTCAGATTTGGGGGCCTCTGATCTCCATGCTTGGCCTTCTTTCCAGTGAGCCACCTAGCTGCTCCAAGCTTAGCAACTTTTGATTTGCTGAGATTTTAACCTGAGGTCCACAAACTTTAAAATTTTACATACACACGCCCTCTATATTTCAATCTAATTGCTCTTTTGTAATCCTATGTACTTTATCTTGAGTCCATAGACTTTACCAGACTGTCAGAACTTTCCATCACATAGGCACACATATTACAAACTCCTGCTTTAATGAAAGGAGTTTGGAAGTGGTGATCAAGTTTGACCACCAAACTAGACAATTCTCTGCTACCACAAAAAAACATAGCTACAAATATTTTTGTACAAACAGGTCCTTTCCATTTTTTAAATATCTTTGGGATACAGACCTCAGTGGTACTACCAGATCAAAAGGTATGAATTCTTTTATAGCCTTTTGGCTATAAAATTCCACATCTCCCTCCAGAATGGTTGGGTCAATTCACAACTCCATGAGCAATGCACTGGTGTCCCAATTTTGCCACATGTCCTCCAGTATTTATTTTTTTCCTTTACTCTCATATTGACCAATTTGATATGTGTGAGGTGGTACCTCAGAGTTTGTTTCAATTTGTATTTCTCCACTCAAAAAGGATTTAGAACATTTTTTCATATGATTATTGATAGCTTTGGTTTCTTCATCCAAAACTGCCTATCTGTACCCTTTCATCATTTATCATTTGGGGAAAGACATGGATTCTTATAAACTTGACTTAGTTCTTTATATATTTGAGAAATGAGACCTTTATCAGATAAATTTGTTATAAAACTTTTTTCTCAGTTTGTTGCTTCCCTTCTAATCTTGGTTTCATTGGTTTTGTTTGTATAAAATCTTTTTAATTTAATATAGTCAAAATGATTCCTTTTACATCTTGTAATGTTTTATATCTCTTGTTTCATCATAAATTCTTCCCCTCTCCATAGTTCTGACAGGTAAACTATTCTACATTCCCCTAATTTACTTATAACATCACTCTTTATGTTTAAATCATATGCTAATTTTGACTGTATCTTGGTATAGGATGTGAGATATTGATCTAAACCTAATTTTTGCCGTACTATTTTCCAATTTTCCCAGCAGTTTTTGTCAAATAGTGAGTTCTAATCCCCAAAGCTGGGATCTTTGGCTTTATCAAACACTAGAATTCGGAGGCCATTTACCCTTAATCTATTCCATTGATCCACCCTTCTTTTTAGAACATAAGCTTCTTGAGGGCAAAGCCTGTCTAGTTTGTATTTGTATCCCTAGCAATTAGCATAGTTCCTGACACATGGTAGATACTGTAATAATTAAAATTGGTTGCCAAAATGTAATAGTTAAAAATTTGATTTGACAAAATAATAATGGTTGAATAAATAAAGAATTGTTGTGGTCGAAGTTTATAAAAGTTAAACTATGAGTCAATAGACTGTTTATTATCTCTTAATGATTTAATTTAATATAAATATAGTAAAAGTAGGGAAATATATGAAGGAAGTAGAAAATATTTCCTAGCCTACCATCCAAGAGCTCCTATCCAAGGAAATTCAGCTCACTCCCCAACAAAGTTCCAATCACCATGTGGAAGTCCGGTAGCTTCTTCAGCCAGGGTCTCACCAGCGTAAGCCTCTTTCTTCAGCCCAATTCACCAATGCTGAATGTATCTTCATTAAGTGCCTCACAGAATGAATCGCAGAAGAAGCCTTCTCTTCAGCCAAATTCCTCCTAAAAATGCTTCCTCAGGAGTCCGTGGGCTGGCTTTTTGTGCGCAGTTTCTCCATGTCATTTCCTGTCTCTCTCCCACCACAGGAACCAATCACAGACTCCCAATTTGCCTGGCACTGCCCAGGGGGCAGTGCTTGTGGCCCTTGGAGGTATAAACTTTTTCTAGTAAATAGCTCTTACTACTAAGGGTTAAGTAGGGGTACTTTAAGTTCTTGATTAATTAACTTAAAATAGACAAAGGGAATAAAAAATTCCCTTTCACAATACATCATTCATCCATTCTCTCAGTAACTTCAACTGTCATTGGTTCAATAATCATTTCTATGGAGACAACTTCAAGAGTGATATATCCAGCTCTAATCTTCCTACACATTATCTACATCACCAACTATCTGTTAGATATTTCTAACTAAGGGTCTTATTGGCATCTCAAATTCAAGGGGCCCAAAAAACAACTCAAAGTCATCTTTGACCCTTCTTTTCCCTCATCTTCCACATCCAATCAGTTCCCAAGTCTGATCAAATCTTTCTCTCTGAAAATTTTCTTGCAACCAGCCATCCTCTTCACTTCCCTCACACCTAGTTCGTTACCCTAGTTCAAGTACTAATTATCTCTAAACTGAACTATTGCCCTTGGTTTTCCTGCCTCGAGTCTCTCAAATCCCTCTTTTCTGATGCTGTGAAAATGCCCTAAAACATAAGTATGACCAGGAGACAAGCCTGCTTAGAAAGTTCCTGTGGCTCCCTATAATATGAAAGCCAACTTACAGACTCCCCTACTTATCAGTTAAAGTCATTCACATGCACCTTACAACCTAATTTTCGAGATACATTACACTTTATTTATTACAACTTACTTTCTGAGGTCGCACCAAGCTAGCCTGCTGGCTTTTCCTCACAGTCAACATTCCTTCTTCTGTCTGTGTGCCTTTGTAAAAACATCTCTCTCTATGTACTGTTTCTTCACCTGCAACTCTCAGAATTCTCCAAAGCTCATCTCTAGTCCCATTCAAGACTTTCTGATTCGCCCTCCCCTACTAAATTTGTTGTTGTTATTCAGTCATTTTCAATTGTGTTCAATTCTTTGTGACCTCCATGAACCATAGAACAACAATAGGGTCCATAGGGTTTTCTTGGCCCAGATACTGGAGTAGTTTGCCATTATTAGAAAACCTCTCCTAAATTACTTAGCATTTATTATGTATGTAGCTTGTATTTATTTAAGTGTTGTTTCCTCCTGAGAAGTTCTTTGAGAGCAGGACCTAATCTTAGTTTTATTTTTATGTTTCCAACATATAGCCCAGGACTTGGCATGAATAGGAGTTTAATAAATGCTCATCTGTAGAGATTCATCTAGTCCAGTGATTCCCAAAGTGGGCGCCACCACCCCCTGGTGGATGCTGCAGCGATCCAGAGAAGTGGTGATGGCCACAGGTACATTTGGGGGTGGTGAATAACTGTAAGGGAGCAGTGATAGTATGTGACAGAGGGCGCTAAGTAATATTTTTTCTGGAAAGGGGGCGATAGGCCAAAAAAGTTTGGGAACCACCAATCTAGTCTAATCCATATGCTAAAATAAAGCCACTTTCTACAATGGAACAAATATTGTCCCAGTTTTGCTTTAAGATGCCCCCCCAAAAAAAACCCACTCCCCTATCAAGTTCTTTCCTATCCTGAGAGTTTTTTTCCCCTAAGTTAAACATCCTTGGTTCTTTCAATCAATTTTCATATTATATGTGGAATGTATATGGTGTACAGAGAGGACAAGGACCTCCTGATGTGAGAGCTTGCTGAGTCCTTTTCAGAGCTGCTCATCCACCTTTGGCCTCTATTTGTCACCCAACTCTCACATACTCTAACACCAATATTAAGACTAAGAGCCATCCTTCAATGATAAATGTACATAGCAGCAGTTCTCAAAAGAAGAACCAAACTGGCTCTAAGAAGCTGTGGCATGTGCAAGGACCATACCCTGGTAAAAAACCTCAAGAGATGGGCTAAATCCCATTGAGTGTAACTGTCAGTCCTAAAACCTGTAGGTACCCTAAGTTTATGAAGATTTCTCACAATGGAATGGGTGGATGAAAAAAATTTGTTCCAAAGCAGCTGTAGCAGGTGCTGTGAAGTATCCAGAATTTGGTCAAACATCCATCAGAGATGCCAAGGCCAATCATTCATTGCACCCAGAGTGATCGCTAGTCATCCTGACTTCTGTCTTGTCACTGGAGTTCGATGACCCTTGAAGAGAGAACAAGGCTAACAGGTCTGTGTCATTGCCTCACTTAAATCCAAATCACAAGCAAGTCAAGACATCATGGTGATATCACTGATCCTCTTCAAAAACAAAGGATACACAACAAAATGTGACATATTCGTATACTGTAACCATTTTAGCTGAACGCCGTATGCTGCTCTTCCAGACCCCCTGACTCTGGTGTTTTTCTATTAAATCATGCTGCCATCTAGCCTTTAGCCTATGCGGATGATGGTGTTTCATCACATCAAGATCCTCCTAATTGTAACCTAGTTTCTACCTGGCTTTGGAAAGTGTATTTTGCAGCATTTACTGTTATTAAGTACTTACCTGAAGTATGCAAAGGAACAGCCATCGTGTTCATTGTGGGCTAGCTACTTCCTCTGTGTTCTTTGTAATAAATGGTTCTGTTTAGAAACAGAATGGAAAACAGTCCCTTCTGGCATCCATTTTCCTATTAGTCCCAAAGTGTTACAATTCCAACCATTACAATTCAAGGTCTCTGGCCCCTTTATTCAGATTCTCACTAGCTTGTCTGAAATATGTTATGGAAGGGAGATTTCAATTTAGGAAAGTGGAAGGAATGATCAATGGTTCTTATGTGCAGAAAAGATGTTAGATCAGGGGTCTGCAGCCTTACAAAAACAGAGTGCCAAAATTTGATTCTCTGTGTATTTGGTTGGGGTGGAATGTTTGAAGACACTAAGTATCAGCCAACCTTAGCTTTGTGGGAATGATCACACTCATTACCACATGGTGAGTATGGAAAGTTAAGGAAATAGTCTTGTGATAGAAGGAGAATGCTGTAGAGTAAAGAAAAAATAGGAAGGCCAGCACCCTCCAAATTATCCCTCAACCCAAAACTCTACACTTCATTTTGTCACAATATCTGAAAAAAATACTGGCAATTTTAAAATCAGTTAACCATAGAAACCTCTTTAATCTTTCAAATACTCTAATACAAATATTAAGACCAAAAGCCATCCCTCAATAATAAGTATCCATAGAACATGTACCAGCAGTTCTCAAAAGAAAAATTGCAAACTATTAAGACCTATCTGAAAGGCTTCTAAATTACCAATAACAAGAAAAATGCAAACGTAACAACCCTGAGGTTTCACCTCACTTCTAGCAAATTGTCAGAGATAACAGAAGAGGGAAAGGTAGTGGAAAGGTAGACACTAAAACCCTGATAGATAAATATAGATATAGATATAGATATAGATATAGATATAGATATAGATATAGATATAGACATAGACATAGACATAGATATAGATACATACAGACCCTATAGTGGAGCTGTAAATTAATTCAAACTTTCTGAAAAGTAATTTGGAATTATTTTAAGAAGATACAATGTTCAGTCATTCTTTTTGATTCAGAAATTATATTACCAATCATATTCCATAAGAAAGCCAATAAATGATCAAAAAACGAATAGTTTATGGATGAAGGAATCAAAACTATATATAACAATGTAAAAAATGCTCTAAATCATTATTGATCAGAGAAATATATTCCAAACAAACTAAGATACCATTTTACACCTATCAGATTGGCTTAAATGATAAAAGGGCAAAATATCAAATTTTGGAAGGGATGTGATAAAACAGGGACAATAATACACTGTTGGTGGAATTATGAACTGATCCAGTCATTCTACAGAGCAATCTGGAATTGTGCTGAAGTTGCAAGTTACAAGTCTATATATCCCTTTTACCCACCAATACAACTCTTAAGTTTATTTCCTAAGGTGATCATTATGAAAGGAGGAAAAAAACCTAAATGTTCTATAATATTTGTAGCAGCTGTTTTTGTAGTGGAAAAGAACTAGAAATTGAGGGGATGTTCATCATTTGGGGAATGACTAAACAAGTTGTGGTATATGATTGTGATGGAATAATACTGCTCTATAAGAAATGATGAACAGGTGAATTTTGCAAAAGCATGGAAAGACACAAAATTATGAAGATTAAAACAAGTAGAACTAAGAAACATTATATACAGCAACAGAAATATTGTTTGAAGAATAACTTAGGTATGTCCCTCTCTAGAGAAGGAACTGATAAATGGAAATAAGACATAGTTTTATATATGTAAATATATCTTCTTGTCAAATGCTTCCTTTTCTAATGAGGGGAGGAAAAGGAAAGAGGGAGTCAACTGAGTATTTTAAATGTAACAAACGAATAAATAAATTTAAATTTAGAAAAGAAAAAAGAAAAAGTCAAAAAGGAAAAGTTCTAGAAACATTAATTCACTGAAGGAATTGAAATCTTGGTAAGAGAAGGTGAAAAAAAAAAGTCATTTTAGAGCATGAGACACTTAATGGACTGGTCTAGGTGGAAGCAAAAAGTGGAGGCCCTAGTGTAATGGAGGATTATTAAGAATGTAATCTAAATGATTTTGTGGGTTCACACTGGGTTGAAGGAGAGACAGGAATGGGACCAAACAGGATGGGAAGACCAGAGTTTACTGCCAACTGTTAACTGTCACAAGAATGGCAGTTTGGCCAACAGTCACTTAGCCCACCTAGGCTAGGGCCTATGTAACCAGCAGGCAACAGGTAAAAGTTGTAACAGTTTTAACTGAAAAAACAAATAAACAAGGATGGGTATTAGGGATTCTACTTTTAACAACTAAGGACAAACCACAAGGTCAAGGGAGGGACTTAACTATACTATTCTACTGACCTAAGCCAGGCAGGGCCCAAAGGAAGCAGTACTGAAGTCACAGGGAAAAGCTCCTCCAAACCTGGTTCCAGCCAGGTTTGGTCAGCTCAGCTAAAGGGCCTGAGGATGGCTTTCAATTGGGATCTCACGGTAAATCCAAGGATGGTCTCAGGATGCCAGGAGCCAGCTCCACCAGGACAAGGTACCCATGTAGGGAGAGTTTGCAATGCTGTTCTCCAGATCACAAACCACTTCCCCACTTGGTGCTGCTCTGCAGGTCTGTTCTCCACTGCTGAAAGCCTCCACCTCTCTCAGGATCCCAGAGAATCTGGATGCAGTTTTTCCCTAACTCTGAGTTCTCCCAGGGTTAGCAACAGTTATGTCCCCAACCACCATGGAGTCTCTCTCAGAGAGCAAGAAGCATACTTCCTGCTTCTTCATCCCATCTTGGAATCCTCCAGCCCTTCCTGCTAGGTTCAACACTAATACTAAATTAATAACTAAATAACCCTCACAACACTAGTCCAAAAAACAGGATAAGGTGGGGGCAGGGGGTAACTGGATGGCTTAGTGGATTGAGAACCAGGCTTAGAGATGGGAGGTCCTAGGTTCAAATCTGGCCTCAGATACTTCCCAGCTGTGTGACCCTGGGCAAGTTACTCAACCCTGGTTGCCTAGCCCTTACCACTCTTCTGCCTTGGAACCAATACACAATATTGATTCCAAGGTAGAAGGTAAGGGTTTAAAACAAAAACAACAAAAAAAAAGGAAAAAGAAAAAGAAAACAGGATAAGGATTCTAGGTAGTTGAGGGCTGGGGAGAAGGGACCTAGAAGTTGAGAGAGATTAAGAAAACTACTTATAAGCTATGTCTCTGGCTAGCCCAAAGTACCAGTTCTCCAATGGGAGTTTTGGAGACCCTTGGAAAGAACTATTCTCCAAAAGCAGGAAACCAGACCTTAAACCAGTAAGGTTATCGCAACTGATAAAGGATAAGGTAGATAAAGGAATAGGTTATGTGCCACCAAAAGTTCCTTACATAGCCAATGAATTTTGATCACTTTCAATGTCTAATCTTGTCCCAGAAAGCAAATGGACACATTTCCATCCTCTTGGTACGGTCTAGGGTTGGGGACTATAAAAGCATCCACTATCATAGGAATATTAGAAGTCATTGAGTTCAGACCCTAAATTTTATAGATTAGGAAACCAAGACTCAGAGAGATTAAGCAGTTTTCTCATTGCCACAAAGGCTAAGTGGTGGAATTGGGATTGGAACCTGCAAATCCAAAGTTCTTTCCATTGTACCAAGCTACTTCTCAGACATGACTGCCTTTTCAGTCAGTTTTGCTTAACTGTTTTTCTTTGTTAACAAGAGGACCGAATGAGGGGAAAAGGAAGCATATGATGGCAAATGACTTTGATGTTTAAAACAAATGAAAGGGGGGCAGCTGGGTGACTCAGTGGATTGAGAGCCAGACCTAGAGATGGGAGGTCCTGGGTTCAAATCTGACCTCAAACACCTCCCAGCTGTGTGACCCTGGGCAAGTCACTTGACCCCCATTGCCTACCCTTACTACTCTTCTGTCTTGGAACCAATATACAGTATTGACTACAAGATGGAAGGTAATGGTTAAAAAAAAATGAAAGGTATCCATAAAACTAATAAAACTTAAAACAAGAAAAGAAAGAAAATCAGACCGCATATTTTCATTGCTTCTGTAAGCTGTCTTTTTGGGAACAATTGGATCAGATCAGTCTTTGGAGGTCTGTAGACTGGGAAATTGTTTTGCTATTTCACCTCAACATCAGTTAACATTTACTGCATTTCTACAAAGGATTTTATGTCCTCAGAATCATAAAATCAAAATCCTAGCCCTAAAAGGATCTCAAAAAGTAATCAAGTCCAGTTCCCTTCCTCAGGGCCTTAACCATCTAAGACAGGTGGCTGGCTTTCCCTAAGCCTCCTCCTCTTCCTTTCATTTTAATAGTGGAGGACTAAAGGAAAAGCCCCAGCACAGAAAATTCCAGAGACATCCCCTCAAATACCCCATGGGGGGGGGGGTCTCAGGGAAGAGTTTATAGCAAGATGTGCATAAGAGTCATGTTTTGAGAAAGCACAGATGGGTTGCAATCTGTAAAGGGAAGGGAATGCTCTCCTTGATTAGATCGTGGAATCATTCAAGTAAAAGGATCAGCATATCATAACTACTTGCTCTTTTTTTTCCACCAGGAAAAATACCTTTGACAGAAGATGACCTTCTTGGTATAATGTAAGTCCATGTCCTCTAATAATAATCATACCAATGAAGTGGAAGTTCACCATAACATGCTTATTACATGAATAGATTTGGAAGTACTCTGTGTCAAGTTCTCCTTCCAGAAAAACAACTTCCTAAAAATAAAAGCCAAGGTGAAGCCAGCAAGCCCATAACACAGCTTTTGTTGTATTTAAAGGGAGGGATCTGAGTAGTCATTATACTCTTACCTGAGCTAGGACATTCCCTGCAAACAAAAATCATCACACATTTATTAAGTGTTCCAGGTGTTGTGCTAAGTACTAGAGATACAAAGACAAAAATAAGCCAGTCCCTGTCCTCAAGATATTATTTACATTCTATTTAATCATCATCTCTTATATGTTCACATTTTTTCTTGCCTGCCCACTCCCAACCTCATTTAGAAGCAACTAAAAAGCCAGATAGACTTCTTCTGTCCCAGGCATCAAAGGATGTAGACGAAAGAGACAGAGATACCTAGTCAAACATCCTACTCTAAACTTTATTACTTTATATCTAGAGATAGAAAGTGACTTGAATATGGTGACATAATCTATGAATACTAGAATTGGAATTCACATCCAAGTCTTTGGATTCTAAGATCTTTTTCCATCATGGTCAGAAAATAGTGCATAATCGTGGAGTGAGAACTGGTTTAGGCATCCAAAAAAAGTGATCAAATCAATATTCTAACTCTTTATAGTTCTATGACCCTAAGTGGTCACCTTCCCTTACCATGCCTCACTCTTATATGTGAAATGGGGGCAATAATATTTGCTCTACCTACAAAGTGCTTTCTAAACAGTAATGTGCTATTTGCATGTGAGTTATTGTTATTAAGGAGTACTATAAGATGGGCAAAAAAAGGTCTTCACTAGTGGGTACCCTCTAGATTTGTCTTTGGGAAATACTTCAGTCACCATTCTTTGCTTTCGCTAAAATACACTGTAAAATACAGTACAACAACAGAGCATAGAATTTGGACTCAAACTTTTGCCTTTGCTGCTTACTATCTGTATGACCTTGATCAAATTATCTGGACCTCAGTTTTTTCATCTTTAAAATAGACTATGTGGATTAAATGTCCTGCATAATATCTTTCAGTGCTAAATCTACTGATGGCATTTCCAACCTTCTTTGTGTTCTTGTCATTAGTCATATTTTTGAACCATTTAATCATTTTTCTTGACTTCTCTGAATTTATCTCAATTTCTCCATTTGTTTTCTAAGATCTATAGACAAAATATTAATTACTAATATTCACATGGCACTTTCTAATGGCTAGTAAATATTATAGGCAGGACGTAAACTTATGTATTATGAACTCCATCTAGTATAAGCCTTTTATTTTACAGATGCCCTCCAAGTCTAACATTGAACTGCATGTTGTTGTAATTGGTTGATAGATGGAATCCTAGATAGAACAGTGGGTCTTGATTCTGAAATATCTAAATTCAAATTTGCTCTCAGTTAACTTACTAGCTGTATACCCCTGGATGAGTCACTTGACTGCTGTCTGTAGTTAAGTGCTTCAAGTAATCTGGCTTAGTTTTCTCAGCTGTAAAATGGGAGTAATAACTTGCAGGGTTGTTGTGAGGATTAAAAGAGATAATATTGGTAAAGCACTTGACCCAGGTCCATATTAAGTACTTAATATTTTCTAATTTCCTTTTTCTGTCCTAGTAAAATTCAACCATGCTTATTAAGGGCAGTCCATCTCTTTTATAGTGGAATTACTCAAAACAGGTAGGGACAGCCTCATTTCTCTGGAGAGGATAGTTATATGGAGGTAACTCTTTGATTGCCTCCATCATCAAACAGTATTTTATAGTGACATAGTATTTAAACATCATCAAAACTTTATCTTAGGAGAAAGACTAGCATTTAGTCTCATCTTAATATTTTTGATGCTTCTTTTGTGAAGGAAAATGGAGCTGCATGTTTCCCAGGGTAAAGAAAAATTCATTGAAATATACATGTAAGTTATGATAATTCCAGGCAAGAGAAAGAGAAGGAAATACCCAGGATCCTGCCAATCCCACAAATATTCAGTGAGAAAAACACCTGGATTCTCCCCAAGCCACAGCTGTTCAGTTGGAAAATGCCTGGATCCTATTGAATCAAGGCATAGTCAGGGAAAAGAGCCACATCCTGCCTCATTTGTCTACTCCGTGCGACGTGCACACATGAATCCTATTTGATCAAGACACAGTTATTTTGGAAATAAATAGATCCTGCTGGATCCAAGCACAGCTCATGATTAGCACACACAGATGGGGATGAACTGTATACAGATACAATCTATGAGAAAACACTTGAATACACAGACATTTCAGAAGGAAACATGTGCCATGGGTTTTTTTGGCTACGTCAATATTCAGGTTACTTCTTTTTTTTTAATAGAACATCTGTTGATCTGGCAACAAATGTTCCCTGATTAAATTTGCCTGGATTAGGCAGGACCTGGGTGTTTCCTCTATAACTGTTTTTGTCCAACAGTGCAAATGTGCAAAAAAAATTTTTTTTCAAAACTGAATTTCTAAGTTGCAAGTTTACTCAATCAGGTTCATCCCCTTCTAATCACATATGAATAAGACAGAAGTTATTTATTCATATTATTACAATTTGTACTTTTCCCAAATTTCTTTTTCCTATAAGCCTCTTGCATTGCTAATTAAGCAAATACATACACAAATTTTTAGTGTTTTTTTCCTATAATTTCTGGAAATTTTTCACAAATGGCCCTAATGTATTTGATGAAACTAGCCCTGAGAAGTAGACAGAGCTTCTCCTTCTTTTACTGATGTGCTGGACAGTCATAACAATTGACAAGATTTTATAGATTCTATTCAAAAAAATAAAGATTTTTATAGGCTCTCTAGCTGGAAGGGAACTCAAGGACCATCTAGTCCAACCCAGTCATTTTATTTTATTTTTTAGCTTATGTTTTATTTTTATTTTCCAGTCATTTTACAGAAGAGAAAATTAAATGATTTGTCCAGTGTCACATGAGCAGTATCAGAGGCAATATTTGGAACCAGGTTCTCGAAATCCTGACCCACTGCTCTTTCTATTGTACCAAGGAAATAATAGTGGAACCCTACTCCAATGCCTCATCATGGTGTGGCGGTCACTCTAGGGACTGGAAAGGAATGAATGGATAAATGACTGAATGAATGTTTTAAAGTACTTATGCACAAAGCCATTTACTATGAACGGGAGATATAAGTGTAAAAGAAAAGTGTTTCTTCTTTCAAGAAACTCATATCCTAATAGAAGGTGACACAATACAGGAAGATCTAGCTGCAATTCAGATAGAACATTCCAGGGGTCCTTAGGGCACAGAAAAAAAAAAACCATGGTAATATATTTTAAAAAGCCTTTTATCTTCTGTCTTAAGATCAATACTGCATTCTGGTTCCAAAAAGAGCAGTAAGGGCTAGGCAATACAAGTTAAGTGAATCACCCAGGGTGGCACAGAAAGGAAGTGTCTGAAGCCAGATTTGAATATAGGTCCTCCCATCTCTAGGTCTGGCTCCCAATCCATCGAGCCACCTAGCTGCACCCAGTAATGAATTTTTAATGTGATTTCTATTGATAAAACCATATTCCTTTCTGATGCAATATTATGCTATAGCAGGCTCTACTAAACTGGAAAAGCTTCAAACATGATTCCAGAAAAAAACCTGTTTACTCCATGAGAATGAGCCTAGTTAGGAATCGTCATATGATCAATTCTTTGGCTATGGTAGCCATTATAACAAAGAAACTCTGAATGAGAGAACTTAGTCATTATTAAGTTATTTGCAAGTAATCATCCATTTCCTCTCTCCTATGTCCCCAGTGACAAGACTATATAGCTGTATTTTGAGGACCAACCTAGCTAATTTCAGAGAAGTTATATAAAATGAGGTTAGCCAGAGGTTGGGCTTAACTTGAAGATTGCCTACTCGAAGGTGTTGCTATCTGTGCCAGTGGAGGGAGTATCTATGCCCCACCTTAAAAATGGATCTAATGTATCATAGTAGCTCTGATGGCTGAGGGGATGACTTTACCACCATTAGTTCATAATTTTTCTACTAGAAAACTTTTTTTAGAAGATAGACTTTTCATGTATAATTATTTCTGAAGAAGTGATGATAGAAAGTATTCAATATGTTCGTGTATTTTATAATTTTCTGCCCGGTTACGATTCTCTTCCAATTACTAAGTTTATCCAGTGGTAGGAAGAAAAAAGCAGAAAAGCAAAATAGCTAATGACTAACATTTCTATGCACTTTTAAGATTTGCAAAGAGCTTCACATTTATCATCTCTTTGAAATTTTACAGTCTCTTGGCTCTGACAAGCTGTATTTAATTAATTCACAAATGTTCTAATTTTAACTATGGTCAGCAACTCCACAGCCCATTCTGACCACTGACAACTCTACCAAGTTTGTGAGGGGAGAAAAGGAATCCAAAATAAAAGCTAGTGTTCAGCGTAGCAGGTCTGGCCCCCCAAAGTCACCTGAATTCTTACTGCACCCCTCCACCAGGGATGTCTTTGTTTTAGTGTTGAAGATGTCCCTCATACAAGGTGGAAATATTCATTTCAACAAAAATTAAGCATCCATGTGCTAAAGTTAAGTTGTTTTTGCCCCCAAAAAGTTTACATTCAACTTAGAGAAAACAATATAGATAAGGATTACTAAGTACAAATAAATATGAGGGACCCCGGGGGGGGGGGGGTACACTAACAACTGGGGTAGCAAACGACACAGTCTGTGGAAGGTAACACTTGAGCTAACTCTTAAAGGGAACAACAGTTCCAAAAGACTGAAAAGAGAAGAAAGAGCATCCCGAGTATAGAGGTATAACCTGGTCTACATGGAGAAGGAGATAGAATGTCACAATGAGGAAAGAGCAAGTAGGACAGATCAAATTTAAAAAATAGGGATTCAGTCTTGAAAAACAAGATTAGAGACAAATGGTGAAACCTTAGCAGAAGAGTTTATGTTCAGTCCCAAATGCAATGACAATTTCTTGATCAGGAAAGACACAGCCAGAGCTAAACTCTAGGAATAATGATTTGCAGCTATGTGAAAGATAGATTGGAGAAAGGTGAGACAGAATGCAAGGAGACCAACAAAGAGGCGACTTCAGTAGTTCTGGTGAGTTTTGGGAAGATTAATTTTATCTTGGTTATTCATTCATCTAAGCTATATCTTGGTCTTGCCTTTTAAAAAGAGGGATTAGAAGCAAGACAAACTAAAATGAAGAATGAAGAGGGGAGAATGATGAGTTGTAGAGGCTTGGAATTCATTCACTGGAGAGGAAGCCTCTCCCTTCTCCACATGGGCCAGGCTGTACCTCTATACCTGGGATGCTATCTCTCTTCTTCTTAGTTTTTTGGAACTGTTGGTTCCCTTTAAGAATTAGCTCAAGTGTTACCTTCACCTTGTAGGTGAAGACCCTACAGGGAGCCACATGGTCTCAGAAGAGGAGGAACAAAGTCCATTTCCACGAGTAACAAGGACTTTCATATACTGCATAGATAGACATCATCAATGCCAAGACACAGTCCTCATCGAGGGACAGTAATGAGGACCTGGGGCATACACAATGCCTTTCTTACCACTACAGAAGTACAATAGGACCTTGTTTTATGAGACCAGTGAGTTCCAAGTTGAAGCTCACACGTTAATAGTAGACCTCATTATTTAATAAGTATTTCTTATAGGAACATAACTAGGCACTTTACGACTTAGGCTCACCAGAGCTCCTAGCATCACTACTCTTCTACTTTGAGGCCATTACTAATAACTAAATAGTGTTAATGAAACAAAGGGAAACACTGCCTCAACTTGGACACGTCTTGTTATAGTCAAGAACTCTTGAAAACCACTGATTTGGGAGCTAATGTTTGGCACAAAACAATGAAATGACTCACGCTAACACTTCTCAGAGTGAGAATGAGCTGGTTTGGGTGAACTGCTGTGAGACTTCACACCACTTGGGAAAATGGCTGAGATTTAGCATGTAATTAAATCATTTTTATTTTATGTATTTTTCTGCCTTTATTTTTTTTTCAATCACCAGTTGCCCAGCTTATACCTGAATCCTCATGTATTGAATTTTCATAAAACGGGGTTCTTCTGTAACTGTTAAAGGCACATTTTCAAAACTACTTCCTGTAGGCAAAGAGAGAGGTCTTTTCTCTACATTGATCATCATTTTTCCCAACTACCTTTTCCCTCCCCCATTCTCTTCCCTATCCCAAGTCCAAGATCTATATTTCTCTCGATGCTGTATTTTCAAGCCATCATTTGTGGACTCTCAGTTCCCTTCATCCTCAGATCCTCCCAGTTCTTCCCTTTGGCTACATTCACTGTCCTTTCTCCTTCTAAGCCTGCCATTATCACAGGAACTTGTAAACCTTAAATGTGATCACCACAGGGGAGGAAAACAGGCAGAAGAAATGCTATAAATGGTTCAACCAACCAGGCACCTGAAGGAGTATCTAGCCAGAGATGTTATATGTTAAATGCTGAACAGCAACTACCAGAAGCCTGGTGTGCAGCAATCAGAATGTGACAGCTCAATCTGAGTTGAGACATAGTAGCACGAAGCAAGAAAATGCAGAGATGCACACAGCTGCTGCGAAAAAAAGAGAAAAAAAAGAAAGGAAGAAAAAAAGAAAGACAGCTGCTAATCAGCAGCCTGGCAGCCTCCATACACATGTACCCCATGCAGAGGACCAGAAGTAGCAAGCCCATTCTTTCACAATGAGACTAATGTCAGCGTCAAAAACAAAAGACAGGAGATGAAGAGAGATCCCATTCCTCCTGCTTCTGGAACTTCATCAGTCTCGACTCTGGGGCTCAATTGCCAATTCATTCCTTTTCCTGCCTTTTTTTTTCCTGTAGCAAGTATACTCTTTTCCAGCGCTGCTCTATCGCCTTTGAACATCCCAATAGCTATTGGAGAGAAGGCGGGAACTGTCACTCCATTACTCCTGCTTCCAGCCAGCATTAAAATATCATTCAAATCTCAGGGGCCCCATTTCAGCTGGAAACTTGAAGCCTACAATATTTGGGTGGATTCATCATTTCCAGGGAAAGAGTTTCTAACCATTCCAGGATCCGGTGTTTTGTCCTCTGACTTAAATTCTCGATCAGAAGTTTTGCTTTCAGCAAATATATATATATATATATATATATATGTGTGTGTGTGTGTGTGTGTGTGTGTGTGTGTGTGTATGTATAAATTTACATATATGTATATCTACACACACGCACAATTAGAGTGAAAAAACAGATGCCATCTAAATGCTAAAGAAAATGAATGAGCACTCTGAAAAGAAAAAAAAAACTAAATTAGAGGTACAACAATAAATCACCGCTCTTCAATTTTCTGTTTATGCTCAGCCAAGTAGGTTTTAGGTAAACTTGAGTGACCCTATATAGTTTATGTACTGTCGGAGAAAGAAGATGCTTCTGGGACCCGGAAAGATAAGCAATTAAGTGTTTGGAAAGTTGGCTTGCCATTTTTTCTTGGGTGGGACCTAGAAGGAAGAATGGAATTGAGAGTGGAAGTATGACAATGTTATGAGAGTAAATCAACTCTGAGTATATTGAAAACAAGCATGAGGCTTATAAAGAAATCATGAAATATAGGCAACAAGGTTCATTGTTAGGAAAATATTGGGAATTACGTAGCTAGCAAAGGTATTGGCTCAGTTGAAAACAAGAAATGGTTCCTTTAAAATTGTTGCCTATTTTATGGATACCTTGGTGATATTAAGGGAATCTTTCATTCAATAAGTATTTATTAAGTACCTTCTATGTGGTCATACCCTCAGTGGCCCATCTTCTATGGGGCAACTAGGTGGTACAGTGGACAAAGAACAAAGCCTGGAATCAGGAGGATCTGAGTTCAAATCCAGCCTGAAATACCAGCTTTGGGACCCTGAGCAAGTCACTTACCCCCATTTGTCTCAGTAATGCATCTTTAAATGGGAATATACCAAAGAAGGAAATAGCAAACCCCTCCAGTATCTTTGCCAAGAAAACCCCATGGACAAACTCCATGGGGTCATGTAGAATTGGACATACCTGAACAATAGCAATTGTGGCCAAGCACTGTACAAGGTGCTAGAGATATAAAGACATGAATAAAACAGTTTTTGCCTTTAAGGAGTTTGTGTTTTGCTGGAAGAAGGGAGAAATCGACATGAGCACATGAGCAAATGCATAAAACTGCAAAGTAAATGCAAGACAATAGGGAACACACTAACTCAGCATGCCGTTGTTAGGTGCTTCTTGTTAGCAATCACAAATAAAATAGAATGATCAGTCTAGATAACAGTTTAGGTTACTTTTAGCTCTGATTCTGTGACTCTTTAACTTCCTTTACAAGAAGACTTTGTTTTTTAAACATGACATTCTCTTGTTCCACCTCTCTACAATTAATGCAGCTGTGAACTGTGAAGAACTCAGAAACTTTCCCTATAGCAAGCATACTTTGAGCGAAATCTTCCTCCAGATCCTTCTAGCTCTTCCTCCCTACTTCTCGCTAGGTTTTGAAACAAGGGCAGTCTGCAATACTGAGGATGACTGAAAATGTCATTCTGACCCCTCTTTATTGGTTATTGGTATCCAGGGGGTTGTAATTTGGTGTGATCCAGAATCAAGTCTCTTCTGCTGGGTTTAAACATTCTGGAAATCCTTCATATGGTTTATTACTCCAACCCACACTGGATTTAATGCCCACCTGCACAGAGATGGATTCTTGTGGGGATCCTACAAAGCTAGAGAGAATATATACAAAGAGACATTACCATCAAGCCAAATGGTCTACTCTGTGTTTAATCCCTCAGGAAACTCCTAACATAAGCCATCAAATGAAACTTGTCCCGGGAACACACAACCCAAAACTCAGACACACAGGAAAAACATAGCCAGATTCCCCAGAGCTAGATGGCTCTGCCAGAGATTTTTTTTCACATACTCTAACTCTTTCCAACACAATGATGTCTGTAGTCCCAGCATAATGCCAGTTTAGAAACACCAGCCTGGAAGTCTATGCTCTTCCCTAGTTTTATCAGTGGCCTACAGGCAGCCTCAGAATAGAACAGACTAATGCCTTCATTAAGGTTGTTGGCAAAATCTGCTGCCTTCCTGCTCCAAGAAATCAACTGCCTATGCCTCACACTTGCAGATGACACAAAGCTAGGGATGTTCCCTAAAATGTCCTTGAGTCAATTCTAATAAAGTTAAACTTAATAGAGATAAATGTAAAGTCTTACACTTGGGTTTTAAAAGTCAGCTTAGTAAATTCAAGATTGGGGAGAGGTATATAACTGGATAATATTTCATCTGAAAGAGATGAGAGGTTTAGAGGACCACAGCTTCAATACGAGTCAACAGTGTTACATGAAAACCAAAAGAAATGAAATCTTGGGCTGCATTAAGAGAAGTTTCATTTCTGGGAGCATTATACATTATAGTAGGGGAAAGGAACAAACCTTTATTAAACACCCGCTATATGCCTGGCACTGTACTAAGCACATTACAAATATTATCTCATTTGATCTTGACAGCAACTCTGGGAGTAGATGCTATTACTGTTTCCATTTTATAATTGAGGAAACTGAGGCGGAAAGAGGGTCTGGGTTCACACAGCTAGTGGATTGAACTCAGCAGTGCTGGATTCCAAGCCAAGCACTCTAGTGGTCTCTGGAGTGACAGGGGCCACTTTTCTTGACCTAGTAAGCCAATCTCTGAGGTATTATGTTCAGTTCCAGGCACTTAATTTTAGAACAGATTTTTATAAGGGGGAGCATTCAGAAGAAGTCAAGAAGGATGGTTAAGGACCTTGAAATCATGCCAGATGAGGACTGGTTGAAGGAAATATATATATAAGTCTGGGGTGGGGGAAAAATTCAAGCTCTCATCAGTGTCTGATGTATAGAAGAAAGACTGGATACATTCTGCCTGGCCTTAGGGTACATAGCAAGTAGCAATGGGGAGAAGCTTAATGTAAAGAAAAATTAGAATGTTAACTAGGAATTTTTCCATCCAGGCAATGTTCACAAATTGTGCCTGAGATAAACAGCGCTGTGCCCTTTGTTGAGGATGGGGTGGAATGGCACTCCAAAGAAAGATGGCAGAGCCTGTGGGGCACTACCCTAAAACTGCTGCCATGGACCTTATCCCAACAGTAGTCAGGTTTGAGGAGGAGACCACCAATCTGGGAGCTTCCCATTTTAAGGAGTTTTTACTGGTAACTAGCTACTACACTCTACTGCTTCTTTACTTTTGAAATCCTGTAAGTCTTACCATCGAGGTTCCCCTTCCTCTCCCCTAGGTACAGCCATGGATAAACTTAACTAACAGTCAAAGCAAATGGGTTGCCTTAGGAAGTAGGCTTCTCCCCAACTAGAATTGATGGAGCAGAGGCTGAATGACCACTTGTCAGGTGTCGTGTACAGAAGATTCCCGCTCAAGTACAAGGGGGAGGGTCTAACTCTAAGATTCAATATTCAGATTGTGGAAACTACATTAGGAAGCTAATACCATTGTTCCATTCATATCATTCCTTCTTCTACTGACAAATGCTCTCTATCATTTGGTCTATTGGATAGATTTCTCAGCTTCTAATCTGTAAAATGGGGCAATAACCTCAAGTATCATGAAGAATAACTAATAAACCCAGAACTCCACAAATATAAAAGCTATATAAATGCTAAATAAGAGCAGTCAATCATCAGTTTGCTGTGAGCTGACACAGTCCTGTTCCCTATTTCCTGGAGTAGTCTGTCTTATTGCCAAGCAAAGCCCATTTGGTTAACTTGTCAGAGATCTATAACAGACTGCAATGATATCATCAGTCTCAGTCCCTGTTGGGGACTCAAGCAGGTGGTACTGAGAACAGAGGGTTGACACACTGAGACATATCACCCAAATATGCTGAGCCACCAAGCCAGCTAATTTTCCTGCTATTCTTAGCGAGGCAATTATTTTAAACTGCCATAATTCAAAAGTGACTTTCTTCTTGCCACTAAAATATAGCAAGTCAGGAGCCTATAAAGAAGATGCATGCCTGTGGATGCTTTGACAAGAAGAATGAAACCCAAGTCTTGGGGCCTTATTTAGCGTCATTGAATTCTGGGCATGTACTGTCTATTTAAAGATTAGGCATTCCAAGGATTTGTAACCCATACAGCTCATTAATATTTGGCCACTGTCCCTTAAATAATGACCAGCTAATACCAGCTTGAAAGGTCTACTGGGTATTTGGTAAAACACTTTCTGTTTCTTTTTAATATCCTTAAGTTTTGCTTAGCATATGGAATAGAATATCATATTGGGAATCAGGAAGACCTGGATTCAAATTCTGCCACAGATATTTACGAGCCAGGAAACTATGAGCAAGCCAATTCACCTCTCTGAGTTATACTTTCCTCGTCTAGAAAATGAGGATAATAATATCTCGCAGGGATGCCATGAGGGTCAGTTGAAGTCAACGTAAAGCAGTGAGAAGGATTATGGATTTGGAGACAGAGGACCTGGGTTCAGACTCTGATTTTTCTACTTATGACTTGTATAGCCATCAGCAGATCTCAACCTTTCTTGGCCTCAGCTTCTTTATCTGTAAAATGGAGGGCACTGGACTAAATGACCTCAAAGATTCCTTTGAGTCGAGAATCTGTCAGCCTTCGTAGGTAATGCAGAGTAATGTACATACTTTCAAGTGCTTTATAAATGTCAATCATTATTAATGATGAGTAATTTCTTCACATTCCTTATCCAATGAGCCCCAATGACCCTTTCCAGTCTTTTCCTCTTTCTTCTCACCACCAATCCTGCCCTCGCCCTGCACAATGAATAGCAGATGAGCTAACCTACTCTTTCACAAAGAATGTCCTTATTCTCACTTGAACTCTCTCCCCGACACCCTCCATTCCTCCTAACACAGGCTCATTATTCTCCCTCCTCCTTTTTTTCTCATTTCTTTTTTTCAAACCCTTACCTTCTATCTTAGTATCAATTCTAAGACAGAAGAGCAGCAAGGGATAGGCGATCAGAGTCAGGTGACTTGTCCAGGACCACATAACTAGAAGTGTACAGAGCTAGAAGTGTCTGAGACCAGATTTGAACCCAGATCTTCTTGGATCCAGGTCTAGTGCTCTGGTGTCCTTAATCTCATTGTCTCTCTCCTTCTCTTGGACTTTGCTTCATCAGTCAGCCCTTCTCTCTCATGCCTCTAAATATCATACCTAATCTCTTCAATCCTAATCCATCAATTACACAGTGGATATTCCATACCTCCTGACCAGGAGGCATCTCAAACTCAACATACCCAAATCAGACTTCATTCTCTTTCTTCACAAGTCCACTTTCTTCTCTCTTTCTATCCTGAGCACTACCAACCATTCATTCATCTAGGTTCACAAACTTGTAGTCTCATTCTCAATTTCTTAGTCTCTCTCCCCTCCCCCTTTACCACCTACTTGGTTCCCAGTTCTTGTCAATTCTACCTCCATGACATAGGCATCCTCTATGTACTCTTTGCATGGACACCATCCTCATGTAGGCTTTCATCAACTGAACTATGGCAATAGCCTTCTAATTGGCTTCTCTGCTTTCCTACCTTGCCCTCCTCCATTTTAACCTCCACATAGCTGTTAAAGTGATTTTCCCAATTCTAGGGTGAAATACAGCTCTTTCTCTTCCATTTACCATTCAAAGCCCTTCAAAAAGCCAACTTGCCTTTCCAACTTTATTCTATACTTTCTTTCATGTCTACCATTCCAACAAACTGGTCTTCTTGCAGTTCTTCATACCTGATACCACATCTCTCATCTCCAAGTCTTTGCATCGATTGTCCTCTATGCTTGGAGTGGCCTTCCCTCATGGAGTTACCTTTAATACTTAGCTCAAATACCACCTTCTACAAGAAGATCTTCTCTGTTTTCCCCATCTGTAAGTGCTTTATCCCCACAAAATTACCTTTCAAATGGACATATAAATATGCATATATGTGTAAATGTGTATATGTACAAATATATGCACATTATAACATTTCCTATGAAATATAAACTCCTAGACAGTAGGAGTTGTTTCGTTTTTGTTTCATACTGTTTCATTTGTACATAATTCATAAATATTTGTTGAGTGATTTGAAGGGTGCTCAGGGGTCATTTAGTTCAACCCATACTTGACCAAGAAAGCTGTTAATTGGAATAATCCCCAGCATAAACATACCCCCAAAGTGGTCATCTAGCTATTGTTTGAAGACATTTACTGAGGAACTAGAGAATCTAAAGATTAAAGCCTTAGAGACCCTTGAATCTGATCCTCTTATAGCCAAGAAAACAGAGTCCAGAAGGATAATTCATTTGCTCAAGGTCACATAAATAGTAACTAGTAGACTGGGGATTCAGATCTAGTTCTCTTTCCAATATCTCTTTTTCCAATATATAGAGCTAGACTCTACAGGTTGGATAGAGTTTAGGGTAGAAGAAAGAGTAAGAGCAAATATTTAGAGTTGGGAAGAAGAACATGTTTGTGAAAGAGAAAAAGGGCTTGGCTAGTTGGACTACAGGGTATATCTTAGAGCAGTGATGGGCAAACTTTTTAAAGAGGGGGCCAAAGGAAAGGAAATGCTCATCTGTCAGACTGTTTCTAGGGCAACTCTTTCGAAGTTTCATTGTATTGTATCCTACTCATTGTATTCGTCAGATTAGGAATAATGTGGCCAGATAGAACATTTCAGGGGGCCACATCTGGCCCTCGGGCCATAGTTTGCCCATCACTGTCTTAGAGGGTAATAGAGAATCAAGTTAGATAGGTAGAATAGTGCCTAATCATGATGGTTCTTAGATGCCAGTCTGAGAAGGGTAGAAATTTTCAGCCAAGAGTTTCTAAGTTGTTCTAAAGAAATCTAATACTAAACAAGATCTGAAAAGTCGTTTCATCGAAAAAATTTTTGATGCTGCCAATATTTTCCCCTCTAACATATTTGATAGGTAATTATGTATGCAAATGCTTATAACATGTGGCAATTTGTCCAGTTTAGAAAATGGTTTAATTTACTTGATTCTGTGCCAAAATTTCATTAATTACCCCTTTCCACTCCCAAACTCATTCCCACTTTTCTACCTAGAAAAACATTTCAGGATTCATCAATATATTCCAACTCTAAAAGTGATCCATAACCAAATTCATATGGGAAATGCTAATAAAGGTGATAGGGATCCATAAAATAATCTTTAATTTACCATGTAAATAGATTTAGGGAAATAAAATTAAATCTGTAATATTATAGTCATAAAGTCCTGATGGATATGGATATCTATCCATCACTAAGTGCTCAAAGATTTGGCAATGTCTTTTATAGTTGTCTGACTCTTCACAGCCTCATTTAGGGTTTTCTTGGTAAAGATACTAGAGTGGTTGGCCATATCCTTCTCCAGTTCATTTGACAGATAAGGAAACTGAAGCAAATAGGTTAAATGGTTTGTCCAGCTAGTAAGTATCTGAGGCTAGATTCGAACTCATGAAGATGAGTCTTCCTGGCTCCAGGCCATGTGCTCTATCCACTGTGCCAGCTAGCTGCCCAAAATGGCAAACCGCTACTTTCTTTAGTCCATTCCATTTTTAGAAAACTCTTTCATCTCCCTCTCTCTATTGGTTACTCTCCAACTGCCTGGGAAGGGAGAGAAAGTTAATGGTGCAGCTCTGATGGTGATCTGGCCTGCGAGGGACAGGCAGGACTTATCTTCTCTCCACGGTCATCCTCGAAGCCAGGCGTCACATCTTGTCTAATTGTGAATCTCCCCAGGATCAAGTAGAATAAATAAATAATAAGTGTCTAGTTTTGTCGTAGTGGGTTTCTTTTTTTAAGCCTGAAAAAAATAACAAAATCAGCATATTTATGGGCAAAGTGCATGAGTTAGAGTTAGTAGAAAAATAAGGTTGCTCCGCTTGGTACGATGTATCATCATAGATCAGAACTTGAATTCTACCTCGGACATTTTCTAGCAGCATAACCTGGCCACAAAGGCACTTAACTTCCCTTAGCTTCAGTTTCATCATCGATAAATTAGAGATCATAATAGCATCTATCTCCCAAGGTTCTTATGTGGAGCAAATGAGAATATATATTAAGTGCTCCGGCAACCTTGAAGTATTTTATGTATGTGGCAGAAAATAGGGAAAAGTCTTCTCCAAAGAGATGGAGGGGAAAATGAGATGGAAAAGAAGGTGAAAATAATATCAGGTTCTTTGTAGAATCTCAGCTTTACTCCCTTTCTGTTTGGGATAAAGGCAGCTGGGAGAGCTCTTGCTGGGACCAAGCGGAGGAAATAGCTCATCTTTGCTTAGAGCTTTGACGTTTCTAAAGCACTTTCATCTCAGCAGTGCCCCAATAGGTAAATATCACCACTCCCTTCTTAAAGATATGGAAACTGAGGCTTATAAAGGTTTCTTCAGAGGCTTTCCCAATAGCATGAGGGAAGAAATGCCATCAGTAACAGCCAGATGTATTCACCCTTTGGAATTCATTGCCAAACAATCACAAAATTATAGATTTATAGCCAGAAGGCACCTCACTCAGTGCAAAGCTGACCCAGATATAATTTCTGAGGCAGAAGATGGGGGAAAGGGGCAGCCAGTTTTCCAGACAGAGTCCAGGTTACTTGAGCATTCAACAGGCTGGGAAATGGTTTATTCATGATATTAATAGCCAGTTGTGACTTTTTGATTCGTCGAGCTCTCTCCAGTATGTCTGCTTTCTGAGGTTCCTGGGCCCATACAAAGCTGGCTTGTTAACAGCAGCTGGTGCTAACCCCAGGGAAATTAGGGCAACTTGAGGGCAGAGGGAGCCTGGGAACCAGGGAAGTGGGTAAATGACAAGGGAAAGCTTTGCTCATACCAAAATGTTACCTAGGGTTGGCCCTATGCCCAGGAAAGGGGGGAAAAAACTCATCCTTTTCCCAGGATCTGGAATAAGATTGCAGGATTTAGAGTAAGAAATGACCTAGACTTTCTAACCCTTAAGTACTGGCATATAAAACAACAGTTAGAAAATGTCAATTATATATTTATGGTTCTATCAACATATCGCTGGATGATAAAGCTCAGTTTCCCAATTAGATAAACTTTTTTTTGTTATTCTTGTTATAAGACTTAAAAATACACTAAAATCTGTCCTTATTCCTATCTTTGTATCTTCTTGAAAAAATAGATCTTAGACAATCATCTGGTCCAGTGGTATCAAACTCAAATAAAAACAGGAGCCACTAAACTGTACTTAAGGGTCTCTGTGATGCCATATAATGATTTAATTTAAAATGGAATGTTTTATGTCTTTCATTGTATTTTTTTTTATTTTGTTAAATAGTTCCCAATTACATTTTAATCATATTCTGCTTATTCTATTTATTTGTTATTCTATTTAATGTCATCCTGGCCACCCTAGGAAGTGCCATGTATTTGACATTCTAATGGGGGAAAAAAACACACAGGAGGGAGCTGAGAAGGTGGAGATAGCAGATAAGAAGGGAAAGGTACCCACCAGTGGGCATGATGTCAAGTCAGGAAAATCAGAAGGGCTGGGAGGGAAATGACCAACCAGGGCTCCTCTCCAAAATGGAAGCCCCAGGGGAAATTCAAAGATGGGAAAATGGGCTGGTATAGAGAAGGGATGTCCCAAGGTAAGGAGAACCTGGGGCTTAAGCTGGAGGCAGAAACTGAAGTATGGTGGCAAAGTCTGGAAACAGAGCGAGGAGAGGAACAAAGCTTAGCCAGCCTAGACCCATACCCAAAATGGAGGAATTAACCAATGGCGGCTCCAGGGTGAGAAAAGCCTGAGCCCCAAGGGAAGTTCCAGGGTGAGACAGAAGCTGAGACGTGATAATAAAATCCAGAAAATCAGAAGCAGAGCCAGGAAGGGCAAAAAATATTAAACTTGCAACTGACATTTTGAGGCTAATTCATCTATAAATTAGGTAGTGTATATGTTTAGCTCTAATAACTAAGCAAGGGAATATAATAATAATAAGAAGAAGAAGAAGAATCAATAATAAGAATAACTTAGCTGCTGGGGAGCTAAGGAAGAAAAAAAAAGCCATGATACTCCAGAAAAGCTTTTGACATCAATTTGACCTGAAGCCTACAAGTCATTCTGAGAGAGTTTTCACCTGGTTGAATCCTAGAATTTGAAGAGAATTTAGGGGCCATCTAGACAAATCAAAATTAATTGAACATGTTCTTCTAAAGTCTATGGATAAAACAAAGGGAAAAAAAACCATTATTTGTAGCAGTTAAAGAATAAGAAAGGTACTGGACTAAACCTCAATATGTTCTTTCTTTAAAATTTTTTTTCTCTTTAAAAATTTCACTTTTTATATGTTTTTAATTAAAAGATTATTTTGGAGAGTAGAGAAGAAGGAATAATTAAATAAATGAGCTTCCATATAATCTCTGTTAACCTTGCCTATGGGAAGCCTGGCAATTTAGCCTACAAGGTTATAATATAATCAGGATACCACCATTCAATTGATAGCACCATACCCTAATTGCCAATAAAATAACAAAGTGGAAATTAACAACCTCTGGAGTACTAAATCTGCAGACCTAAACATATAAAATACCAAAAACACTTCCACTGGATAGAAGAAAAAGGTCTAATTTTAATTTTCCGGAGATCAATTCGGTCCTGGATCCTAAATCTAAGTTCCTCTCTTAGTTCACCAAATAGGTAGTTTTTGTTGATGTTATTGTTATAAGCTTTGCCAGTATCCTGAAGGACATCCCTGAACTTTTGGTTTCTTCTTAATGTCCTTAAAGAAATATAAATAAAAGCCTACCAGGCAGATCTTTGCCTCAGGTTTTTTTGTTTGTTGTTTTTTGCTTCTATTTAACCTTCATTTTGCACCATTTGATTACGTCATCTCATATACCTTGTCAGTGGCTGAGCTATTTTAACAAGCTCTTTCTGTAGGCTAAGGTGTATTTTTTAAAGTAGGGTCACATGGCACCTAATAATTAGAAGCTGAATGTCTTTGCTTTCTAGTTACACTTGAGTGTTTTCATCATTCCAGAGAGTGTTGTCTTCTCAATTTTCTGGCTCTATTCATTCCATTGGCAAAAAAGGTGATAGTTAAAGAAAAGACAGAATATGAGATCATGGAAGAAGACAATAGAAAGGAATTAGACCAAAGGAGTAGTGATGACCAGGACTTCGGGGACTCCCATAGCTGAGAGTAGAGAAGAGAATAAAGCAAATCTAGTAAAAAGAACAGAGAAGGCTGAGATGGAGAGATCAGAAAAGAGCTGCTAGGTGGCCCAGTGGATTGAGAGCCAGGTCTAGAGAGAGCAGGTTGTGGATTCAACTTTGGCCTCAGATACTCCCCAATGGTGATCCTGGGAAAGTCACTTAACCCCAATTGTCTTACAGCTCTTCTGCCTTGGAATGGATACACAGCATTGATTTTTTTTAACTTGAAATATACTTTATTTTTAAAACATTGTATTGTTTTGTTTTGTTTTGACATTACATTTATAGAGTACTCCCATGTTGTAAAAGGTCTTTTGAAGCAAAGTAAAATGCATGATAAAAACTATGCTGTGAGTAAATGTTTAACAACCAGCTTTCTGGACCAAAAAAAAAGTATTATACACTTTTCAGTTTAGCCTACATTATTGACATTTTCTCCATCACTTAAGTCTAAGAAGTCAATAAAACAATAAATCAGAACCTGATTTGTGGTATTTAATCACTTCCAAAGTGTAAAAGCACTGAAAATTGAACAGTCAGCTCCCACTTTGAGCTGTCTTCAGCAACCCCCTGCACTGACAACATCTGAAAGTTCATGCAACATTTGTAGCTCTCCCCTCAACTTTCTGTTTTTGTTGTTTTTTTGTAAACCCATACCTTCCGTCTTGGAGTCAATACTGTGTATTGGCTCCAAGGCAGAAGAGTGGTAAGGGTAGGCAATGGGGGTCAAGTGACTTGCCCAGGGTCACACAGCTGGGAAGTGTCTGAGGCCAGATTTGAACCCAGGACCTCCCATCTGTAGGCTTGGCTCTCAATTCACTGAGCTACCCAGCTGCCCCCTCAACTTTCTGTTTTTAAAGAAATGGATAGAAATATATTCTCTCCTTTCCATTCCCCACTCCATTGGGCAAAAAAAGAAAAAAACAGATTTTTTGGTAACAAATATGCATAGTCAAGCAAAACAAATTTTCTCAGGGACTTTATATGAAAATATGTATTAATTTCTACTTAAAATCTGTCAGGTCTCCATAAAGAATAACATATTTCACCACTGGCCTTCTGAAGTCATGAATTGGTCATCTCTTGGTTATGTGGTTTTCAAAATGATTCTTTTTTTCAGCATTCTTTTTATAGTGTAAATAGTTCTGGTTCTACCAATTTCTTTCTTCTTTAGTTTCAAAAAGTCCTCAAAATTTTGTGTTTTTATAATATTGATGCAATAGTATGAATTGTTCTGGTTCTGCTTATTTCACTCTGCATCAGTTTATATGTCTTTATAAAATCATCTGTTTTCTCATCTTTTAAAAACTCTTACCCTTTGTCTTAGAGTTGATACTAAGTATTGGTTCCAAGGCAGAAGAGTGGTTAGGGCTAGGTTGATCTGGGGTTAAGTGACTTGCCCAAGATCACACTACTAGATCAGATTTTAACTCAGCACCTCCCATCTTTAGGCCCGGCTCTATCCACTGAGTCACCTCACTGCCCCTCCTCATTTCTTAATAGCACAATCCAGTATTGCCAGCACTGACATAAATGTCTTTTATGACAAATGACAAAAAAGGCCTTTCATAAATGCTTGTACTTAATTGTTTTACGTTATAAGAAATATGATTGTGAAATACTGAAAAAAGTAATTTTTAAAAGAAACCTATCAGAACTTGAACATCTAATTTACCATCATTCCATTTGTACTCTTCACCTTGGAAGACTGTAGGTTTCACAGTATTGATTCTAAGATGGAAGGTAAGGTTTTAAAAAAAAACACAACAAAAACAAAAAGTTGAGAGGAGAGCTACAAATGTTGCATGAACTTTCAGATGTTATCAGTGCAGGGGGGTGCTGAAGACAGCTCAAACTGGTTGCTGACTGTTCAATTTTCTGTGCTTTTACACTTTGGAAGTGATTAAATACCACAAATCAGGTTCTGATTTATTGTTTTGTTGACTTCTTAGACTTAAGTGATGGAGAAAATGTCAATAATGTAGGCTAAACTGTAAGGTTTAAAGTAACTGTAAGGGTTAAAGTAAAAGAAAGAGAACACAGAAATTAAGAAAATTTTAAAGGTATACGCAGTGGTTCCCAAACTTTTTTGGCCTACTGCCCCCTTTCCAGAAAAAATATTACTTAGCCCCATGGAAATTAATTTTTTTTAATTTTAATAGCAATTAATAGGAAAGATAAATACACCTGTGGCCATCACTGCTTCCCTGGGATCGCTGCAGCACCCACCAGGGGGCGGTAGCACCCACTTTGAGAATCACTGGTATATAGTCAACTAGAGTAAATGTTCCAGACTAAAGGTTCTTAACCTTTCTAGGGTCATAGACCCCTTTTGAAGTCTGATAACACTTATTTATCCTCTTTTCAAATAATGCTACTAAATTCATAAAATAAAATATTTTGGATTGCAAAGGAAACCAATTATATTGATATAAAGATGTAATTTTTTCCCATCCAACTTCATGGGCCCCTTAAAATATATGCACTCTGTGGATGCTAGGGTAAGAAATGCTGAATGTGGACAGATGAAGAAGAATGATAACAAAGAAAAATTCCTTGGATGTTCCCTAAGAAATATTAAAGTCATCTATGTGTTTTTGAAATGAAATTGTTTTCTAAAGCTCTTAAAATATGAAGATGTTGGTCATAATGAAGAAGAACATTTCAAGCATTTAAATATTAATGATGTAGACTTTCTCCTTGTAAAGGTCAATTCCTCAACCCCTTCCTTTTCTATCCTTTCCTGCCTTCTCCAGAATTTTCCCTCTATCTCTTTGTCTTTGTTTTTGTCTCTGTGCCTCTGACTCTGTCTCAGCTCTATCTGTCCATCTCTATCTGTCTCTCTCCCTCTCTCTTTTCCCTCCCTCATTCTTTCCCTCTCTCATCTTTCTTTCTCCATCTCTTGGTTCCTTCCTTGTTCCCTACAGATATACCCATCTCTCCCATACTTTAAAAAAAAATTCATCTCTAGTTTCCACTATTCTTTCAAGCTATCATCCTATCTCTCTTCCCTTTTTCTCCCAGAAAATACAGTCTATTATTAACTCTGCTGCTTTTTCTCACTTTTCACTCCTTTGAAGTCTGGTTTCTGACTTCATCACTCACCTGAAACTTTGCTCTCCAAAATTACTAACAATCTCTCAATTACCAATCTCTCAGATTTAATGGCCTCCATTCAGTCTTCATCCTTCTTGCCTTCTCTGCAGTTCTGGAGTGCTGAGAAGTTAAATATCCTTTCTGGGACACACAGCCAGTATGTGTCAGGACTTCCTGAGTCCAATGGCTAATGCTCTAACCACTAGAACAAGTCGACTTGCCTTCATTTATTATTTTAGTCATTATATGCAACACCAACATCTATGGTGTTTGGGCCAAATACAAAAAAAGTGTTGGTTCCAAATTGCTAAAGTGAAATCACATCTTACCTTCTTTATAATAAATGATAAACTACAAAAATTGAGATATGTCTTGGCAGTTATAGTCTAGATATTAGATAGTTTTGCTTAGCTCTTTTTTATGGAAAATTACTGTTGTGGATGGAGGTCAGTTTAGTGGGAAATGACTGGTGTAACTAAACAACCAAAAAAAGATCAATTAAAAAATTTAAAAACAAAAAGAATCAAAATTTCCCTCCAGCTGAAAACCCTCAGGATTCTATGCTAAAAGGCAGCTGAGGAGGCTACTTTCTTTTCTTTTTAAAAATTAATTTGTTTGTTGATTACATTAAAATTCCCAGGTATCTCCCTCCCTTTTTCCATTCCCCCCCTCCCCAGAGAAGGCATCACCTAACAAAAACTAAGTACATATACGTAAACTATTTTCTTGCTCCTATTTATCAATTCTTTCTCTGGAGGTGGACATTTGCAATTGATTCTTCAAACAGTAATTCTGTAGCTGTATATAATGTTATCTTGGTTCTAGTTATTTCATTTTTCATAATTTCTTTCCATATTTTTTTTGCAAATTAACCTACTCATTATTTCTTCCAGGGCAGTAGTATTCCATCACAATATATGCTCCAACTCCTTTAGTCATTGCCCAATAAATGGGCATCTCCTCAATTTCCAGTTCCTTGCCACCACAAAGGGAGCTGCTATAAATGTTTTAGAACATATATGTTCTTTTCTTTTTCCCCCGATCACTTTGGAAAACAGACCCAACAGTGATATTACTGTGTCTGAAGGTTTACCAGTTTTATAGCTCTATGGGCATAATTCCAGACTGCTTTCCAAAATGGTTGGATCAGTTCACAGTTTCACCAACAGTGTATCAGTGTCTCCTTTCTTCTATTTTGTGGGAACATCATTAGAAGATCAGGGGCTTCCATGCCCAGTGCACCCCAGAATGCAAAGCTTCTGGCTAGTTAGGAATAGAAAGATCAGGGACTTTCCATTCAGCAAGGTTCTGGAAAAAATGCCCAGTGTACCCCAGAATGGCAAGCCCCTGATCTTTCTATTCCTAACTACCCAGAAGCTTTGCATTCATGGGGTGCATTGGGCATGGAAGCCCCTGATCTTCTTGTGCTGTTCTCACACTGTTTCAAGGAGGTTACTTTCCGAAGCAATTGATCTCTCTGAATTCCACATGAATCCTCCTTTCCAAATAATTTGATGATCTTTATTTTCTGATATGCTATGTTCTAAGTAGCATATGTTTTTGCTTACAGGACAGTTGTGAGGACCAAATGAAATAAGGTAGATGATGTGTTTTAGCACAACACACAGCTTTATATTCATATCAGTTGTCAGCAGCAGCAGCAGCAGCCCCACCATCATCATTATCAGTGTTGCCATGGAATTGCTACCCTAAACAGTGGCTACAGAAAAGCTAGCTACCACCCAACCAAGCCTCCAAAGAAGGGCTCTGACACCCTGCCCTCTGGTGGTGACACAGAGAACATAACATCTCCAAAATTCAGTAAGTGTTCCCTAAATTCTTATGGCACACAAAGCCCTGTGCTAGATACTGGGGCAGAAGGAGAGGGAAGATGCAGTCCCCTGCCTCAAGTACCTGCACCTCTGGTGGATGTAAATCAGCAGGATGTGGTAACCACTCAGATCCTTAGAACTTCAAGGGACCTTCTAGGTCATCCAGTCCAACTCCCCTTCTTTTTATGTGGGATTCTTCAGGTTCTGTGCTGTCCCCTTCTCCATACAGTGATAAGGATCATTGTATTAATAATCCATCAAAGGAGTTTAATTAACTGAGTGTAGTGTCCAAATTAGCTGCCAAGTGTTACTAATTCTTCAGCTCCTTTCAGATAAATCAGTCCATCTTTGGCATTGCCCAAATAACCAAAGAAATGCCACTTGCCCCTGGACTAGAGTATCCACCACTAATAGTTACTCCAGCCTGAAACCCCAATATGCCATTATGGGGAGGTGCAAAATAGCAGAGTAGAGGCAATAAATAGCCTAGCTGAACTCTCCCAGCATTCCCCTCCAAATAACTTTAAAATAACACCTCAAATTGGATTCTTGGAGGAGCAGAGCCAACAAAAGGTCAGGGTGAGACATTTTTCCAGGTGACAATTTCAAAAGGGGACTATTCCAAAAGTCTCTTGATGAAAACTTGTATCTACCTCCAGAGAGAGCAGATGAACTCTGAATGCCAATCAAGGTATATTTTTCTCGCTTTCTTTATTTTTCTTACTTTTTTGTGACATGTTTAACATGGAAATATGTTCTGTGTGTTTTCATATGTATAATTAACATATTGTTTGCCTTTTCACAGGGTACAAGAGGTACTGGAGGGAGGGAGAGAATTTTGAACTCAAAACAATTTTTTAAGAATTTTAAAAATAAATTAAATTTTAAAAATCACACAGTATGCCATTATGAGTCTTCAGTGCTTAACTAGGAGGTGGGCTTGTGTTTTAAATTCTTGGTGACCAGGTTAAGTTTATATTTCTAGTAAAGTTTCTCCCTGAACTTAAGACAGCCTACTTCTTTCCTGGGCTATTCTGATTTTAAGATGAAAGATAACAATTTCTTTCTCTCTCTCTCTCTCTCTCTCTCTCTCTCTCTCTCTCTCTCTCTCTCTGTGAGTTAAAATTTTTGGTAGGAATGGGGAGGGGAAAAGGGGTGAAAGATGGTTTGAATCTGTGATTTCATTGGTGTGCAGAATTTCATGGCATAGAAACTCCTTCCACCAATACAGATCAGCAACTCATTATCTTCAACATATAGACTGAGTTGTCAGAACCCCTGAGAGGTTGAGTGACTTAGCCCTAGTCACATACAGAGGTAGCAGGTGTTAGAGGCAGGAATTGGTCCTAGGTTTTCCTAATTCTAATGCTAACCCATTGCCTCTATATGACATAACTATGTATGATAGCTAGATGCTACAGTAGTTAGAGCACTGGACTTGGAATCAGGAAGATTCAACTTCATGAGTTCAAATACAGCCTCAGACACTGACTAGCTGTGTGACCCTGAGCAAGTCACTTGATCCTATTTGACTCAATTCCTCAACTGTAAAATGAGCTGGAGAAATGGCAAACCACTCCACTATGTTTGCCAAGAAAACATCAAATGACCTCATGAAGAGTCAGCCATGATTAAAAATTGATGGTACAATATATATATTATGTACTTGAGTATCAAAAAAAAAGAGCTACTCTTTGGAATTCATTATTTGTAAAGTGAGTATAGAAATACTTCCCGACTGTGAAAATCGAGTAACAGAACCATAACTAATGAGGGGTCAAACTGAGCTTTGCCAGAGGAGGCTGAGGTGGAGGGTGTGGGACACATATACTTTCTTCTTGATGTGCTTGAGACTTGCCTTTTAGTTCTCTCCCAGGCTTGTAATGGTAAGGCGGTGCTTCAGGACTTTCCCATGGCCACCCCCCCCCCCAGGGATCCAGTTGTCTTGGCACCCCTTTCCTGGAGCCCTCCTTCTGTGTGACTACTGTAATAGTATAAAGTAGACTCCTTGGGATAGTGTCTCTCTCTCTCTCTCTCTCTCTCTCTCTCTCTCTCTCTCTCTCTCTCTCTCTTTCTCTCTCTCTCTCTCTCTCTTTCTCTCTCTCCCTCTCTCTCTCTCTCTCCCCCCAAAGCTAAACTTAGAGCCAGACTGTCCTCCTCACTGCTAACAAGGTTTGTACCCGCTCCATCCCATCAACACACACACACACACACACACACACACACACACACACACACACAGAGTTATGCAGAGCAGTGGAGGTGAAAGATGGTGAATTTACTTGTCCAATGACACATAAGAAAGCAGTTTCTAAATGATAGTAAGTCAAATGCATTGCAAAGGGGAAGAGTGTGGAAAGGTTTAAAAGAAAATTCAAACACATTAATTCACAAATTTTTTTGAAACTGCTTTGCATCAGGAGATCCTTTTAACTCCACCTTCCACCCTCTGTTAATAGTCCTTGCTTACTGAGGGAGTGAAGGAGAGAGACAGAGACAGAGACAGAGAGAAATAGACAGAGAGAGACAGAGAGAGAGAGAGGAAAGCAGAGGGAGAGACAGAAAAAGATGGAGGAGGAAGAAAGAGAGAGGAGAGAGAGAGAGATTGAATGTATTGAAATATGTTTTTGTTTGCTTACAATATAGCTTCGCAGAATTGAATTTCAGGTCTGCAATCAAGTGGTAACTACTGTGGACTCTTGAGAACTAAGACCCTTTGAGAAATTCTCTCTGTCTATCTGTCTAAAGTTCATTTGCATCCTGTAGTATATGACTTTCCTGGAATCACACAAGCTAAAAAAAAATCAAATCAATAAGAGTAAATGCTTGGTAAAGAATTTGTTTTTCACATAGTCAATAACTAATTATAAGTTAATGCCCTATGTATGAATCAATATTGGAAAGCTAGTCTAAGTAGGTTCATCAAGAAGAGTATGGGAAGGCCCTAAGAATGCTACTTTAGTTAGATTGTTCCCTTTTTCCTCTCTTTCTTCTCTTCTCTCCTCTCCTCTTTTCTTCCTCTCTCCCTGTCTCATAGCCTCGTAGTAATAAAACGTGACCAGGGAAAAGAAGCCAGCATCCCCAGGATGTAGACCTCAAAGGAACAGATAGTAAATGACGATTTGGGTCTGAAGGTCACAGGGTGGATTAGGCCGTCTCCGGGACACTGTACAGACTGCCTGCGAGTGTTCTTGCCTGGTTCAGCCTCAAACTTCAGCTCACACCCGCAGCAAAATACAAAGACAGCCATTGCCAGAATGAGATCATGACACATAGAGATTCCTTCTGTATTCCCTCTGGCTCATAAGCTTGGAACAATTTGACATTTTCTTTGCAGCCTGATTTTCCCCTCCTCCTCTTCATCAAGGGCCTTTTGCTATTATTTTTTTCAAAGATGTGAGACTCAGAGTTTCAGAGAACTTCCTCTCCCAAGAGGAGCGAGGATTTGGCTGCCACCACCTTGATGGTGAATGCCAAAAGGAATGTTTAATTCACGTTCTTCCTTCTTTCCTTCCATCCCATCCTATCCTCCCCTAACCTTTTCCTTTTTTCACCCACATTTCATCTCCCCCAAAAAAACTTCCCAGGACACCCTACAAGGCTCTCCGATGGCTGTGGGCACTGAATAGGAAACTGGTATACATTCCCATTCTTAATAAAACTATCCTACTTTTGAGAGAACCAATGACCAAATAAATGGTCAAAATGATGATTATAGTATTTAATGTTGAGTGAGCATCAGTAATGTGCTGAGCCCTGCACAAAACATAAATGAGATGTGCTCAGTGCCCAGTAGATTTAAAATCCAAATCAAATAACAGACAAAACAAACAAATGGAAGACTGGCAAATGCCAAGCATTTGTGCTCTGTTAGGTTATTTAGTGAGACACCAAACAGGCAGGCAGGGCTTAGAAACCTAGATTACCTGCAGGAGAGATCTGGAGGAACCAAAGTACCCTTATGGGTTTCCAATCTTGAATACTAAAACATTCATCTGAAATGTTAATTTCCTACAGCAATTTCAGGTCCTCACCATCCAGATTAATGAGCCAGCAGATGCCACAGCTGAGGCTGGCAGTGAGGATTCAAGGCAAAGGTGGCAGGGAAGAGCCCCGTATCTCCAAGGGGATCGAGATTCAGCCACTAAGCAGTGGCATGGGACAGACTCTCTTGTGATTAATCTATGATAAATTTTCATAACTCAAATAGGCAGCATAAATCTCTGAATATTTTTCAAATGAAGCTGGACAGATTGGCTCAAGGGGCCTGCAACACACCCGCAAACGGATGGACTGGACAGCTCATCATGTCTTTGCCGTCTCTAATTTCCATGATTCCATTCTGGGCGAAAGCTTTACCATCTCCCACATCTGTGATGGGATGCTCAGCCAATCAGCAGCCTCAGAGATACTTCTGACCTGTCTCTGCTCCGGGCAGCCAATTTAGGCGTTGTCTTCAACCTCAGCATTTTCACTTCCTGCCTTCTTGTGGGAAAATATTTCCTGAAAGGGTTTCTTTATGCAGATGCAAAGGAGGAGTTATCTGGGTTCTGTAAAATGGGTTTGGCAAATCCAATGGTCTGCTTGGCTGCTGTCCCTGATGTTAATAAAGTATTATAGCATAAGTCATGGATCTTTTCCCTTCTAGCACAGAGCACTTACACATTACTCAATATCGTTTGATTTTCTTGGAGTGTCCAAAGTATCCTAATTTTCTTTACAAGATAATTTCTTTACAATATTAATTTGAATAGAAGCATCTATGTAAAGAGGACACTTGAACCAGGCGAGAACCCTGGAACTGGTTCAAAAGAGATGGTATTAGACCATGATGGTAGCTTACACGTCAGAATTGTGAGACCTGGGGTCTGAGTTTTCAGAGGAAAGAGCCACCAACTCACACTGCTTACCTAAAGAACATCAGTCCCAATAAGGCTGGTATTTGGCATCTGAAGCCTTCATAATTTGTCCCCTCCTGCCTTTCCAATCTCCTCATCCCTTCCTCTTCTATATGTATTCTTTGAGCCAGTGACACCAGTCTTTTTTAACTTTCTTTGCACAAGAAATACAATCTCTCCACTCTGGGCATTCTCTCTGACTGTCCCTTTGTCCCCAGACATTGAATCTTCTCCCTCCTCAGCTCCATTTCCTGACTTCGCTGGTTTCCTTCAAGTCCCAACTAAAATCATGCCTTCTACAACAAGATTTTCCTAATCTCCCTTAATGCTAGTGTGTTCCCTCTGTGAATTACCTCCAATTTATCCTATATTCAGCTTGTTTAAACATAGTTGCTTACATGTTGTCTCCCTCATTTAGACTATGAGCTTTTTGAGAACAGAAACTAGGTTCTGCCTTTATTTGTATCATCAGCACTTCCTGGCACATAGAAGGCACCTAATAAATGCTTATTAGCCAATTCATAGACAAGAGGAAAATGCTGGGCCCCTCTTATCTCTAAAAGATATGAAAAACAACATCCAGGTTCAGAGAAAATAAAACTAGACAATGCAATGATCCAAAACAATCCCAGAGACTTATGATGAAAAATGCTATTTGCCTTGCAAGAAAAAACTTATGGAGTCTAAACGCAGACTGAATCATAGTATATTTCATTTTCTTTCTTTTTTTAATTTGAGATCTCTTCCACACAAATGTTTTACATGATTATAAATGTAAAATCTATATCAGATTGCTTACCATCTCAGGGAAGTTGGGTGGGGAGGGAAAGAAGGAGAGTCCAAAGAAGAGAGAGAATTTAGAATTCAAAACTTTATAAAAAGAAAGTTAAAAAATCATTTTATCTGCAATAAAGAGAGAAATAAAATATTTTTTAAAAGAGGAAAATACAGCTAGAAGGGATGTCAGAGATTTTCTAAACCAGCCCCCTAATTTTATTTTTATTGGAGGGATTAAATTTATTTTCAATTACTAAGCATTTATATTTTTCCTTTCCACCTCCCTCCTCTGAGTTAAAAAGAAGAAAAACAAGTCTTATAACAAACACATGTTAATCAAGTAAAACATTTCCCCATTGGCCATGACAAAAAAAAAAAAAAAGTTATGTCTCATTCCGCATCCTGAGACTATCATCTCTCTGTCAGCAGGTCAGTAGCATACTTTATCATCAGTCCTCTGGCATGGTGTTTGGCCATTTTCTTCAGCTGTTTCCCAAGAGTCACAATTTTAGTTCTGGTCTCTGCTGGAGAGATTGTCCATATTTGCATGCTCTGATTTCACCTTTGAAGTTTACTCCTATACTTCACTGGATCCTATAGTTTCTCAAAGGAGTGAGCAATGGTTTGTGGGGACAGGTAAAGAGAAAGGTAAACTTTTATTTTAAAAAAAAGAATTTAATGAGGAGGAAGAAATCCATCTATCTTCCATGAAAATGGGATGTTTACTCCTAGATTTAATGAAGCTGAAAATATTCAGGAGCTCGGAATTATGAGAAATTCTAATTTGGGACTCAAGTTCTCTAGTGAGTTTCTTTTTTCTTATTTCCTTATCAGTTGTCAGCAATGTTTTCGTTCTTTGTGTTGTGGAGTTTGAAGAGCACTTTATTTAGAGTCAAAGGAACTGGGTTCAGATTTTTATTCTGCTCCCAAATACTTGTGTGACTTTGGGTAAATTACTTCTCATTTCCCTCATTCATGAAATGAGATCCTTTCTGACTCTGGAGCCCATTATTTAACACAATATTAGCCCATAATCCATTAAGCATGAGTTATTATTAACGAAGGTAGTCATTTTGGACAATGGAATTGATGGCAAAATATCTTCCATTACCAGAAAGACTTGCCAGTAAGGCCCTCAAAGTGGGCGAGGAGAATCATAGCTCATCTTCACCCTTATTTTGTCCTCCTCCTTTTTCCAGGACCAACTCCTGACAAAAGGTACAGTTTGTAGGAAGAACAAGACAGCAATCTAAACCTTAGAAGATGACAGGGAACCTTACCTCTTTCCTATGACCAGAAATGTGGAGGACTATAAAAGAGAAAAAGGAATACACCATCAGGCACAGCCAAGCTGTGGTTTGTTTGCACTTCTAAATTTCATTGTTAAGAGAGGGTTCCATGAATCTTTAGGAGATTGGAAATGATTTTTTAAAAAACCATCAGTAAAACATTTATTTTTATTACATTAAATATATATTATAAATAGAAATATATATCAATATAAAATACAGCATTCTTCAAGGAGGTACACATGAAAGAAAACTATGAGACAAAAATATTTTCATGCTTCAAGGAGCTATGATGTTTATATTCTTGTTCATGTCCAACTCTTCATGATCCCATGGACTATACTGTCCATAAGGTTTTCTTGTAAAAGATGCTAGAGTGGTTTGTCAGTTCCTTCTCTAGTGAATCAAGGCAAAAAAGAGGTTAAATGAATTGGCCAAAGTCACACAGCTAGTAAATGTCTGAGAGATTTGAACTCAGGTCTTCCTGACTCCAGGTCCAGCGCTCTATCCACTGAACCAGAGCTGCTTCCTTATGATAATTATAGCTGAGAGTAAAACTGAAGTAGTATCAGCATCCTGTACAGCTGGTATATTATCTTAATGGTTGACTGTGTCCAAAAAACACGTCACCTTATGACCAGTCAAGGGATGAACCTTTCCAAACTTAGCTGGGTTGATCTTTGGAAGACTTATACATAATCTCACAACACTTTTCTTCAAAATCATTGCACCTTTACTAGAACTTCTAAGATCTTTCCCTCCCCTGGCCAATCTTTCAGGTTCTCTTCCATGCTAGGAGTCGGTCAATAGCCAATAAACAAGCATTTACTCCATGCCAGGCAATGTGCTCAGTGCCAGGGAGATAAAGAAATGCCCCTGAAGGTAGTCTCTGTCCTCAAAGAGTCCACATTTGGGAGAGGCAAAGGGAATTAACAAGCTACATCCAAGATCTAGATTCAGAGTAATCGAAAGGTATTTGGAAAGAGAAGGCATTAGAAGCTTGTGAGGAGAGAAGAAGACTTTAGTGGAGAGAGACAAAGACGACAATGAGGAAACCAACTGAGTTCCCTGATCTGTTTTTAATTCTTTGTCATTTATGGCCAGAGAGAGAATTCTGTCTGCTTATGAGACTTTTCCAAACTCATTGACAAAGTCACAGGAGGCTTGCGAAAGAAATAATTATCTCTCTCTTGAGATTTTTTCAGACAACCACATGACGGGTGATCTCAGGTGAAACACGAGTTTTACAACGTCACTTTCTGGAACCCAAAATGCTGCCATTCCTAGTCCTGGTTTGCTCTTTTCAAACTTGAACCTAGAAAAGAAAACATGAGCACTTCATTTCTGTGAAAGTACTTAATTTCTCCTTGTGCTTTTCTTCATAGAATCTCAGAACTGAAAAGGACTTTAAGGGCCAACTCATCCAAGCTGTAACTGGGAATGATCCCTACAAAATCCTCAACAAATGACCACCCAGCGTCCTCTCGAAGTCCAGAGAGAAGCGGTTATATATTTGATTAGCTCTAATTGGGTTTTTTCTGTGTGTTGTTCATATTTCTATTTATCAGTTCTTTCTCTGGAAGGAGACATTCACAACTTATTCTTCAAATATTAGTCTGTAGCTGTATATAATGTTCTCTTGATCCTATTTTTCTAATCCTAATGTTTCACTTTACATAATTTCATAGAAGGTTTTTCTATGTTGTTTTTTTTTAACCAGCTTATCAATTCTTTTTTTTTAATTTTGAATATTTTCCCATGGTTACATGTTTCATGCACATCACAGTGCTAGGCATTAAAGATAAAAAGTGAAGCAAATCATGCTGGCAGGAGGAAGGGAAGAAGATGCAACATATACAAGAATAAGCATGCAAAATAATCTCAAAGAAGAAAACACTGGTAATCAGGCAAGAAGGACAAAAGAGGCAAATGAAGGTTGAATGACTTGCCCAGAGTCACCCAGCTAGGAAATGTCTGAGGTCATATTTGAACTCATGTCTTCCTAATTCCAAGTCTAGTGCTTCAGCTACTGTGCCACCTAGCTACCCTGTACCAAAAGAGATGACAGGGGGCAGCTGGGTAGCTCAGTGGATTAAGAACCAGGCCTAGAGATGGGAGGTCCTAGGTTCAAATCTGGCCTCAGACACTTCCCAGCTGTGTGACCCTGGGCAAGTCACTTGACCCCCCATTGCCTACTCTAACCACTCTTCTGCCTTGGAGCCAATACACAGTATTGACTCCGAGACAGAAGTGATGGGTTAAAAAAAAAGAGAGAGAGATGACAAAACATCTATTTTAGAGAATTATTGTGAGGCTCAAATGATTCATGCATCTAATGCATATTGTAATACTCAAAATGTGATGCTTGTAATGATTAAATTATAATATTTTGTAATTATTATGTATTACAAGTATTTTATTAAATACTTAAATTACAAGCAACAACTGTAATTGTAATACTTAAATACATGTAATTTCAATACTTAATACAATAATTGTTCATTATTAATACTATGTTTAGTAATATTTAATACAAAGATTTCTCATGCTTAAAGTGCCGTATGAATGAGAGTTATTATTATGATGTGGTGAGTGAAATGCTTAGAGTTTGGGTTCCAAGTAAGAAAGATCAAATTTTTGATTCAGCTAACAATAATCAATAAATTAATGGCCAGCGCTTCTCTTGGTACTCAGAGACAAATCATCCAGGGTCTCGAATCATTCCAATACAGCTCTGAAAGTTCATTATTCAGTCATCCCCTAAACAGCAAAAGATATCTTTGCTACTTTTATAAAATTAAATTAGAAACCTTTTCTTTTCTGTTCTAAAAGAATTTTAATTCAATTGCTTATCTTAGAAAAGAGTGATTTATGGACTATCTATTTTGGAACAAGGCAGTTAATCTTATCCATCAACCCATAGGTAAGAATGCTTTTTGTGAGAAAGTGGCTTCTGTGCCCAAGTTTGATGACCAGATAAATGAATTTGCTCAAAAGGTGCTTATTGTACTCCCGATGGAATGACAAACTTGGGGAAAACACTCGACAACTTATTCCAAATTGTATTAAGTACATTCAGTTTCTAACCGCTATTTACAGATTCTTTTCGGACCCTTGCGTCAGTCATTTCCTTGCATTTCAGAGCATGCTCTAGATTCAAGTAGTAGTCCCATATGAAATAACAAATCAAAGTGGAATCAGATATTTCTTTGAAGTAATACAAGATAGACCATAGCCCACTCTTCTCTGAGATAAGCAATTGCACTAAAATTCTCAGACCAGAAAAGAAAATTTTTCTGGTTTAATTTTACTAGATTGTAGAATTATTCGCATGCCAGCCTGAGATATTTGAAGTTTTCTTGTACACAAAATAGTGAATTCACTCTACAACAAAGCCAAGAAACTGACTTAGAGTTGAATTTGGTAGCCGTCATTTGGAGAATGTGTGTGACAGAAGAGTGAAACCTTCGGGGAAAATGCTAGATTTTTTTTTTCTTTTTGTTCTGTTTTTCACTCAGAAAGTTTTTAAATTTCCTCATTCTGTGCATCTGTATTCCAGCTGATAGGTGTGCCAGTTTCTATGTAATCTTTACTGGCCCAATTTGGGAGTGGGGAATATTTTTTAAAGGGGGGGAAGATTATTCTAAATAAAAAGGAAAAGACTTACACTAATATATGTATATAATCAACACAGGCAGATTACAAGCCCAAATACTCATCTACTTGGCTATTTCTAAGGTATGGAAAGAACTACGATTACAAACCAAATAGCTTAAATCTTATAAACTTGTAGCTTAGATGTATTCCAGCCTTAGCCTATAAGAGAAAAATTTAATATTGTGTTCATATATTCTACTGATCACCTGTAGCAATTATAGAAAGTTGCCATAAAAAGATAAAAGAGGAACATAGCTATAGTAATGGGAGGCTTAACCCTATGCCAATGTCAACTTTGAGTGATAATCACATAAGCAGCCAATTGCATTGACAAAAATTCCATAGCCAGACTTCGAATCAGCCCATGGGAAGATGGTAAATCAAGTCAGGAGAGGCTTACCTCTGCCCATGCTAAAAGTTGCTTCCCCAGCTTTTCTCTTGAGACAGAACTCCACTTATAGTTCATAGATGTTACCTCTACAGGGCTGCTGACACTATGAACCATTGGCCTTATAGCACTTATTGATGATTATAGCTGGAATAAGACTGAGAATGATATCAATTATAGTTCCATAAAATCATTGAACAGAAAATTCCAATAATCATAGTTCTGGGTGGATTCAGTTTTTAGGGCTCACAAGTATTGCAGACTGAGTTTTTTAAGACTAGATTGATTCATGATGGAATTAAATGAAATATGTGTATATGTGTAGCTCTAGATTATAATTCCACTGCAGTTATAACTTTATAATTTATAATGAAACATTTCTACTAGAGAAACAAATTCCTAATTACTCCTTCCTCTGGTAATTGTTCTCCTCCATGTCACAGAGTTGTTATGATGTATAAGGCGATGATGTAAAAAGAGGATTTCACCTGCTTTTTGGCTCTCAAGCAAATTACAGATCTGGCCCGGGCACAGGGGCTGAGTGTGCCTGGTTGCCTGGCTAGGTGAGGGATGCTGGGAGGCTGCCTACAGTGGATTGTATTCCCTTCTTACTCCAATGGAATGGATCTTTCCTTCTGACCTTCTACATTATCTCGGATGGAGAATTATTTCACCCCATCTTTTTTGTTGGTTCTGTCCCTCCAGAATTCATTGTGGGCGTTTTTAGAGTTGTTTGGAGGTGAATTTGTGTAGCATGTATTTGAATTTTCTTTATTCAAAGTTATACTTAGGTAAACTATAGTAATTGACTCCAGCCCAATGGAAATATATAGTGTAAATTCAAATAATGTGACCACTTCAGAAGATTCAGTATTTGCACTAAAAGGGACTTGGCTGTATTATGTCACAACTGTTTTCTTGGCCAGAGAGAACAACCTTAATCTTCAACCCTGGAAAGATAGAATAAAAAGGGGTTAAAAGGAAATGAAAATTTGTAAAAAGTAAGGAGCTGATAAGTGCTTCCCTCAATATCTTCACTTCACCAGACTTGGATAATATATATTCCAGGCCTCTGAAAGAATTGGCAAATTTGATTGCTAAGGGACTGGAGGTGATGGGGGTGGGGGGGGGTGGCGGAGGCAATGTGCTGAAGGCCTGGAAGAAAGCAACTATTTCAATTTTCAAAAATAGAAAGTAGTAGAGTCTATAAACTATAGGCCCAAGAATTTGTCTTGGATTCCCAGGAAAAATTTAGGGCACATTATTAAAGGGAAAGTTTATAAGCATTTAGCAAGGGAAAGAGTGGTCATTAAGAGACAGATGTCTTCATAAAGAAAAAGTGTTGCCAGACCAATTTCATTTCTCTATTTTTTACACAGTTCTAGGCCGTTTCAGGAAAGGGGACCCTATAGATAAAATATATCTAAACTTAAGTGATATATTTGACAAATTCTCCCCCTCCTGCTATTCTTCAGGGAGAGATGGAGAGCTGTGGATTAGCTGGTCATGTAATTAGGTGAATTTGCAACTGGCTTAATTATTAAACTACAAGATGTCTGCCTGGGAATCTGTGCTTGGCTCTGTTTGTTGAACCTTTTTACAAATAACTTGGATGAAGGTATAGACAGCATACGTATTAATTTTGATAGGAAGAGGAAGGATAGCTAAAAGATACTGGATTTCAGAGTTAAGCTCCTGAATGGTAATTGCGGATAACACAATGGACAACAGAGTCAGGATCCAAAAAATCCAATCTTTAGAAGAATGAACCTAATTTCAGAAAACGTTTTAGGGATGAGGTAAAATCCAGTAATTGAATTTTAAAAAATCAATTTCACAAGTATCAGAGAAGAAGGTACGTCTAGACACAAGTCCATGCAAAAGCAATCTGGAATTTTTAATGGACAGCAATTTCAATAGATTCAAAAGAAACCTTTATATAACATGGTATCCTCATCATACAGATGAGGAAAGTAAATTTCAAATAATTTATCAATGTTCAAACAGTCAGTAAGTGCCAAAAGAAAGTGTTGCATTACTCTTATCAATAATTCTTTTTTGCATCCCATCATACTACTGCTCCTTCTATAGAATCGACATGGCAGCCTACAAAGGCAAGGGGTTCTAAAGGTGCATAGAGAAAGACTGTGCTCTGAAAAAGGGGAGTGATAACTCCACTTTACATTGTCCTACTCAAACCACATCTGGAATGTTGCATCAGTTCTGCGATTCTATCATTTAAGAAGAACATTCATCCTCCAGGACATGTTCACAGGAAGGCAGCCAGGATGAGGAAGGGGCTTGAGACCAATCCACAAAAGGTGTTAATGGAACTGAGAGCATTTAGCCAGAAGAGAAGACTTTGATCTGTGTCTTTGGGAATTTGGAGAGCCATCCTATGAAAGAGGTATAAAACTTGCTCAGTTGGCCCCAGAATAAAACTATGAGCAAAGAGTGAAACTCTGGGAAAAGGAAGATTTCAGCTTATAAGAAAAGTTTTCCTTGTGCAAGTTTATGAAAGGGGATCCCTAATCCACTTGATGAGCTTGTAGGGAACTGAACCTTTGGGAGTGCTGAGAGCATCTCCCTATGAAAGGATGGATGTCCACTGGCACTTCACTGAGAGAACTAAAAACATTTCCTGATTAAATGTTACTGATTATGGCTGGTTAATTAAAAAAAACATGGAAAGATCTACATGAAATTATGGAGAGTGAAACAAGTAGAACCAAGAGAACATTCACACATGGCAACAGATATGTTTGAAGAATGACTTTATAGGTCTTCCTCCAGAGAAAGAAATGCTAAATAAGAAAGATATATTTTTATATATACACATATATTTTTGTCAAATGATATCTTTTCTGATGGAAAGAGAAGAGGGAGGGTGTTACCTGGGAATTTTTATGTAACAAACAAATAAATAAAATTTAATTTAAATTTTACAAAATGAACTGATCAATTTCTACTGTTGTGAGAGAATATGAGATTTGTCATCATTTTCTTCTGGCTTATAAAAGGGAATTGGAAGGATGTTTTGACATTTTTTCCTGGAATTATCATGAAAGCAACAAAGCTAAGAGTGTATTTGTGTTCTTTGGGGGAAGGGGTTGGTACAGAGTTCCATCCTATCCCCTAAAGATGAATAATGACTGCTTTGGGGCAGAGACACTTTAATGAGGTAGCTATGCTCATGCCCACTTGACATGAGAAGAGAGGTCCTGGCCCCAGCCTTGAAGAAGCAATAGAATAACTCTCAACTTCTGATTTAGCAGTCTGGGGAAAGGAACCACGTGCCCATATGGTGAAGAGTCCCTGAACCTCACCTCCTAGTTAGGGAGAGAGACATTTGAGGCAGTACCAGCCTTGAGCATTTCCTCTCTAGCAACCTTCAATATGTGAACTCCATCATCTAGCTTTCTATCAAACAAATCATTTCCTTAGCTTTCCTGGACAGCCCCATTTCTTGGGTAAAAGAGTATTGTATACCTGGTCCCAGAACTAAAGGAATAGCAAAGAGAAAAACATTATATAAGGAAGTAAGGAAACTGGAAGTTACAGTCTCCAAAAATAAAAGTTATCCAGTTCAACCATTGGAGAACAATTTGAAACTTGTAATATAGAAAATCATACTGCCATATTTTCATGGGGCAAGTTGGTAGTTTGTCCTAGTTAGAATATAGAACTTGGCATGAGCCAGGGGGCAGGTGGCATCTGGCAGTTGGAGCCAGGGTATATAAGAGCTTGCAGACCCCTGGCCGCTTCTCGTCTCACTTCTCATTTGTCCTTCTACCTCTTGGGATTTCTGGGGCCCTGGGAGGTGGGAGTGAGAACGTGAGAATTAGTTTCTTAGGCTAGGTAGGATCAAAGCATCACTGCAAGCCAAATAGGAACATCATCTGATTCACCGACTATTCCTTTACCAAAGATTAGTTTATTTCCAACAAAAGAGACCACTTTATTTTCTGACCCAGGGCTGGTCCCTTGGGTCAGCTGAAGAGCATTCCAGGAAGTCTTTCAACACCTTAAATTTAGATTTAACAAGGAAGCTGTTAGTTAATTCTTAGTTTTACCTAACCCTCTTTCCAGTACCCTTATACCTTTACCCATTTATCAATAAACCCCTTGGCTTTAATTTAAGAACTTTGTGGTCATTCACCTACCCCATCTAAAGCCAAGCAGGGACAGCTCCTGAAGATTCTGAAAAGCTACAACAGAGATAAACTCCATTACTGTGGACAGGAAGGGCCACATCTCCCTTCTAGAAACTTCTAGAAACACCAATAGGAAGTCACTTCCTCATCAGGACAGGGGCTGTAGAACATTCACCTTAAAGGAGCTTGGTGCCTAGCAAGGGAGAGTTTCACCTCTCTTTCTGCTAGCCTGGGGCTGAATCTTTGATTCATTCACATTCAGTTTCATCACTGCCCTGGTACTGGCCACATACCATCCTCTCTATAGCTGGCTCCTCCTCTTGCTATCATTATTACTAGCTACAGCCCCATATTCATTACCAGCTCTGCCCAAAAGACTATAAAACTCTGTGTGCCTTATGACTAGAATACAGCTACTAGGTCTGTATCCTAAAGAAATAAAAGAAAATAGAAAACTACAAAAATATTTATAGCAGCTCTTTTTGTGGTAGCCAAGAATCGGAAATTAAAGGGATACCCATCAAATGGGAAACTACTGAACAAACTGTGGTATTTGTGATGGGATACTACTGTGCTGTAAACAATGATGAGTGGGATGGTTTTAGAAAAACCTGGGAATACCTATAAACCAGACTGATGCAAGGCAAAGTGAGCAAAGCCAGGAGATCATTGTACACAATAACAGAAATATTTTAATAATGATCGATTGGGAAAGATTTAGTCTGATCAAGGCAACGACACAAGGCAATTCCAAAGGACCCGTAATGAGAAAGAGAGAAAACTGAATTCTGAGTATAGATTGAAGCATGCTTTTTAAAACTTTATTTTCCTTGTTTTGTTCATGTATGATTTATTTTGTGATATGGTTAATGTGCAAATGTTTTGCATGACTTCATATGTATAATTGATATTATATTGCTTACCTTCTCAATGTGGGAGGGAGTGGGAGGGAATTTGGAAATGGACATTTTAAAAAATGAATTTTAAAGAGGCAGTGAGGTGGCTCAGTGGATAGAGAGTCAGGCCTGGAGACTTGAGGTCCTGGGTTCAAATCTAGCCTTAGACACTTCCTAGCCTTATGATCCTGAGCAAGTCACTTAACCCCGGCTGCCTAACCCTTACTATTCTTCTGCACTAGAAACAATACTTATATCAATTCTAAGATAGAAGAAGGTAAGAGTTTTTTTGTTTGTTTGTTTGTTTTTTAATGAATGATGCAAGACAGTTCTCAAGGAATAATGAAAAATGCCATTCACCTCCAGAAAAAGAACTGATAGAGTCTGAATGATGACCAAAGCTTCCTATATTTCACTTTATTTCTTCACTTTCCTCATTTGTTCTCGTTAAAGTTCTTTTTAACCAAATGACTACTATAGAAATTTGCTTTACACTGCTACACATGTAAAATATATATATCAGATTGCTTGCTATCTCAGGGAGAAGGGAGGACAGGGAAGGAGAGACAGTGAGAATTTGTCTCAAACTTTAAAAAAAGAAGGCTAAAAATTGTCTTCACTTAGTTGAGGAAAAAAATAAAATTTTATTTTTAAAAGATTGTTAATTTTTATGTAAAGGAGAAATATTTAAGGAAATAAATTTAAAAATTTTTAAAAAGAAAACATACCGGGTGGATAGTGTTTTTCTTTCTTTTTAAAAATATCAGAGAGAACTGTTGAACTCTGAAAGCAGATTAAAGCATCTTTCTTTTTACTTTTCTTGTTCTTGTTTTCTTTTTGCAACATGGCTAATATGGAAATATGTTTTGCATAGCTTTCTATATATAATTGGTAGCATCTTGATTGCCTTCTCAATGGATAGAGAATTTGGAACCTGACATTTAAAAAAAATGAATGTTGAAAAAATGAAATTAAAAAGTATCAGTTAAAAATATGAGTGATTCAAAGACTCTGGGTACACTGGGACCCTCCTTGTCTAGTGGCTCCAAATTTCGTTCCCTTCTGGGAGGAGCACATTTGGAAAAAAATGAATCTGAGAAACTGGAACCCTGTTGACAAGTAGGAATCACTGAGCAAACCCAATTTTGTTTCCCTTTCAAGGAGTTTTTCCAAATAACGGTGTGATACTATGAAATGAGAGGATGAATGCATCCTTGTGAAAAGAAGGACTTGTTAGAAAGATAGGAAACTCATATAAAATATTAACAATCTGATAAATCCTTTTGCATTTGGGGGGCTATTAGGACTGGGCTGGACATGCAGGGCATCTTTTTTTTAAGGAAACATTAAACAACAACATTATAATTATTTGCAATTTACAGCCAACAGCATCCAGTACAGTTCAAACAACTGGTTGCCCCACAGTCCTTCTTTCTTCCCAAATCCATTTAAAAAGTTTTTTGTCTAGGTCCCAACTAAGGTGTGCCAGGCTCACCGTGCCACCTGGTGGCCAACTCTGGGAACTATAAAATCCAAACTAAATCTTCTCCCCTCCACCAGTAAACTGGAGGAATTGTACTTGCATGATGGCACCACTCCCCTCTCCCCCCACTCACACATACCCTTCCCCACTCACACTTAATTACTTAAGCCTCAGGGAATTTCACCTCAGGCAACTGCTTTCTCATAGAAACACTCCTGTCCTCTTCTAGCTTTTTGTCTTCTTTTAATTTCTTCCCCTTTTTCCTTTCATCTTCTCTCCTCATTTTCTCTTGTTTCCTCTCCCTTCCCATTCTCCCTCCCCATTTTCCTTCTCTCTCTTCTCCTTTTCTTTCTTCCCTTTATCCCTCTTTTCAGCTCACAAATAGTTTTCTACAGCAGTCAAGATAAATAAAATGTTCTTTCTCCTTCAACATTGTCCTTTTACTTTAATTCTGAGTATTGCCACAGCCTTGTTTTAGCCTGTTTTTCATGGTACAGTATGTGTGTTACTAGAGAGCATAGATGATCTCTGGTTTCGTTGACGTGGGGAGCCTCTCCACCTAAGCAGATCCACGCCCTGTCTAGTAGGCAGTCAGGAGTTATTCTGGCCAGGATAACTCATCATCTGGTCACTGATTCTATAATTCTGAGAATCCCTTGCACTTAGAGAAATTGGTCTTTGGAGATCAGACACACAACCCACCACTGGACGAAGCCTCTCCAGTGTGGCAGAATCTGCTAAGGCTTGTGCTAGCCCTTAGAACACTTTCTCTCTTATATTCAAAGAGACAAAAGATGGATACATTCTGGAATAAATAGGGTTTCTTGGGTCTGTCCGAGAACCTAACCTCCCCTTATAATGTTGGAATTCAGAATGTACATACAGGTCTCTATAGGAACAAACAGCTTCCTTACAAACTGACTTTGGGAACTCAGCCAACTTGTCCACTGGAAGCTGGAATGTACTGCTTTTCATTTGTATAGGGCTTTGTACTTTCAAAAGCTCTCTTAGATCCACTATCTGGTCCAACCCACACAACAACCCTGTGTTTCAGCCCTGAGAGGCTTCCCTTTTGTCGTGGTTGCCATAAAAGTTTCCTCTTTTTTTTTTTTTTTTTTTTTTTTTTTTGAGGTACAAGAATGCACAAAGGATTTGTGATTTCTTGACTGGAGGTTGAAAGGAATGTCCTGGATAATTTCAAACCCAGTACTCTAGCCAATAGGCAATACTGCCCGTCGTACTCTGGTGGAAACATTTTTAAACATTGGTCAGTTGAGTCTTACAAACACTCATAGATACACAGGAGTTGGAACTGGAAAGGAATCTCGCAGAAATCAGCTCATCCAGCCTGCTTCTTTTATAGATTACAAAACTCAGGCACAAAGGGGGGAAATGAATTGTCTAAAGTCATTATAGTAAGTAGCAGTGCGGAAACCAAGAAGCTGGGATGCTCAAAGACTGCAAATGCTAGAGAGATGCATGTGTTTGTCTTTACATGGGAAAATTCTCTACCCATTCTTCAGCATGGGGTAAGGTGATGGCCAGAAAGGGAGCAGCTTGTCAATCCCATGGATATTATCTGTGTTCTTGATCGTGGCAGTAAGGGGTTGGGAGGCAGTCTAGGTGTGGAATACTATTTTGCAGGAGAGACACAGAGACAGAGACCATATGTATTTCAGGTGTACATTTTTTCAGAGCCCAAATAAGAAATTCTATTGCCTGAGCAAAATCAATTGGGGATGAAGGGGAAGGAGAACATCATCTGGGGGACCATTTCCCAAATCATGCTTTAAACATATCTCTTATTCCAGAATAGCTCGTCCCTTGTTCCTGAAGGGAAGAAGGACTAGAAGAGCCCCGACTCCCTAGTAAGGAAGTTGGTTCAGGACACTGCTTACCAGACTGGTTTATTCCCAGGCTTCCTGGGAGCCATGCTGCCCTCTTTGCCCTGATAGACATTTTCCTTAGCTCCTCTAGGTGAATTAATATTAATTTCATTCCTACGGTAACATACAGGGTTCCCCAAAAGTCATAATGTAGTTTTAAGTTTTTAATATCTTAGAACTGTGCTAAGACTTTTGGGACACTGTATTTCTCTTCCTGGGAAGATGTTACCTTGTCCATAAAGGTCCTGTGACCCTGAAGTCCTCCCCTGTATCGAATGGTAGATGGAAATAGGATGAGTGTTTTTCCAGCCTAGGTTCATGAGAGCTCATGGAGAATCTCACTCACCAAAGTCTGAAAGACTGAGAGAGAAAAAAAAAAGCTTTATTAGTGCATTAAGGAAGACTATTTGGGCTCACAAGCAGCTTCAACTTCTCAGGGTATAGACTAGAATCTTATATCTTTTTAGTTTTGCTTAGAGTACACAGCCAATCGGTGTGCTGTGACAAAAAGGAAGTGGGAGTAAAATAGGAAAACCATAGAGCTGATAAAGATCAGATGAGATCTTCTTGTGGGAAAATGTATTTCTCTGGAGCTGGTAATTTCTAATATAGGGGAGATGTCCTTCAAGATAACAAGATGACACTTCCTGTTGTTGCCAGTAAGAAGGAGGATATAATTCAGTCTGAAGGTCATTTATTGACAAAACCCCCTTGCTCTGTTCCCTCGGCCCCAGAGAATACTTTATCCAGAGAAAAGATGTTTTCCCCAGCCTCAGAGAATGATGTCCATCCTCTTCCTCCACAGGAGAAGTGTTAGACCAGAAAATACAAATAGTCTTTTCTCACTCCCCAACAGTTGTCATTTGTCCTTCGTTTTCAGAGAACCAATGAGATAACGAGATGACGTCTTGACTTGTGCATGAATTGGATTTAAGAGAAGCAGATTTGCACAAAGCCATTAGCATCACTCCTCCAGAGTCATCAAATCCAATGACAAGGCAGAAGTCAGGATAATTGATGACAGCCCAAGAGACAGTGAACCACCTTGACATCTTCGATTTCTGACCAAGCTCTAAGCACTCCAGAGCACCTGCTTCAGCCACCTTCATGGGCATTAGAACAAACAGACCTCGTCTGCCCCTTCCACTGCTGGGCAAAGTCTTCACATGCCTGGGGTGAACACCCACTAACTCACTGCCAGGTTTGAGCCCCGTTGATTACCCTAAGCCTGGTTTAGCCTGTTCACCTAGATGGTTTACCAAGGTGTGTGCTTCAGCTTCTTGGAGTCACAGGTGAGAATTGAGTGACACAAGGTGGCTAAGGTGCAAACCCTCACCTCAGAGGTGCTAGTGCTCTTTGAACACCCATACTCCCCACTCACCAACAGCAAAAGCAAAAGACAGTATGACAGTAAATCTACAGTTCCCTTAGCAGGGAGTGAGTGATCTTTGCAAGAGCAAAACACTTTCTTCTGGAAAGGGGTAAGATGTCTCCACCACTGGGGAGATGAGGAGAGGAAAATGGAGGACTTTGAAGAATGATACAATTAGGAGATTCTGGATGCAAAAGCTACTTAGGTGCTAAGTTGAAGAATCTGAATTCAGAACAAAAAACAAAACTCTGGACCTTTAACTTCAAACTCATTGTTCTTGTCACTGTATCATATTGCATCCAACTCTTAGGATCACAGGTGCAGCTGAGCTTTCTCCATTCCAACTCTGAGTGGACTTTTCCCTAGTTTGCAATTAAAAGGCCCAGGGCCACACTGAATTCCACCCAGCTGCTTAAATAGAATGTAAAAAATGTTTTTCAGCCAATTGACTGAGTCACTCTTAGAACTGGCCTATTCCTTAAATATAGGTCAGAATCTGGGTAAGGGACCTCTCTTTAAGAAGCTGTGAATGGGATTGGAGAGAGGTGCTGGAAAGGTGGAAGAAATACTATATCCATTGTCCATGTGCAGCTCTCCTTGGTTTCAACCACTGAACAGGATGCCCCTTCCCAGGACAAGGTGATCACTGATCCTTGAATACCCAATACCATCTGACCTCCTTCAGCCTCCTCACGTCTCTGATTGGAGGGCTGGAGGGTGGAACACTAAATTCCTCCCAGAGTTTTCCTTTATAATGGTCTTATTTGGGACTTTCCAGCTTAATCCATTTTTTTTATCTACAGTTCTGCTTGGTTCCAATTCCAAGAATCAAGATGCTCCCCCAAAGAGTATGCATTGGATCCCCTTCCTCCCCTTTCCAATTTCCTTTTGAAAGATGTCTTCCTCCACTAGACTGTAAGCTCCTTGAGGACGGGGACTGCCTTTTTTTTTCTTATTTGTGTCCCCAGCACCTAGCACATAGTAGGTGCTAAATAAATGCTTATTGATTTGAATTGAATGGGAAAAAATTCTCTCTGGCCATGATCTTGGTGCAGGTTCTCATCAACTCATGCCTGGATGATTTCTTTTCTCAACTGAAAATCTTGCCTCACTTTGCAGGGGAAAAAAAATGAGGCCATTCATCATGCGCTCCTTCTTCTCATGTCACTTAGAATCCCTTTGACACTACCTCCTCCTTCACACTTGTTTCACATGAAGAGATTGCCCTCCTCCTTGCCAAGGCAAACCCCTCTGTTCAAGTGGTCCCATTTCCTCCAACAGATTGCCTTTTGGGTCATCCTCACTCATTTTCAACCTCTCCTTGTCTACTGACTCCTTCCCTACTACCTATAAACATGCCCATGTCTCCCCCATCCTCAAAAACTCCTGTCTTGATTCTTCCATCCCCACTGATTATCATCTTATATCTCTTCTGCCCTTTCTTGCTATCTATGATAAATATCTATTTCCTCTCCCTCTTCCTCTCTTCTTAACCTCTACAATCCACCTTCTAACCTCATGATTTCACCTAAACTACCCTCTCCAAAATTATCAATAATCTAATTGCCAATTTCAATGATCTTTTCTCAGTCTTCCTTTTCATCACATCCCTGTAGCCTTTGACATTATTGACCACCCTGCTCTCCTTGATACTTTCTTCTCTCCAAGTTTTCTATCCTTCTGTTCTCCTTCACTTGGTGATCTCAGCTCCCACTAATTTAATTATCCCTATGCTGATGCTTCTCAAATCTGTGAAATCCCAGTTTCACATCTCCAACTGTATTTCAGGCAAGTTCAACACATACAAAAAAGAACTTTCCTTTCCTGAAAACTTTTTTTCTATTCCAAACTTCACTATTGTTGTGGCAAAAACCACCCCAAGCGCTTCTCATTATATTTTATAAATAAATGTCTTCTGTATGGCTCATGTATCTGGAAGTGAATTAAAAGGATTGTTTCTCTCAAAAAAAGCATCTCCAGACTTATAACCTAGGTATCACCCTTGACTCCTCATTAACTCACCCCATATTCAATCGATTGCCAAGGTCTATTGATTTAACCTTTCTAACACATCTCAAATAGGCCCCCTTCTCTTCTGATCCTACCACCACCCTGGTGCCTGGATTATTGCAACAGCCAACTCCTTAGTCTGTCTGCCATAAGTCTCTTCCCACCCTGGTCCATTCTCTAGTCAGCAACCAAAGTGATTTTCTTAAGAGCAGGAACTGACTTTTTAAAAAACATTTCTTGATATTTCCAGCACTTAACACAGTGTTGGGTACATGGTAGATGCTTAATAAATGTTTGTTGACTGGTTGGTTGACTGACACAGAGGTTTTCCTGTGCTTAACTTGGAACTTGCCTCAGTCGTACACTGCCAATCCTTGAATACCCCACCACAGCCTGTCCTGGGAGCAGCAAGGGAAGACCTAAAACACCCCCTTCTTGTGACAAGCCTCAACAATGACCCTGACATCAAGACACACTAACTTTCATACTCATCTAAGAAGATGAGTTATTAAATCACCGTTTCTTGCTTTCTTCAAAAGGGTTAATAACTTGCTTCCTTGGCTGACAGCCTAATGATAGGCTTAGGGGAAAGAAAATGGATCTTGGAGCATTAATTTAAATGCATAAGAACTCAGATTCAGGTACAAATACCAGAGGAATAACAGATAGGAATTGTTGGACCTGAATTTTTATTTCACAAATATTAGAATTATATTTCAAGAAGGTAACATCTCCATGCTTGTTGTTGTTGTTGTTGTTCTAGGCTTCTACATGGAGGTGCAAGGTAAAGTGGAAAAATCTCTGGATTTAGAGTCAGAGGAACCTAGTTTGAGTCTCAGCTCTATTTACTAGTTATGTGACCTTCCCTGGATAAGCCATCTTTCTGGATACCAGCTTCTTCATCTGTAAAATGTAAGTGTTGGACTAGATCTCTAAGATCCTTTCTAGTTCTGACATGATCCTTTTGCAGCTTCAAGGAACAGAACCTCTCAGTGATACTAGTATCAGTTCTAAGACAGAAGGTAAGGGTTTTTTTTTTTAAAAAAAAGAGAGGGAGAGATAAGCTTTTTAAGTATTTGTTTCACAAGAAGAGAAAGAAATTGATGCCCAGCAGTACCAGAGGAATGCTAGTTGCCTACATAATTCCTGCCTCTCGTTGTACTTTAAGTTTGTGTCCATCCTTCTCATGTATGCTGTGCCTTTGTGGGAGAATGGATTCCAGGATCACGGAAGGAATATTTTGTAGCTTCTATTCTTACTACTCCATTTTGACTAAATACTTTTGCCAAGAATCATTTGTAGCTGCTAGCTCTTTGATAAAGGGAAGGCCCTGATTTCAAGATGCTTATTTCACAAAGCTGTAGACTATATACTTCGACATTTATCTTGCCCCCGAGTTGCCTATAGTATCCTTTTAGAGTTGTCACTAGAAGACCAAGTGACAAGACAGGAAGAGTTTATTGAATAACCATCTTTCATTTTGTAATCTTTCCAAAGTTGCCAACACATGTGTTTAAATGTACAATTTTATTATAAATATTTCACACTGTGTAATCTACACCTCCTTGGTGTCTTACTTTGTGCCACATGGTGGCATGAAGGTAATTCTGATCCTGGCTTCTCAGAAGTGCTAACAGCACAGTATGAGCTCTAGAGTTCTTCCATGATAGAAAACCTCTGTGCATGATCCCAAAGAAAATGAACTCTTTCTGCTTTCCAAGGAAAGAAACAAGCATTTATTAAGTGACTACTATGTGCTAGTTGCTTTGCGAACCCGTTCTCATTTGATTCTCACAGTAACTGGTCGAGGTAGGTGCTATTATTATCCTTATTTTACTGATGAGGAAATTGAGGCAGACAAACATTACTTTACTTGCCAGTGACTAAGGGCAAATGCCAGCATTCTCTCCATTGAACCACCTCGATGCCTCTAGTATCAGACTAGCTAAATATGGAGAGGATTATCACCCATAGACTGGGCACTTGGTGATGGAGTCTTTCACCAAAGCAGCCCATAAAATACCAAAAAAAAAATGCCAAATGATTCCCAAGCAAGTCGCCTTCCAATGGTCGTGGTCAGAAAGAGAACAGAAGGGGATGATGGTCTCACAAGAAGGGAATACATGGTTGGTTTGCATTACTGGAAGGAATGACTGGAAGGAATGACTGGAAGGAATGCCCACATGGATGGGATAATAGAGCCATTAGAGAAGTGGTATATATAATCTATACTTCAACAAATATTTAGCAAATATTTGCTGGAGAGATATGGAATATTAGAAATAAATGGGACCTGAGAGATTATTAAGTTCGAGTTTTTAACATGGCATCCACTGACTCCTAACTGGCCCATGGATAAATTGCAGTGGGTCAGGGAACTTAAATGGGGGAAATGCTTTATTTCAATATAACTTTGTAATCCTATATACCATGTTTTATGCATTAAAAAATGAGCAAGGGTCCAGAGGCTTTGCCAGACTAAGGAGTCAATGACAAAAAAAAAAGTCAAAAATCCCTGAAACATGATATTTCCATCTTCAAATGAGGAAACTGAGGCCTTATGAGCAAAGTATTCCAAAGCAGTATACCAATACAGGGCTTCTCTCTGCATAGATATTTTACCCAAAGGACAGCATATTCATTTCCATCGCTTAATTGACCGCTCAATGGGCAAAGACCTGTGAATTCATCTGCTCACAAAATTATTAGCATGGATGCCAGGACATGGAAATGACCTTGCTATAGAAAATTGGATGGTATAATGGTATTCATGAAAATGAGCTTCTACCTTCATGTGTGTGTGTATATATATATATATATATATATATATATATATATATATATACACACACATGCACATAAAATGTATTCAGTGAAAATAATGCAAGAATTTCAAATCCCCACATCCCCAAACATCTACCAACTTCATTCCACTGCTTTTTTTTTTAATATAGCTAAGAAAGAATGGATAATTCAATCCGCAAATTTGCTAGCCAGGTGTTCTTTGCCTAGTCATTTAAAACTACATTTTAATCACTTTTTAATATTAACAGCCTGCTCGGCTGAGTCTTCTCCTTGCAGATTGTGTGCTCAGGTCATGCTATTTCATGCTTGGCTTCTCCACACACCTGGGAAAAATTTCTGTTTTGATTTGCATTCAGGGCTTAAAAAATTCATCACTTGGGCAGGAAACCATTTATCTTCTCTACAAGCACAACTAAATACTATTCTATCACTCAGAGACATAGAGCAAAGCTTCTCACCCCCAATCACTGCATCCTAGAAAACCGACATTAGCAAGCGGTGACTGTATATCGAAAGCCGCATTTGCGGTCATTATTTCCACAGGCTTGTGGAAATTTGACAGGTTCTTCTAAGACAGAAGAAATCAACAAATTGGAAATTGATTCTTTTTTTACTTTAAATCCAGGTCTGGTTTGGGAATTTAAAATCATGCTCCCATCTATGCATAAACTCAAGAAAAATGCAATAGCAATCAGTGAATAGAGCTTGTCAGAGCAGGGAAAAGAAGCGGATATTTCTAATGGTTAAAAATGGGATCCTGAGAGCAGAGGAGCACCCAGTGCTGGCAACTACTGAGCGAGACCAACTCCAGGAAGCTGAAATGGGGGCCTTTCTTTCATGGCTTTCTTGCACATTCCTTCTGAGAAACAGATGAATTCCGCTGCCAGAGTGGTTGCTAGGATACTTTTAAATTATGATAGCAAAAGTTCTTTTCAAGTAGTAACATTTTTTTTTTCCTTAAAGGGTTTAGCAGGATTTTCATTATTTTTTGAGCATTTTTAAAAAACATCATTGTGTGTTCTATAGGCTTTCACCTAAGCACATGAAGTAGAAAAACAGCCCTTTTAGTGGGGAAAAATGTGTTCATAAAAGGCTTTGCTTAAAAAGAAATTCTATTATAGGAAAAGAAATGGACTCCTCCCGCATTTTATTAAAAGTGAATGGTGGGCTTGTTCAAGAAGCCTAGACTCTCCTACCTAAAGATAAGTCGTCTATGTCAACATCTCATTGACAAGGGCACTCCTCCCACAGCTGCAAACCAGACCCTGTCCCTGGCTCCTCTTCCAATACAATTCTTATACATATTCTCTTATTCTCTCTCAAGTCTCCATATCCAACCTGCTGGAGGTCTTTCTCCAGCCCTTTTTTACTTCTCCATTTACATGGATAATGGCACCAATCAGTCGGTCTGCTTGATCTCATATATTCTTACAATTACTGGCCTGCTTCCTTTTGCTATCATGCATTTGCATGTGCTATTTGCAGGGTTGCTGATAAATGTTTAACCACCAGCCCTCTGAGGAAAATATATGTACAACATACTTTTCAATTTAATCTGCATTATTAACATTTTATCCATGACTCTTAAAAGTTAAGACATTTGACAAAACAATAAATCAAACCCTGATTTGAAGCGTTTGCTGATTTCCAAGATGCTCACACTGAAAAATTTAACAAACAGCTCTTAAGAGATGATTAGAAACAAACACAGCAATTATATGAAAACAACTACAAAACACTTTCCAAACAAATAAAACTGGACCTCAACAATTGGAAAGCCATTGATTGCTCATGGGTAGGACGAGCTAACATAATAAAAATGACAATTCTACCCAAATGAATTTACCTATTTAGCGCCATACCTATCAAACTACCAAAAAACTTCCTTACTGAATTAGAAAAAACTATAACAAATTTCATTTGGAATAACAAAAGATCAAGAATTTCAAGGGAAATAATGAAAAAAATGTGAAGGAAGGTGGCCTAGCAGTACCAGATATTAAACTATACTATAAAGCAGCAGTCATCAAAACAATATGGTACTGGCTAAGAGATAGAAGGGAGGATCAATGGAATAGACTTGGGGTAAATTACATCAGCAAGACAGTGTATGATAAACCCAAAGAGCCCAACTTTTGGGACATGAATCCACTATTTGACAAAAACTGCTGGGAAATTTGGAAAACAATATGGGAGAGATTAGGTCTAGATCAACATCTCACACCCTACACCAAGATAAATTCAGAATGGGTGAAGGACTTGAATATAAAGAGGGAAACTATAAACAAGTTAAGTGAACACAGAACAGTTTACTTGTCATATCTGTGGGAAAGGAAAGACTTTAAAAACAAGCAAGAGTTAGAGAAAATTACAAAATATAAATTAAATGGTTTTGATTATATTAAACTAAAAAGTTTTTGTACAAACAAAAACAATGTAGTCAAAATCAGAAGGGAAACAACAAATTGGGAAAAAATCTTTATAACAAAAAACTCTGACAGGGGTCTAATTACTCAAATATACAAGGAGTTAAAGTAATTGTATAAAAAAATCAAGCCATTCCCCAATTGATAAATGGGCAAGAGACATGAATAGGCAATTTTCAGGTAAAGAAATCAAAAGTATCAATAAGCACATGAGAAAGTGTTCCAAATCTCTAATAATTAGAGAAATGCAAATCAAAACAACTCTGTGGCATCACCTCACACCTAGCAGATTGGCTAAAATGAAAGAAGGGGAGAGTAATGAATGTTGGAGGGGATGTGGCAAAATCGGGACATTGATGCATTGCTGGTAGAGTTGTGAACTGATCCGGCCATTCTGGCTGGCAATTTGGAATCATGCTCAAAGGGCTATAAAAGAATGCCTGCCCTTTGAATCAGCCATACCATTGCTGGCTTTGTACCCCAAAGAGATCATAGATAAACAGACTTGTACGAAAATATTTATAGCTGAGCTTTTTTTGGTGGCAACAAATTGGAAAAGGAGGGTATGTCCTTCAATTGGGGAATGGCTGAACAAACTGTGGTATATGCAGGTGATGGAATACTATTGTGCTAAAAAGAATAATAAACTGGAGGAGTTCCAGGTGAACTAGAGAGACCTCCAGGAACAGATGCAGAGCGAAAGGAGCAGAGCCAGAAGAACATTGTACACAGAGACTGATATACTGTGGGAAAATCGAATGTAATGGACCTCTGTACCAGCAGCAATACAGTGACCCAGGACAATTCAGAGGGATTTATGGTAAAGATGCTACCCACATTCAGAGGAAGGACTGCAGGAGAGGAAACATATAAGAAAAACAACTGCTTGAACGCATGGGTCGGGGTGGACATGATTGAGGGTGTGGACTCGAAACTACCACACCAATGCAACTACCAACAATTTGGAAATAGGTCTTGATCAAGGACACATGACAAAACTAGTGGAAATGTGCAACAGTCATGGGTGGGGAGAGTGCGGGGGGTGAAGGGGAAAGTAGGAGCATGAATCATGTAACCATGTTAAAAATGAATATTAATAAATGTTTAAAAAATAATAATAAAGAACTTTCACTAAAAAAGAGAGATTATTAGAGCAAGCTCCATCATATCCCTATTCTTTTTCCACTCCCTGCTCACAAGTCATCATTGGAAAATACACCGAAACCCAACTTTGCTCAATCATATGGCACCGATGGAAAAATATATATGTTTAAATGTGTGCCCAGAATTGATCAGGAAGAAAAGAATAAACTGGATGGCATTTGGGCTTAAACAACCCCAACCTCCTTTCCAGAATTTTTTTTAATCTGTTATTTAAACACAGAATTGTGAAGCTAGGATTAACTCTCCTCTTGTCTATTTTTAGTTAATCAAATCAAGAACTTAAAGTACCCCTACTTGACACTATATAAGAGAGTTGCAAGAGAGGGTGACAATTCCAGAGGCCACTTCCCCACCCTTGGGCAATGCTAGGCAAATTGAAAGACTGCGATTGGTTCCCATAAAGTGGGGAAGGGACAGGAAGTGATGTGGAAAAAGGACTATAAAAAGTCCTGAACTTCCTGTCCAAGGGACTTTGCCTTTGAACTTCTCCTTTGGAGTTTGTCTTTGGAGACTCTATGTCAGTGAGCTGGATTGAAGGAAGAGATTCTTTCCCTAGATTCTGCATTGGCTTGCTGGGTGAGTAGCTGGCCTTCCTTTCCTGCCTTCTGGAGAGATTGATTCCAGAGAGACCTTCCTTTCCTGGAGGAGGCTGCATTGGTGGAACTCTTGCTGATGACACCACTGGGACTCCTGATTTAAGAGACTACCACAACTCCATATGGAGACTGGGACTTGAGAGCCCTTGCCAGGTGGTAAGCTGGACTTCTTTGGACAGAAATTAAAGGATATCTAACTGGACAATACTTTCTACTTCTTCCTACATTTCTCTCTTTTACTATATCTCTATTAAAGTAAATTTTTAAAAGTGGCTAATAGACTTGTGACTTAAGAGTTAATTTTTTTTTTCTTAATTGGTGACCACAATATTACTTTAGAACTCTCATACTTAGCATAAAACCTAAATTTTAAATTCTTATAGGATCGAACATGGCTTAAAATCAAGAAGAAAAATACCAATAGTCAACTCAGAAATTCTCCATTTCCTCCTCACAGAATCTAGAAAGACTGCCCTGATGCTGAAATCAGAGTTGACTTCCTACTTTAATTTTACTTGCTTTCTTGATCATATAGGTTGAAAAAATGTGAAAGTACCAACCTGGAGTATATCAATGACTAATGGCAAAATTTTTTAACTTGTGTGTGTGTTTGAGAAGAAATGATTGCCTTTTTTATTTCCCTAAATATTTAGAAGCAGAGCTCTAGAATTAAAAGAGACTTCACAAGCCGTCTAGTTTAACTCCTTCATGATACTTTACTGGTATTTCCTTGTCCCAACTTCTTTCCCCCTTGTTGTTTATCTTTGTCATGAGGGGGTGTCTTGACTTGAGTGTGAGTTGAAGTGAAGCAGAATTGCACAGTCATCAGCCTCTCTCTTCCAGTCATCAAAGTCCAGAGGCAAAGACAAAAGACAACCCAAAGACAAAAGCAAGGATGACTGGTGATGGCCCAGGATGCCTCAGTGTCTTTGATATCTGACCAAATTCAATGGGCTCCACAGCACTTTCTTCAGCCACTTTTATGGCCACTGAAACAAATCGTTCTCATCTACCCATTCTGCCAAAAGAAGTCTTTGCATGCCTCAGGTAGACGCCTCCTCCCTAACTCACCAATGGGTCTGAGGTCTTTTGGTTACCCTCGACCTGGCTTAGCCCATATACAAAGACAGATTTATAGGACTATTACATTTACTATTACAGATATTACAGCTTCTTGGAGCCATAAGTGAGAGTTAGATGAGAAAAACGCACCAAAGGGATGAATGAGCAGCCCTGGAAAGGGCTCACACCAGAGATAATAGTTCTCCTTGAATCCTCCATACACCTCAACTTCTTTCTCCCTACTCACAACATGAAAAGACTCCAATCCCTCCTTTTCCTAATCCATAGAGATTAGCTTTAGAAATCTGTCCCCTGGACTAGATTGGTCTGAGGTTTCCTGATCATCTAAAGGCATAAGAAATTCCAGTTATGAGCAGTCAGGACCCCTCAAGTGGATTTCTGAGGACCAGGTAAATCATAATGTCCTTTACCATGTGTTTTCCTGGTGACCAGATTCATTTCTATATAGAAATCAGGAAAGGCCACATTCCAAGAAGTTGGACTGTTATATCCATGTTGCATATCTTTCCTGGGTTAGGACAAAGTAAACCTTCTATTGTTTATCGTTCAAATGCTTTCAAATGCTTCATTTCATCCCAACATTGAACTTGAAATAAGAGTGCTGGCAGTAGAGCCTCTGACACTCTTTATTTGGTAGATGAGGAAACGGACCCAGTAAAGGTGATTTACACAAAGTCCCAAGGATAATAAACACCAGAGGGAGGATTGGAACCCACCAAATGCCAGAGTCACAACTCTTTCCAGTATACTATTATTTAATGAGAATGAAGCCTGTCTTCCTTTTTTTCCCTAAGTCTTCCTGATGAAGTTCACCACAGATCTTTTTTTCTCTATTTACATTTAATTTGTATTTTCTCTATTTGTGTTTTTCCAATTTTTAGCATTATTTCATATGTCTGTAGACACTTGGATTTCTTTTTTTTTAAACTGCACACTTGTATCCTTTGACCATTTCTTTTCTGGGGAATGGATATTTTTCTTATAAACTTAAATCCATTCCATATATATTTTGAATATAAGACTTTAATCAGAAAAACATGATACAAAGAGTTTTTCCTGTTGCCTGTTTAAGTGAATTAATTTATATAAAACTTTTTAATTTTATGCAATCAAAATTGTCCACTTTTTTTTCTGTGATACTCTTTGTTCTCGTTTGGTGCAGGAATGTTCCCCTATCATAAATTTAAAAAGTAGTTTCTTCCATCCTCTTCTAATTTGTTTGTTATATCTACTTTTATATAGAAGTCATGTAACCATTTGTAGTTTATCTTGGCACATAGTGTAAGATATTGGTCTTTGCCTAATATCTGCCAGACTTCTTTCCAGTTTTACCAACAGTTTTTGCCAAGTCTTTCCCCAGTAGCTGGGATCTTTGCATCCCTCACTTTTGCTACATCACAAGCCTATAGTCTTTTATAGTCGTATATGAAATATGTGCTTTTGTTTACAACACTTCTTGAATATGTAAGGGATAAAAACGGGTTGTGGATGGGTGAATATTAAAAGGTTTGGTTGCCAGGGAATTGAATAATTATCAATCCCCAATTAAAGAATAACCTCAAGTGAAAATGACTTTTATTGAAGTTTATTTGCAAATGAGAAGAGGAAGAGAAAATAAGAAAATGAGAGAGAGGATAGGATAGGATAAGTAATCTAACACACTAAGTAATTTGCTCCAGGCCCCCTTGTTCAACCCAGGCCAATTTAATTAGCCCTCAGTCAAAGGGGACTCAGCCTCGAGCCCAAGGCCAGGTGGCCCCGGAGGGCCAGAGATGAATGAAGCAGGAGCTTCAATCACAGAATCTCTTTTGAAAGAGCAGTTCCTTTAAAGAAGTCCAGGAAGGTTTAGTCTTTATACTCACCACATGTAACTCTAAGGAAAAGATTTAAGAACATCTCACCAAGGTCTCAGGGTCCTAGGTCGAGCGATCCTCCAAGTCCAAGTCACGAACAAGAAGTCCTTCAGGTCCAAGACACAAACAAGAAGAGAAATTGAACTCACTGAACTCTCTTCTACAGGGGCTTTTTTTGTGTCACTTCCTGTGCCTTCCTCCAGTTTACGTGTCCAATCACAACAGATGCTTTTCTTAGGACTGTCCAGGAGGCAGTCAGTAAATTCTGATTTGTCACTCACTTTAGTACAAGTGGGTCACAGACCTCCCAACTTGTGAGTTAAGTAGACTTGTTTACACTTTTGGTGATTATATTTGAGAATGGGCAAGGTAGATTTAATCTCATTATCACAAATGCAAGTCATATGTTGCAGTCCAGCAAACATCTACGCATTAATCATTGGGCCGCCTGCCATATTAATTCCTTTGATATCATAATGTTTGTAGCCCCATAATATCACTGAGAGAATATTGATGCTAAAATTAATTGGGTTTTTGAAAAAAAAAAGTCAGAAACTGAACAAAATGACACTAGGACCATACAAAATAACAAGTGAATAAGAATGCATAGATATACAGAGAAAGACTTCTGATCTGAGGAAATGATTTTTAAAAGTTTTATTTCATGAATTAAATTAATTTAAATGTAAATCATTTATTGTTTTATTTTTCTCATTTTAATTTTATCTTTCTCTTCTGAACTTAAGAACAATGAGCATTTCCATATACCCAGCAAAACACAAAAAAGCTAGTATATCTCACACCATTTCCCCTTTTAAAAATTATATAATAAATTCTATATATTACTTTCAAAACTGTCTTTTTTTATATATGCTTTCTTCTGAAATTCTTTTTTTTTCTCCTCTGTGTTTTTAAAAAATGTTTTAACTACCCTCATTTTTTGGCATTACTATTGCTAACTGCTAACCTGCACCACTTTATCCCTCATGCTCCCCCTACTACCCCATTATAAAAACTGAGATGGGGGAAAAACATATAGTCAAGCAAAATAAATTAGCATAATAGCTACTTTCAAAACCATATGTCTCTTTTTGCACCTTTGGCCCATTATTTCTGTCAGGAGGTGGGAAAATGCTGCAGAGTAGGTCTTTTGAAGATACAGTTGGCCATTGCACTGATCAGAATTCTTAAGCCTTTCAAGGTCATTTTTCATTTAAAACATTGTCATCCATTTATCAGCTGTTGGCCTTGTTCTACTTACTTTACTCTACATCAGATCATATTCTCTGGGATTATCTAAAATAGCCTCTTTCATCATTTCTTACACACAATAACACTCCATTACATTTGTATAACCCAGTTTGTTCAGCCATCCCCCAATTGATGCTTCCTTATTCCTTCCCTAACTTAGAGTCTAGTTCTTTGCTTTTCACTTTTCTTTTTAATCTTCCCTTTGGGATAAGGAACATTGCTTTGCTTGTAACTATCCTCACTCTGGTATTATCCTCTTTCTTACCAACACCCTCTTACCCCTTTTTATGTCTCTGTTTTGCTTGATTTATTTCTATACCAAAGTGTAGATATTATTAAAGAAATAATGGGGTTGAGATATATATATATATATGTATAGTGATGGTGATGATATGTATCTGTCTATGATTTCCTCAGCTGCAGTTGGTAGGAGGAACACCTATTCCTATCACTCTGGCTGCTGCTATAAATTATCCCCTTCTTTATGACAGGTTTGGTTGATAACCTGTTAGAAACTCCTTTAAAAGTTGCCCAAGTAAGGACCCTTGAGAGGTTAAATAGATGGTTAACCTTTCCAGGCCCAACCTGGGTTGGATAGATTGGTAATGGGCTATTGATCAGCCTTGGATAATGTTCAGGGTTTGACTGTGTTTTGACTCCCTTCCCAAGGGTCATGATAGAAAAAACACTCAGGAAGGTACTTGTTATTGAACACTCTTTTATCTATAGGTAGGGAAAGGATAACAAGGTCAAGGATTGGGGATTGGAAACCCTATTGTTCTATTATCTATCAGACTAATTAATAATCAGGACTGGAGGCTATTAAGCTGGTGGAGGCTTGAGATCTTCACTTTTCTCTCTATCTCTGGCCGGACCTGGCCACAGCCAAGCCAGAGAATAGGGAAGGCTATTGCTTGGTCTTTATTCTCTCAGCTCTCTCACCAATAGTGTTAATGGTTCACTACCTCTCACAGTCTAGCCAGGAAATAGATTCAGGCTTATTCCTATTCTCTTCTTCTTCAATCACTCTTCAACCACCCTTCAGTCACCCACTGCCCAGATAGAACCAGAGAGGCTTGCAGAGATCTGTGATCTCCAGTTCTCAGCCTCTGAGTCCTGAGACTTCCTTCAATGTAGCTGTCAGGGGTATATATAGGGTGGGGCTAACTGACGTTTGCCCCTGGCTCACGGCACCTGGGAACATTCCAAACTCTCAACTGCCATCCCTGTCAGTCAAGGTGGCATCCATTTCATTCCAGATTATGAATATAACAATATTCAACTTTTATGTGTTTCAAATAATGTTCAACTCGCCTTTTCCTTCATGTTTGAATGATCTTCTCACACTTTCCAGTCATGAAAAATTATAAGATCTACTTCAGATATGTGTGACACTTTATACTGGTCAGTGTGTCTTGTGCCAAAGCCAGGTTCCTCCCTGAGATGCCTTTGGGTGCTCAGACTTGACTGATCTGACACTTGGGTTTCTGAGCTAATCTCTACTTCCAGAGTTAGGCCCCTTGGATCTTTGAGTTTCAAAACACTGGATCTTTGGGAGCCTTCTGTGGCATCTCTAGAAGGAGTGCTACAAACCCCAGAGTCATGAGCTTCTCGGCTGTCCTAGTCTGAGCACTGCCATGCCACATGTCTTACTCCCCCTCCTAATGCTGCCAAGATCCCCATTGTAGATTATCCATCACTCTAGTGCATTCTGACCCACATGAGGTTTTCTTGGAGTGCCTTCTGCTCTTACTGTTTCCAACACTAAGCCTAGTAGGCTAAATATGTCTCTGGTTCCATCTTTGGTTACACTGGCAGGCTGCTGACTTGTCTGTCTATACTGGCACTAGCTTCTCCATTTGTCTCTCTTCCTATTACTGATGAGCTTCTGGTTGACTTTTTGTGCGGCTCTGGAGTAACAGAAGTCACTTAGTGTAGTTTCACATTGAATTTCTTGATCATTATTCTGTCTGGCATGAACTTCATTTCTTTTTACTGGAGCAGGTCCCTGGGAGTCTGCCTCTGTTTAGGAAGCCATGTTGGACTGGAATTCTCAATTTAAATATAAATATTTAAGCTAAGCAAGTTTACTTGGCTGTATAGTGTTCATATGTTGAGCTTTTAATAAAACATTTAATTTTTTAAATGAAATAGATAAATAAAAGATGGGCTTTTGCATTAGTGAGCACCCTGGGGTTATTAAAATCAATGCTGTTTCCTAAATGGGATCCAGCCCAATCTTTGATATATTTCTGCTGTCCCACATCTGATATGGTAATGCTAATGTTGAGATCCATCTTTGGACAAACCTTGAAACATCAATTACTTCTACAGAGTAGCTGGAGGCAGCTAAGGTGGCTCAGTAGAGAGAGAATTGAAGTTAGAGCCAGGAAGACATGGCCTCAAGTTGGAATTCATGAGCTGTGTGACTGCAAGTGAGTCATCTATCTTTTATCCCAGACTCAGTTTCCACATATGTCAAATGAAGAAGTTGGATTGGGCTCCATGACCTCCAAGCTCCCTTCCAGCTCTAAATGTGTGATCCTATTCTTTTTTTTTAAACCCTCACCTTCCATCTAAGAATTAATACTATTATTGGTTCCAAGGCAGAAGGGCAATAAGGGCTAGGCAACAGGGTGTAGGTGACTTGCTCAGGGTCACACAACGAGACAGTATCTGAAACCAGATTTGAACCCAGGACATTCTGTCTCGATGTCTGGCTCTCTATCCACTGAGCCATCTAGTTGTTGGCTCCCCCTCATCACATGCCCCATTTCTATTACTTTTGTATCTCCATTGCTGCAGCCAAACAGAAAAAGACCCAAGTATCTGGAAAATTTGTTAGGAAAAAAAAGTAAACGAGCTTAAGTGGATTATTTTTGGCCATGGTTAGCTTTAGCAATAGAAGCCTGGCTTATAAATGCTAAGCTGAGTACTATTTGGCACTCTCTTCTGACTTTCAATTAGCCGGCAGATGGTGTTTAGGCACCAGAAATCTTGTTTGAAACCTATAAGTCAGAGGTGCCGCTCCACACATCTTCTGTCGCTCCTTCACTTGCTTACTTTTCTGAGCTGAACCACACACATAGAATTAAACAAAAAGATCAAACAAACCAGCACACTGGAAATGTTTCCTTCCAAAGTTGCCAAGATCCATACAATCATTTTGGAAGAAGCAGAAGTAACCTAAGAAGCCTGCTAATTGCCTGACCTCGTTTTCAGACACTTGCTAATAACAATCCTCCACATCTGATAGCATCCCCATAAATGATAGACAAAGGGGAAAAAATCATCTTTTCATGAGGATTTTTCTTCCAATTTTTTTCAGGGGAACACAGATGCATGAAGGCCCCATCATGATTATTTTTCGAATGTAGAACATCAATGCCTAACATTCACAGCTGCTGGAGATAGTAACAATCTGTGCAAATTAAATGACTGAGCCCTATTGTGCATTGGTGTATGGCATTAACCACATATTTCATCTGCAGCAAAATGCTGAAAACATGACCAAGCCCTCCACTTGTTCAGACAAAATGAGAATGGATGGTTGATTAGATTCATGTCCATTTGCCATGAGCCACAAGTGTAGACTGGCACTTGAAGCCCTCAGTGATTGGATTCCAACCTATCTTTCCTGAGTTTCATGCCCTCCATATAATGGCCACACTAGACTGATTGTTGTTCCTTGATCTCTTCTTGCTATCTCCTACCATAATGCAATATCTTAGAGCAGTAGATAACACAGTAGATAGAATGCTGGACAAAGACTCATTTTCCCGAGTTCAAATCTGGCCTCAGACACTAGCTATATGACCCTGGGTAAATCACTTAACTCTATTTACTCACTTACCTTATTTGTAAAATGAACTAGAGAAGAAAATGGCAAATCTCTCCAGTATCTTTGCCTAGAAAATCCCCAAAGTGGTCACAAAGAACAGGACACAAATGAAAAACAACTAAATGACAACAAATATTACAGAGGTTAGTTTAACCTGTACTGGCTACATACCAGAGTAAACAGATCCTTATAGGATTATCCTTTTATTTTTGTACTTAAGGTTTTGCCCATGTCCTGAAAAATCAGTTAGCAGCATTAATATAGTCCACTTCTCTTTTCTTTTTTCATAACTCCAGTCATTCAGCTAAAAAAAGGAATGGCTTCCCCAACAGATAAACAAGGGACATGAATAGGCAATTTTCAGATAAAGAAATCAAAACTATCCCTAAGCACATAAGAAAGTGTTCTAAATCTCATAATCAGAGAAATGCAAATCAAAACAATTCTGAGGTAGAACCCCACACCTAGCAGGTTGGTTAATATGATAGCAAAGGAAAGTAATAAATGTTGGAGGGAATGTGGCAAAATTGGAACGCTAAAGCATTGCTGGTAAAGCTGTGAATTGATCCAACCATTCTGGAAGGCAATTTGGAATTATGCCCAAAGGGCTTTAAAAAACTGCCTTCCCTTTAATCCAGCCATAGCACTGTTGAGTTTGTACCCCAAAGAGATCATAGGGAAAAAGACTTGTACAGAAATATTTATAGCTGCGTTCTTTGTGGTGGCAAAAAAAAACTGGAAAATGAGGGGTGTCCATTGATTGGGGAATGGCTGAACAAATTGTGGTATCTGTTGGTGATGGAATACTATTGTGCTAAAAGGAATAATGAACTGGAGGAATTCCATGTGAACTGGAAAGACCTCCAGGAACTGATGTAGAGTGAAAGAAGCAGAACCAGGAGAACATTGTACACAGAGACGGATACACTGTGGCACAATCGAATGTGTAATGGACTTCTGTACTAGTAGCAATGCAATGATCCAGGACAATTCTGAGGGACTTATGAGAAAGAATGCTATCTACATCCAGAGAAAGAACTGTGGGTGCAGAAACACAGAAGAAAAACATTTGCTTGATCACATGGTTTGATGGAAATATAATTGAAGAGATAGACTCTAAAACAGTCACTCTATCGCAAATATTAATAATATGGAAATAGGTTTTGATCAATGATTCAGTGAAACTGCTTGTTGGCTATGAGAGGAGGGAGGGAAGAAGGGAGGAAAAGAACATGAATCATGTAACCATGGAAAAACCTTCAAAATTAATTAATTAAATGAACTTTTAAATAAAGGACTGGCTTGAGAAAGGCTAAATCTCAAGGATCCTAAGATTTAGGAACCACGGAGGTCATTTAGCCCACAGTAAATGGTGATCTAAAATATAAAATTTGGAATATTTTTAAAAATAAATAATGCATTGCCTTTGAAAGTTCAGGTAAAAGAAGATCTTGAAAAACATGCAGGAAGAAGGAATTTGCCTTAATCCAATCTTTCATCCTTAGTGCCTTCTCCGTTGCTTTTGTCCCCCTACTTTCCAATCTCAGTCCAAGGAGAAACATTCATTTCTTGGCAGAGCTCTGCCTACCATAGGATGAATGGGTTTTGTTTTGTTTTGTTTTGTTTTACCCTAAAGCACTGACATTTGGTTGGCAGGGTAGGGAGCTTCCTGCCACAGCAATCAACATCTTTGTACATCAGCACACAGTCTTCCACTGGACCATTTTGGCATGTAACACAAGCTGCCTTGGCATTCTTGCCAAGCTACCACCTACAGAATCCTCTTATTACAGTCTTCATCTTTTGGGACCTGCCTTTGCTCACAATCTCTGCTAAGGTGAGGGGACACCCCTATCCCAGTATGACCATTCACCCATGGTCATTCTGTCTTCTTGGTTCCTGCTCTCACTCTCTTTTCCAAAGAGAATTTGCCTCAGGCAGAGTAACTCCCTGTTAGAAATCTTCATGTATGAAGCATTTTGTTAAAAAAAAATGTGTTAGTATGCATGGACCCTTTTGCTCTGAGGTTTCCTTGTGTGCAAATATGGCAGAACACCTGTCTCTTTTTGGCAAATAGTCACATTTTTTCAGGCTGGCATAGAATGTGATGATTACCCCCATTCCTCATATTAAATGTGACAGAAAAAGACACACAGTGCATGTTAATGATGAAGTATGCATTAGTTCAGTGTTAGGCAAAGAAATTCTAATCAAAGATGTTTGGAATAAATAAAAAGGGTAAAAAATAGTGGATTTTAGTTTGGGGTATGTCTTAAATCTGTTCATTTTTTCCCCTTTCTTTTTAAACAAAAACAAAATAGAAATGAGAGAGAGAGAGAGAGAGAGAGAGAGAGAGAGAGAGAGAGAGAGAGCAATACCCTGTCTTTTCTATTATGCTTTAAATAGCTTGAATATTTTCAATGAGAAAAGTCCTTTAAAGTATTACATTATACTTCCCAGAAATGCCGTTTGATAATCAGAACAGACAATACTTGATTATATATTTAAAAAGTCGTCTAAATTTTAGAAGCAGACTGTATTCTCATCACGTAAACACAACAAGGTCAATGGATGTCACAAGGCATATTGCAATCTACATCCATCGAGAAGGGATTAGAATCCAATCTAAGATGTTATTACAATCAATCCTTTGTAGCACTTTCTAGAGCTGTGGAAGTTATAACTGCGTGCTCCATTTTCCTGGCACTTCTCTTGATAATAAATACTTGCTTGAGACTAGGTGTCCATAATAATTCTGTAATTTAAGAAACCATTGATCAGATGAAACTAAAGGACCACAGTACTAGAGAGTTTTTATATTAAATGTGGAAATTTGAAGTCATTATTCTTATAATTTCATGAAAATTTTAGAAATAAAATCAATACTAGGTATTGGAGGTTAAAATAAATATTAATTTTGAATAGAGTTCATTGAGGTCTCCCACATACTCCTAGGTGAACCTCGTGCCTTCAAGGATTAAGAAGATTACTCTTCTAGAATGTTCCTGTTATAGAGGAATGAAGGAATCAAAACATTTCACTACTTTGATGAATTTGTGATCTCAGTCTGAAGGGAATCCTATTGGGTCAGATCACCACCTATCCATGCCTTCCACTACTATGTGACCTGTCATATCTTCCACAGGACCTCTACCTAATATGATGGAAAGAGGCTGAAGGATATATTTTTATTTCTTTGTTATCACCCTTACTGCATGGGTTATGCATCCCCACCTTATTTTCCAGTAATAGAACTAATATTAAAAATAACCCCAAAATAAAGATTGTCAGAAGTTAGTACACATATCTAACTTAAGCTGAGAATCTTGACACTGAAAACCATAGTTCCCTCTTCTCCCCTCTTCCTCATCACCTATTGCTCAGATGTCTTCTGCCATGATGAAATGGTCTTATTCCTTATGAAGTCTGGCCTTCTATTTGTTCCAACAATCCATTCCATCCCCTCTTAACAGTCTTGTCATCCCAGCTTTTTCCTTTATTTTTAATCTCTCCCCATCCATTAGCTTTCTCTGATGCCTACAATTATGCCCATGTCTTCCTGTTCTGAAAATGCCCTCCCTTGATGCTTCCAACTCCACTATCATCCTGTATCTCTTCTATCCTTTATAGATCTTGATACTTGATCACTCTCTCCTCCTCAATACTCTCTCTTTCAAGGTTTTTGGATCATTGCTCTCTCCTGGTTTCTTCCTACATATCTGACTTGTTCTCTGTCTCCTTTGCTGAATCCTGCTCCAGATCATGCCCTCTAACTGTAGGCATTATTCAGGACTCTATCCTGGGCCCTTTTCACCTCTCCCTCTATTGCTTTTCACTTAACCATCTTATCAGCTCCCAAGGATTTAATTACCATCTTCATGCTCATTTTTCTCAAATCTATCCATCCAGCCCCCAATTTCTCTGCTGATCTCCAATCTAGAATCTCCAACTGCCTAATGGACATCTAGAACTGGATGTCCAGGAGGTATCTTAAACTCAATAAATCCAATGCAGATCTTTCCTCCTACATCCTACTCTCATAGCCTATTACTATAGAAGGCAACACCACTCCCCCACTCCTTTTGGCTTACAATCTAGATATCATCCTGGATTCTTCACTTCCTCTTATCCTGACCCCGTCTGTCCCCCAATATTCTCCCCATGCTAATGTACCTTCCATTCAGCTACTAAAATGATTTTCCTAAAGCATAAGTCCACTTCATGAGGTCCAATGGCTTCCTATCATCTCCAGGAGCAAAAACAAAATAGTTTGACATTCAAAGCCCTTCATAATATAACCCTTTCTTGGTCTTTTTGCACTTTCCTCCCCAATAAGTAGGTATTCTTCCATCCATTGAGAATGGCCTCCTGGCTGTTCTACAAACAAGACACACCATCTCTTAGCTTGACATTTTCTCTGGCTGTCCCTGCTATGTGGAATGCTCTCCCTCCTCCATTCTCACTACTGACTTCCATGGCTTCCCTTAAATCTCCACTAAAATTTTATCTTCTCCAGGAAGCCCTCCTCAAGCCCTCTTATTTCTGATCTCTTCCCTCTGTTATTTCCTACCTATCTCATGTATAGCTTGCTTTGTTTATGTTTGCATGCTGTCTCTCTTATTAGATTATAGTTCTTTGAGGGCAGGGACTGTCTTGCCTCTTTTCGTATATTCAGTGCTTAGCACAATTCCTAGATCATAGTAGGCACTTAATAAATGTTTATTGATTGATTAACTGTTAAAGAAACAGCATTAGAGATTTCTCAACCAAGACAATAGGAGGACCTCCATCTAGCCTGTATTAAGTTTCTCAATTGAGTTTCTTTAACATTCATTCAACAAGTACTTTATCGGGTGCCTACTATGAGCAAGACACTGTGATACTGTACTGTGGTGAGTTACAAAGATGAAATCAGGAAAATCGGGGATGTGGCAAATGGCCAAGTGAGCAAATGGCTTCTTATTTCTAGATTTCTAAACTCACTTTCAGCTCTAAATCTTACATCCCCAGAAACATTCATTTCTCCAGTTGTCTTGGGGTGGGGGAGAAGGGTCTGCTCTATCCCAAAGAAAATTCTTTGGGAGATAGGCTGTTGCTTGTCTCCATGATCTCACTTTCATATAGGTACATGGAAACATTATAGGACCCAAGAATTTTAGACCTGAAAAGGACCTTAAAATTAATTTAAGTTTTAAACCTCTCATGAGAGAGGTAATATGATTGCTTATGATCACAGAGCTAATTAGTGACAGAGCTAGGACAAGATGTCAGGTCTATTAACCATATTATGCTTTTTTCTAGGTATATTTCCTCTCCACTCCAAGCCTAATTAAATGCATGCTTCAAGTAGAAGTACCTAATCATAACATTGATGTCATTATCCATGAGAAGCAATCGAATCATTTACAGAATTGTGGGATTTTAAAGCAAGAAAGAACACTATTTTAAAAAATCTAGTCCAACCCTGTACTTAATTGATGAAGAAACTGAGACCTTCAAAACTTCAAGAACTTGCTTAAGGTGACACTGCAACAGAGACAGTACTAGAATCCAAGTCTCTTCACTTGACTTTCCACTCCATCATACTGTCTTTCATTTATCTGCTTTTTTATTGCTGAAAACTACTAACACCCTGAATTGAAAAAAAAAAATTGCAAACTCCAGGGTTTCCTCCATCTTCTTTGGTTGTACTGAAATTTTGTTGCCTGAAATATTACAAAATAAGAAATTTCCAAATAAGTTACAAGTATACATATCTGGATTTTAACAGTGTATGTTATGAGCATCTTAACTATTTTAACTTTCTAGCATTAGTAGCCAAAGGACAAACACATACAATTATGAAAGATAAGCCAACGAATACCTTGATTTGGGGCACACGCAGGCTAGAAAAGAGAATGAGGCTGAGAGTAGAGTACCAGTGTAAAAACAACTATACTAATATGATCAATCCTTTCCCAAATGGAACTAGAAGAAACTGGGGGGGGGGGCATTTCTTTTCCTTTTTTTTTAAACCCTTACCTTCCATCTTTAAGTCAACACTGTGTATTGGCTCCAAGGCAGAAGAGCAGTAAGGGCTAGGCAATGGGGGTCAAGTGACTTGCCCAGGGTCACACAACAGAAATGTCTGAGGCCAGATTTGAACCTAGGACCTCCCATCTCTAGGCCTGGCTCTCAATCCACTGAGCTACCCAGCTGCCCAGGGAATTTCTAAGTAGAGGGATTGTTGGCCTAAAGCTAGTTGTTTTTTTTTTTTTTTAATCTGTAACTTGAATAAAAATCACACTTCTTAAATTTTCGGATGACATAAAGCTGAAAAGGATAACACATTGTTTAAAAGTCAGAATCCAAAGAAAGCTCAACAAACAGCTTGTATAAAAATGCACCAAATTATATAAAATGAAATTTAATAGAGAAAATTTTTTAAAAATCACAATTGTTCATAATTAGAAATTAGAAGGGTGTCTAGCAGTTAATCTGAAAAGAGATTTGAGGGAGTTTAGTGGTTTCCTAGGCAGCATGGTAGGATGGATACCATGCTGGAGATGGAGACCAGGGTACAAACCCCACCCCTGATGCTCACCAGCTCTGTGACTATGAGCAAAGTCTCAACATTTCTAGAGCCTCAGCTTTCTTTTCTGTAAAACAGGGACACTACAGTACTTTTCTAACAAGTTGTATTGAACAAATGAGATACTGTATATCAAGGACTTTGCAAACATTTTAGTAAAGTGTCAGTTGTACATTGAAGATGGGCATAGAGTGGGCTATACAAATGAAGCATATGTATCCACAGTGAATGTGACTTTAGGGGAAAGGAATAGCATCCAGAGAGGGGACAATGCCAATATACATGAAGATAGGCAGACTACAACTATAGTCCTATGGCCAGTTTGGGGAACATTTTAGGAATGACGATAATAAAAATGAGTGCGTCCTGAGAGAGTGATCAGTTTGATGAGGAATCATTAGATTATGTCATGCAAGTACTGGTTGAAAGAACTGAGGATGTCTGTCCTTGCAGAGGTGTCAAACTGGCAATAGGTGTGGGTCTTGGCAAAGCTCCCTAGTTGAGGCCGAACTGGATTAAAATATAGAGAAATGTTTAAATAAAAATGCAACATAGATATTAATTTGTGGCTAAGTCAATATGCAGCCAGTCTCTATTTGAGATCACGGAAGATGATCAAACTTGCACTGCTTCATCTGTAGCTTGGCTTCTGACCTCATCATTCAACTTTAAGCAGTTCTCTCCAGTTACAAATGATCTCTTAATCATCAAATCCACTGGGCTTTCTCAGGCTCTATTCTTGATCCCCTCCAGGCTTTTAACATTGTCAATCATGCTCTTCTCCTTGATAGTCTCATCTCTCTGGGTTCTTCTGACACTGTTTTCTTCTACTTCTCCTCCTACCTGACTGCTGCTTGGTCTCCTTTATAGGATCTTCATCTAGATCGTATCTGCTAATAATTGTGGGTGTCTCCCAAGGCCTAACTCATCCCCTCATCTCTTCTCCTTTTTATTGCTTCACTTAAACTTGTCATCTTGGGTGAATTCAAATTTCACCTCTGTTGGTTCTCATCTACTTCTCTACCCCTAACTACTCTCTGGACTTCAGTTTCACATCTCCAACTGCCTATTAGGACAGTTCAAACTGGATATCCAATAGACATTTTAAACTCAAAACGGCCAAAATTGAACTTATTTTACACCCTTATCACTGCCACATTTATTACCGGAATTCCTTGGTTTCCAAATCTCACCTTCCACAAGGAAATCTTATCCAATTCCCCTTAACATCAGTGGTTTCCCCATTTTATTATCTCCCATTTATCACATATATTCAATTTTATCATATTGTTTTCAGGTTCTCTTTACACTGTGAGCTTTTTGAGAACAGACTATTCACCTTCTAGCATTTAACATAATGCCTAACAAACACACAGAAAATATTTAATATAAATACTTGAAACTTGAATCTCGAGAAAAAATGAGCAATAGTGAAACTTTCAGAAGTAAACCTGCCTATCAAGAACAATTCTCTAACAACTAGGTATCAAAATGTGAAAAGATGCTCCCTCTCCCCCTAGAGTGGGTCATCAAATGAAGGATGTTATTGAGAATGTTATAAAGTATATCCTGTTTGGAATGCATTGAATTAAATGGCTGAATCTAACTCATAATTTATTATGTGGAAGCATACTACCCCATCCCTATCCCCACCCCTGCCTTCTCTTTAGAAGTATTAAGAAAGTATTTAAAAATTATGTGAGGCTAAAAATATGCCACTTTCAGAAAATTGTGTTAAAGGGCAAGGGCAAAAGTGAAGGTTGATAAAGAAAATAGATTAAGGGTGGTTACCAGCCCCAGAATGGAAACTCCTCAGTCTAGTTCAGGTCATACCCTGGACCAGATTAGGGTAGCAAACAGAAAAAAGAGCAATCTTTGGATATTTCAGTTAATGGAAATTATCTTCAGACATTTACCTTTGACCAGCAGGAAAGAGGAATCCTTAAACAAAAGACAAAGGATTTGAATGGTCCACAGAAAATGAATCTCCAAGGATGTACCAAAAGTTGCCTCCTGTTCTGTTTGATGAAACAAAATTGCTAACTAAACATTATCCTGAGTGGGGTTCCTAAGCTCACTGTGCTAATTTTTTTATTCTCCAGAAAGGCCATTAATTTTATTTCAAAAATGGCTTGACAAGAGACTTTCAGAACCATAAGGCCCTTATTAGTACTCTAAGCAGAAACGCTTCAATCAGAATGCCTTAAATTAATAAAAATTTGTTTCTGGCAGACAGGTTTGTGCATAAAACATAATATGGGTTTCCTTCTACATTAAATATGTCATAAGAACCTGGGAAGCTCATACCACGCCAGAATTTTCATCTTTTCTCCATATTCATTTGTTTCAACATCTGTTCTCTTCTATTTCCCTTGTATATTTAAACTTTTTTTGATTCTTCATCTCTTTCCCTCTTTCTTGTTCACTTCCTTTCATCACTATCATTCTAGTTAAGCATGTTTTTGAAAGGATTAGCATTCCTAATTTCCTCTATACAAACCACACTCACAAAACTAAACTTCTGGTTAATTCTCTTCCTTCCACCTCAAATTTAGAATGTCACTAAAAATTGTAGTAAAAAATTTGAAAAGATGGACATCATGAATCTAACCTTTCTGAATAGCATATTCCCTATATTAATTACACCTTCTTTCTCTTACTGCATAATCTATTTAAAATTAAGAAACCAAAATGAGTATGTTTTTAATCATTTGATAATATCAAGATTCAGATACAAGGTTCATGTGTGTATGTATTAGTTTATCTCACACCAAAGATTCTCTGTATGAAGATATGACACATATTACATGATTCTATGTATTGTCTACATATATGCACATATGCAAAAATATGTGCATGTGAATACATGTCACCTTGATTAAAGTGTGTTCAATTCTAAAGACTGGAGCTTTCTTAATATCAGAATTTCATATTAATATGTAATATTAAATAAACATGAACATACTAAATGGACCTTTACAATGAAATCCCATTGATTCAATAGAAGTGTTTACATACATAACCCTGCATATTGTATCTCCTTTATTTTTTGAGTGATAACCTTAGTATTTAGATAGTAGCAATGCCAAAGTATATGAGATAAAGTAATCAGCACCTTATCTTTTAGTCAGTAACTATTCTGGCTTTGTAGATCGCAGGATAGCATAACTTTTAAGAATATTTACCACTGGGATAACAAAGCAAGTTAATTTCTTTTTGAGTTGCTCTGGTCAAAAAATATCACCACCTGGTGGCCAGCAATAGATTTCTCAGGACCACAATAACACTGAGAAGATCAGGAATATAAATGTACAAATAGATGCACTCAAGAATATCAAATTACCATTTTTATATTATCTTTGTAAAACTCTTTAACTTCTTACAGCTTTGATTATGAAGGTAGGAGTTATAACAAAACAAAATCTTTTTTTTTTCTTAATTCAAAAATTTTTTCAAATTTTTAAATTCAAAATTCTTTTTCTTAAAATTATAATCTCCCATGTGTTGTGTAGAAAATTGTTAGAGGGATTTTTTATTTTTAAAGTTGTATAATAGGATTACTAGCTTAGTGGTCCAAAATGAAAACAACCAGTGGTCAGTTTTGCTCCCACTTCCCAGATAGTATGTGCTACCACTTGACATCTTTGTTAATAGGTTTAAAACCAAAGATTTTGTGAGCATTAAATCTATTTATTTATTGGTCTAAAAATAGACTGTATTCTTTCCTTGACATATTTTTATGAAACTGAGTAAAAGCCCATTATCAATGTTATTTTTTAGTCGTCCCCCACCACAATTTTTTTTCTGATGACCCCTTTTTGGTGAAAAGGGGTACATAGCTTATATTCAACTCTCAATCAAAATGTTCCAGAGAAAGAAGGTAACAATTAAATTGAAGCACAGGGTTGTTGAAAAGTCACTGACTGGCACTGACAAAGCTCATGATATACAGAATTTAAATGAAGTCTGACAAATCAGACTTCAAATACTTTAGTTCTAGAATTCTTTTCTAATTTATAAATAAAACATTTAACAAAAGGGCTATAGATTAAAGAATAAAATGAGTGTATCTTCTTGTTCTTGAATAAAATCCTAACCAACCTTTATGAAAAGCCCAGTAATTTGTTCTGTGAATTAAAAATGAGTCTTTCAGTGAAGAGCTGAGAAAACATAATATTTTGAGAACATAAATGTTCAATGAACCACCTGCACATTTGCCCTTTTAGTGAACTATGTATGCATAACATCTGCATCTTAGTTTCCTGGGACAAAATTAAAAAAAGAGAGAGAACCAAAGCCTAAGAAAAAGGGGGTTTTATTGTAAAATGTGATGAAGCAGTAATGACTTCTGCTGAGTTTCTGCTTTATAATCCTATATATAGAGCACAATGTGGTTGAATGCATTTATAAAAGCCAAAATAAAACAATGGCACAATTATGTACATGTTGGACTTTAAAATCTTTTTCTCTTGATAATTTCTGGTTTCCAGCTGACTGGATGAGTTTCTTCGGTCTGAAAAAAGCAAAGAGTTCAAAAAAAGAGAAATATTAGATTATGATATGATTTTAGAACTAATGTAAATAAGGATTTAATTCACTGACTGAAGTTGTTTTTTTAAACTGTTTCAACTAAACCATTTTGCATTTGTTAATTTTTGAAGTTAACTATTGATGTTTTTAAAGGATAAACTGAAGATATCTGATTCTTATCCCAATTTTACCAACTGCTTTTTATAAGCAACTATTACAGTGAAAAGCACCCTCAAGAGACTAGAGGAGAAGCAAATATATAGCACCATTTTTCAAGCAGATATCTTATCCTACGATAGCACTGACCTCCACAGTTCAGATAACACTGCTAATTTTTGGTGCTAGCCAATCTATTTACATGAATTCTTTTTGCTAAGATTTCCCACCAATTACTGAACAATTAGGAAAATAAGCAAATAAGTGGTTCAAATGAAATCAGTATCAGAAAAATCTAAACAGAGACTATTCAAAATTATGGTCAGTTATAAAACTGCTATTATAAAAATTATAAAAAAAGTTATAAAAATGCTATGAGCATTTTTTGTTATTGCTCAAATTTTAAAATAGGAAAACATTGATATTATGTTTTTGTGATTCAAGTATAAATGAAAATTTTTAAGAAAAAACATACCGCTGAATCATCTTCTCTATATACTTTAATGGTTTTATCAGCTTCTGCAGTGAGTAATCGGCTTTCAGACTGGTCGAATGCACAAGCAAATATTCCTGATTCACTGTCCAAAGAGCCAGGTTGCACAGCTGCATGTACTCTCTGGAAATTATATCCAGTTCTCCAGTCCCAAAGATGCATAGTGCCATTATCCGCTTAAAGCCAAAGAGAGAAGTGATATTTAAGTACAAATTATGATGATGTCTTTAAGGCAGTTATGCAAATAGAAAAATACCTGTCAGAAATAATTAATCTCTTTACTTCTTTTTATTCATGCCTAGTTCAAAACTCTTTAAATTATTCTCAATGCACAAAGACCAACTCATCATCCTGCTCCATAAATATTCAGTTCAGTGTCCTGGGTCTTGAAACTCTGCAGAGTCCCTGGGCTTGAAACTATACCAATGAAATGCATCTTTTAAACAGATCACTAATCTACCTTCACTGTAAATATGTGTAAAAATTTTTTGAAAGACAATACAATTTGACATACCTGATCAGATATTAGAGAAATTCCTCATAGTATTTAAATTACAGCAAGCTTGGATAGATCTATAAGCTGACAAGCTTTGCAAATGGGCCCTGGAGACTCCGTAAGGGGCCTGTTCTCAAAGACCTGTCTCCTTTATGTTGAGAGAGGTTTATCAAACAAGGGGCCACTTGGTGATTAAATTTTTTTTTTTCTTTTTTGCTTAGAATGATTCATGAAATGCTCTAGTGAGACATGCAACATTTGTAATATAGGTTAGTGGAGCAGGTTCCCTACAATGAAATCATAAGCCTTTTGAAGCACAAATGTACTTATTTTATAATAATTCACTAAAATTACAAATGATACTATGATAACCTTAAAGAAAGACTCTTTAAAAGTTCATAGATACAGAAAATGTAAAGAAAAAAGTTGTATTTTACCTCCAGATACCAGTACACCATCTGAATTCACACTTAACGTATTAATTATAGCATTATGACCAGAAAGGTTTTGAATGAAGTTTCCATCAGGGAATTTCCACTGTTTAATATTATCTGGAGAACCAGATGCAAATGTGTAACTGAAGTAAGATTAGGGTAGGGAAGAAAAAAGGAAAATAAAAGTCAAAAAAGTCACATATTGTGTTGATTTAGTAAATCATATAGCTTGCTACCTACATATACTTGTATCTATAGCTACCAAAGCCAAATTCTCTTATTCATACGGTACTTTCCTTTATAGAACAAATTAGCTAAACTGTCAATAAGACATTGAAATTATAAATGTGACCAAAAATTTCTATTATAAATTAATTTTTTAGTCTTGAGAGCTTACCCAGTTTCCCTTCTTTATCATAACTGAAGAAACCTTATAACACACCAGAGCAAAAGGGGGCAAAAATATTTGTTTTTGTATAATTGGTAGGGGAACTTCCAATTTTGCTTTGTTTTATTGTTTGGAAGTGGTGGGTAGGAGGAAAGACAGAAAAATGTCACAAGCTCTGAAGCTAAAGGCATCTTTGTGAAAATACTGTTGACTATGAGACTACATTTTCCCTCACTGGAAAGTTTTCTGTTTATCTTCAAAGATCATTTTTAGTGTTGCTACTATAGTGTTTCCCCATGTTTATATTTCTCTCCTTAGGCAATGGGACTGTCAAAGACAAGAACTGTGTTATGATTATCAATAGTTTTCAGAGCTGAGTACAGTGTCACATATGCTAGTAAACCCTAGTAAAGCCTATGAATTTTTAAAAATAGTATAAAAATGAAATAAAATGTACAAATATATTTTATAAATACATAATGAAAAATATCATTTGGCTAACAGAGCCAAATCTCTGTGGCATTCAATGACCAAAAAAAGTGAAAGAAGTTTTGTTTCATTCAGTGCTTAAAGATCAATTTTAGAAAATAAAATCTTGCCCAAAAAGTAGTCAGTGCTCTCTAAAGTAGTGATTTAGAAAGTTTGAAGGTATTTTTTGCCAAAAAACAGTGCTAAAGACGGAAATAAAGAATAAAGCTTTTCATTTCATAACCAGCATTTAAATGGATGCTCCCAATTCTATTCTCTAGAGTAGATTTTAATGGGGAGGGCAGTAGGCACCAGAAGAGTGGGGGCCAGGAAAAGATATAGAGATGGTAGATTGGGATGGATAAGGAAGACAAATGTCAAATCACAATTCTGCTTAGAGCCAGTTTTGGTAACAATCTTACTACCTGTTGTAATCCCCATGACCATGCATCATTACCTTCACTGACGTTAATGAACTTTTATTACGTATGCTTATAAATAATATCTTAATAACTAACTGTAGAATTCTATGATAGCAGAAATAAAACCAATATAATTTTCTCCACCCTTTTCCTACAATTGATTACTCCAATCCTAGGAGTAAGAAATTATTTGAAATTCTAAGAAAATTTATTTTTGAGTCTTTCTTTTGAAGTTACCCATAATGGTAGCTTTGGAAATATGTTCAAAGAAATATTTTAGTATGTTATATTATTAAATAATTATATTTATATAATTTTTATACATATACACATAAAATCACATTAAATTATATTTGTTTTTAAAATAGGTCTACCTGAGTTGTGGTAGTTCAATATAATAGGGCTTTTCTAGTTATAAATTAGGTCCTCTCCCTATTTAAACATGACAGTTAAACTGATGATTCAAAAGAGTTGCTAATTTCACAGGTATTTCATACAAATTAAAATTGAATTTATTCTAGAATTTTTTTTACAGTTTTACACTGTTTTACAGAATTCACACATATGAAAATTTCTTAATTCTGGTAATTATAAGGACAACTTTAGATTTTCTTAGTCTATAATGCATCTATGTCAAGATAAAGATTCCTGGTTCTCAATTAAGTGCATAGCATTAAAATGAAGACTGTGGAATTAGCTCCTTTTTTGAGATATAGAATTTAACTGCAATTGGCTTTATAATTCAATCTAGAATGTATGCATTTCTTTACTATAGAAGGTATAAAGAACAAAAATGAAAACGAACAACTTTTTACTCTACAAATGGAATGGTAGTAAAAATGATGGCAAGTGATAAGTCTAGGGCAGTGATGGTGAACCTTTTAGAGACTATGTGCTGTGCCCTACCCCCCTCCCATCAAGTGCCGGGCACACCCTAACCCCCTTATCCCACACAGGGGAGGGAGAAAGTGCTCACACTGGACTGCTCAGTGGAGGAGCGGGTGATGTAAAAAATGTCATCAGGAATGGTGGAGAGGGGAAGGGGAGCAGCTCTGCCCGAGGCCCTTTGCCCACAGAGTGTGCTCGGCAAGCCATCTTTGGCACTCATGCACAGGTTCACCATCATGGGTCTAGAGTGAATGCCAAGAGCACACTCCTGTAGATCTTGTAGTACAGAGACTGTTTTTTAAAAAGAGATTTCGAATAGCCTGATAAACTTACTGTCTTGGATGCAAAACCACTGCTCTAACAGACTTTTTGTGATTCGTTAAGGTAACACGTGTTTTTCCTGCTACTAAGTCCCATAATCGTATGGTTGTGTCATGGCTTCCTACAATTAAAATAAATACATAAGTTAAATATATGAATTGCAAATAATATCACATCAAGTGTCCTACAAACACATGCATGCAAAAAACTTAAATATAGACTTGCTGATCATGTTAAGATAAGAGATTATGTCTCTTCTTGGATCATTTAAGATGAATTTTCCTACTGATATTGGTTTCTAGTGATTTTAGCCCAAGAGGACCTGCACCCCTGTCTCAAACACTGAATTCTTAAATAAACAGCACTATTATTACATATTATTGATGAGAGATAGAGCAATATGTAATTTGGTAAGAAGAGTTTATGAATGTAACTTAATGGAACACAAAAATGCAAAAGCATTGTTTGAACTATGTTATGTTGTAACACAATAACAAGTAAGAGCAACACAGTGTAATTTCTTCAGTGAAGGATTTGATTTGCACATATTTATAACAGAAACATAAAATTTGCATTGTTCTTTACATCTTCTACTTATGCAGAAAAATCTAAAGTATGGAAATTAGAAATAATGTTAATTTGGCTAAGAATTCCTTAAAAATCGGAAGATGAGTAAAAAAAATTGACTATTCTCAAAAAACAATGATGGCATAAGCAAAGGCACTAAGAAAGAAAAAACAGACAACTGCCTCTCTACCTCTCATATCATTAACTTGAGCTTTTTTAATCTAATTTTTAACAAAGGAAACATACATAATATCAACTTTGGCAAAGATATGAATTCTATCAATAAAAACTACTGTTTTTAGAGTCAAAAACTGAACTGCACTAAGCATGTTTTGAAAATTCAATTCTTCACAATAACAGGACAAAGAATGTATTCATTTTAGTTTCTACTATCATATGATTTCAAGTCTGACAACAACTTGAAATGACTTTCATAACAGCATTATGATGGCATTCACCCAACTTCTAAATAAATTATAAATCAAGATTCAGTTAAAAGAAAATGTTTCATCAACATGAATAACCATTTAAAGTGTAACGATGATTGTCAGTTTAATAGCCACCAGACCTGTAATGATTTGTGGTTCTGCAGCTTGACACTTTACTGTAGCCACTGCGTTCGTATGCCCTGCCAATGTGTGTACACTGGCTTTTGTCCGCACATCCCATATCTATGAAAAGTACAAAAAAAGGTTAAAACATGGAATGAGAGATTTCTACTTCGTAGTTCTCTTAGTGTATGTTTTATGTGAAAGAATCTTGAGATTATTTATCATATGCCATGACACTGGTATGTTGGTACAAGATTTCAAGAGAATTTTGCAAAGTTGAAAAGAAAAATCTAGATTAAAAAAATGCTCTTCTCAACAGTTTTAAATAATGAGGCCAATTGCAACAAATGGTTTTAGAATTAGTAACTTTCATATACTACTGGATATAATCTATTTACAGATAAACATAGAACACTGTTCTATTTACCCGTGCAGTTGAATCTCTACTACATGTCACAAGCACATCAATTGTTGGGTGCAAATCCAAACCATACACTGCACTTAGATGTCCGTGATAGTGTCTGATGACCTAAACAAAAAGAAGAAACACTTTATCATATCTCAAGATTTTTAAAAGTCCCCTAGCAAAACTGAGAGTATATAAACATGTTTTAAGCCTACAAGATGAAATTTACCTTATTGTATTCAAGATCCCAGCACTTCACCTGTTTATCTTCTCCACAGGAAAACAGGTATGGACTCCTTGCACTTACTATCACCCCTCGTACAGTACTGATATGTCCAGTCAATGATAATTTTAATTTGCCACTAGCCAGGTCCCAGATCTACATTTCAAAGGGAGGGAAAATCCAAAAGCCAATATTCATAAAGTCGTAAGAGATTTTGCCCAAATTTCATGAACATTACATGCTAGGACTCCAAATAAAACTAAGCAACAATTAATTGCAAATAAACAATTCTATGTATTTTTTAAGACAAAGTTAAATCTCAATGGAATTAAATCTTTGGAATCAGATTAAAAACTCCAGAACAATGCTCAAAAGAAATGCATTAAGATAATAACGAAACATAAAAAAACAAACAACAAAAAAAATCATCTTGAATGTCAGTTGTCCAACCACAATAGATGTTGCACTCCCACTAATACTATATAAATATACATATAAACATTCTTACGGCTTCCTGCCTCACCAAATAACAGAAACAGAAAAGAATAAATGAAAACAGTGCTTTAACAATCTCCATTATTACCAAATGATTTAGGTTAATTCTCTATAGGCACAAAATAAAATGAAATCCAGGGAATTTATTGAGACCAAGACTAGCCAAGATCAAAAGGTGTGAAAAGGAAGTCAATTGGGAATTAGAAGACAGAGTATTTAATGTATAGAAAAAGCTATTGGTCAAATGCTAGGAATTATTCATACACACTCACATAGATTAGAAGGCATTCCACATTGCGGCAAAGCACAAAATTCTCTCCATGTGAATATAGTTAAGTTGGAAGGAATCTTTTTTTTTAAAGCATACATACTTTAATTTAGTAAAGTTAAAAAGTTTAGTTTCAGTTAAACTTTAAAAGTTAAAAAAGTTAAAAAGAAATTTAGGCTTTTAAATTACTTTTTACCTTTATAGTCCTATCAGCAGAACCAGTAACAAACCATTGATTCCCAGGTTCTACTGCAATGCATCGAACCCAGCCTAGATGTCCACTAATGACCTTAAAGAACAAAATAAAAGAATATGTAATTGAGACAACATTCCATGTTTTTTTCAACTTTAACCATTCTCATTTCTTCCTATAATGCTTCTGGAATATGTACATTCTACTATCTGAAAATCTAGCTTATTTTCAATCTTATAAACTTATTATCAAAACAAAGAATAGCTGACAATGCCAGAGAAACTTTCCCACAGTTTTTTAAAACTCTTACCTTCTCTCTCAAAATAGATATTAAGTATTGGTTCCAAGGCAGAACAGCAGTAAAGGCTAGGCAACTGGATTAAGTGACCTGTCCAGGGTCACAAAGCTAGAAAGTATCTGAGGCCAGATTGAACCCACGTCCTCCCATCCCTCCTAGGCTTTATTTACCAGGAATAAATAAGCATTTATCACAAAATTTGCGATTAAAAAGCCTAAAGAGAAATATCTCAATATCTAAACTGAAGATCACAATGTCTTCTTGAAGGTTATATTACATTCTATTAGGCAGTATGTTTAAAGTTTTAAAATTTTTATCAATAGTCTCCTGCTATAACCATCTACTTTAGTTAATTTAACCTAATTCTTTTATAATGCAATTTTAAAGTGATGCTTTTTATTATTTATTCATGTATTTATTTTTCTCATGTAGTTCTTTCCAAGTTTATTTTTAAAATTTTAAATTAATTTACTCATCTTTTCTTTTGGCACAATAGTATTCCATCACAATCATATACCACAATTTGTTTAGCCATTCCCTATTAATAGATATCCCCTTAATTTCCAGTTCCTTACCACCACAAAGAGAGCTGTATAAATATCCTGGAACATATGGGTTCTTTTCCTTTTTCCTTGATCTCCTTGGGTATATACCATGTTTTATAGCTCTCTTGGCATAATTTCAAATTGCTCTCCAAAATGGTTGGATCTGTTCCCAGTTCTACCAACAGTGTAATAAGGTCTCCACTTTTCCACATCTAACATAATTTTTATTAATCAAAATGGTAATGCAAACTATAGAAAAATTGTCATTTTTTAAAAAAAATCACCTAGTAAAAGATTAACTATGCACTACTTATATAGGATAATAACTTTTTAACTTACTCTGTATAGTTTCCATGGTGGATGCCACTGTGGTTTAGGCATTGTAGGTGCCTTTTTGGCCATCATTGCAGCATTCTTGGTGCCCCCAGCTTCCATCATAGCCTGGACATTGAACACAAAAGATTATACTAGTGTTACTTCATATTTCAGAGGTTTCACATTATCTTTGTTAAGGGTGGTCTAAAAGGGACTGGACCAAGAGCTAGGAAACCTGGCATCTATTCTCCTCATTCAGTGTCTGCTCCCTTTATGACCTTTACCAAATTATTTCTCTTATCTGAACCTCAATTTCTTCATCTGGGGCTTGGATGAGAAGATCTATTCTTTTCTATAATAAATCTAAATCTTTTCTAACTTTAATACTCCATAAAATGAAAAATGAGATGAGATTTGGTTCCAAAAGGTATTTTTTTTAAACCTTTACCTTCCACCTTAGAATCAATAATATGTATTGGTTCCAAGGCAGAAGAGCGGTAAGGGTTAGGCAATGGGGGTTAAGTGACTTGCCCAGGGTCACAAAGCTAGGAATCTCTGAGGCCAGATTTGAACCTACGACCTCCCATCTCTGCACCTGGCTCTCAACCCACTAAGCTATCCAACTGCTCCCCAAAAGGTACTTTTAAATAAATGAATGGAGTCTGCGAAGTACCAGCAGCAAAAAAACTTTCTAGCTTAAATAACAGATGACCAAATCTTAAATTTTAAATCTGATTTTCTTTGAAAGGAGGAAAACAATTAGCATAATTAATAATACAATATGTTAAGATATTTTACTCAATGAAATCGTATGCCAAAAAGCTATTTTTCCAATCACCTATATAATTAGAATACCAATACTGAAAATTAATTTAAATTTTGCCATTCCAAACTATATTTTTAAAGTCAACAACTGTACTGTCTTTAGAAAATCCAAGCAAACTTAAAGATGAAATTTTGAAAACAAAAATATAACGGAAACCAATTTTCTAGGAACTTAAGATTCATGCAATAATCATACTGACAGACTTTGATGATAATTAAACATGTAAGCATAGTTCCTAAAGTTCTTTAATCATCTAATTCAAAATTTAAATGCTTGCCTTTCAAATCAGAGCATTAGATATTAAAAAATAGATTATTAAATTATTAACTATTAAGTATTAATATCTGAAATTCTTATATTCTCAGAAAGATGCAGAAGACAAAACAGAAAAACTTGGGAATTCTTAGGATAAGGAAGGAGGCTTAATGTTATAGGTCTAACCTATGGCAGCTGAATTCCTTATCACTAGAAGAAAAAAAGATTATGATAAATAAATCAAAGAATCCCTGAAGAAGCAAGGTATCTGCTAGAAGTGGAGAGCAAAATTTAATCTGTGGATATATACACTTATATAACTCACTAATACATTTTTTAAAAAATATGTTTCGTGGGTTGTCATGGTCATGAAATTCAAATAGGAGCTAACTTGCTAATGATATGCCTCTTTGAGATTACCTAGGCTAATCTTTATAGCATAAAAAATTCTATAGCCCAGACACATATATACACATATACAAAGAATGTGTATGCACACACACACACACACACAAACACCAAAATGTGAATAACAGTTGTAATTTAAATGGATACAATGCCAATATACCGTAACAAACTTTTATGTGGTAGATTTTACCATGAAAATTATAGTTTGAATACATAAAACTGCCTATCAAATAATATACCCTTTTCTTTCCATAATTATTAAAGTGCTTAATAAAAATCAAGAGAGCACAATGTAGTAAAGAGCTAGCTTTGGGAAGACTTGAGTTCAGGGCATGCCTTTGTAACAATGTCTAGGCGACCCTAGAAATGTCATTTAACTTCTCACTGGCCCCAGACACCTCTTTAAGCTTATAAATTTTAAAATAGCCCCCAATCTACATGGGTAAAAGACTTTTGGAATGTGGAACTCCTAATATTTGTATCTTTATATAATAATTATAAATTTTTTAAAAATTCAAGAGTTCACAAAACAGAAATTTGAGTACTGGGATATGCTCACAGATAATCTGAAACTGGCATTTACTTTAACATTACCATCACAGATTTCAAGTGTCACTCAGATACATTCAAACCTAAACATTCAGACTCAAAATCCATTATTTTTTCTACTACAGAATCCTCTGCTCTATTTTTCCACTTCTTAGCTTTTTATAAGTAAAATTTGGAATCAAAGAGAAATGGAATATCAAGTACCACAGACAAACATTATTGTTAGTCACAGAATACCACAGTTAGAAAGATACTTTGATATCACTTAGCTAACTACCTCTCATTTTATAGATAAGAAATTAGCTGAAATGAAGAGGAAAATAAATCTTTAATATAGTACCCATGAGACGAAATGTTCAGTTTCATGCATACTGTATTCAATTACAGAGATATATTTTAGGAAGGGCATTAATAAACTGGAAAATGCCTAACAGAAGATAAATAGGATAGTGAAAGAACTAAAGACAATTTCATATCAAGCCAGGAAAGAAAATTTAAGATTGATCTGAGGACAATCTTTGGAGGATCTAAAGGGCTGTCCAAAAGGCAGAATTAAAACACAACATATGAAGATAAAGATTTTGGTCGGAGATAAAGGAAAACATCACACCAGGGAGAGCTGTTTAAAAACAGAATGGGCCACCTCAGAAGGCACTAAGTTTCCCCTCACTATCTCTCAGTTCTCAAGGAAAGCCTAAAATACAATTTGTCAACAGATAATAGAGAAGGGATTCCTGATCAGGAACTGGTTAGACTTTGTGGAATCTTAAGTTCCTTCAAGCACTTTAAATTATGTGATTTCATAAAAGACTTATCCAGGAACTTTTGCAATAGGAAAACTCACCACAGCTAACCCAGGTGGCTGTGAACGTTCAGGAAGTCCAGCATGTCGGTAAATATCACCTACAGTAGCTGAAGTACGGTTTGCATCTATCCTGAAGAGAAATAGCATTTTAAATATTAAATTACTTCTAAAATAAATAAGTCATTTAAATACTTGTGGAAGTAAACCATCATTGGTTACTCCTTTCCTGGTGTATAATTCTCAGGAGAAAATGTATGTTTTATAATCTATAACGTAAAGTTTAAATTCTTTGAGAGTAATTTCAGGATAAGGATGGTGGCATCTCCCCACACTATGAAGATGCCTGAAGAGCCTTCACTGGATTATGAAGATCCAAATTTGAACTTTGGGGTGTAGCTGATTTGAACTATGGGGAGTTGAATGCATTTGTTTTGAATGTACACTCTTATGCCAATAGGGGACTTGCCCCAAATTGGCTTTTGTCAAAGCGGCTAGTTTTATCCTTTTCTTTTATCCCCAAATTCCCGCAATTTAGAAGTTGACTATGTTTACAGATCCAGCAAAGAAAACAAGACCAATTTCTTTTTGCAGGATCTCAGGGGGAAATGTGTTGTTTGGAATTCAGGGAGGTGCCATTTAAAAGTATCTTACAAACTTCCTGTGGACATGTGGGGAACTTTGAGACTACATTTCCCATGATCCAATGGGTTTCCAGTTTCTGACATGATTACGTCAGAGAAAGGGAACCAACATTGAGCTCAACTTAAATTTGGAGGTCGGGCTTGAGACACTCTCTCTCTGGCATGCGAGACTAAGGAAGATGGGTGGAGATACGGACAGGAGGCATTTTTAAAAATAGTCAGGCGTGGTTGTATATATTTTACCAACATGGCCATGGAAATTAAAATATTAATTTCCCTCATAACTTTATCCTTTATCATTTTTAATTGTTACACTGGAGAAAAGAGATCATAGAATTTAGAGCTGGAATTTGAAATACAAGAGGTATACTAGTTTAACCTCTCATTTCCCAGATTAGGAAACTGAAGCCTAGAGAAGTTAAATGGTTTACTAAAAATTACATAAGTAGGAACAGGCAGAACTGGGAACTGAAGCAAAAACCCAAATTTCAAATCCAGCCCACTGTACCATGTACCCAGCTAAGACTTTCTTAACAAGACTAGCTATATCTTGGCAGGCAGACTATTAGCAAAATAAGTATTTGTACACTTGCATACAATCAGTTGTAAGAGCTTTTAAGAAACAAACAAAAAACTTAACAGCCAATGTCTAAGTCAAACTTTCTCCAAGCTCAGGTCATCATAAATAAATCTAGTTTTTTTTTAATTTTCATCAACACAATCCCTCGAAGTCTTCTACTAATAGTATTTATTATCTTGCTGAATTCCAAGTACTTTTTGCCCTTATGTACACCTATAATTTTCAGTAGCTATTTTGTTTTTAAAAATTAAAATTTTTGTTACCCAAGAAATTCCCCAAAATTAGGAAGAAGAAGACAGCTCAACTTAGGTCCATATTTTCTAATTGGAGATTTTTTTTTTAAACCCTTGTACTTCGGTGTATTGTCTCATAGGTGGAAGAGTGGTAAGGGTGGGCAATGGGGGTCAAGTGGCTTGCCCAGGGTCACACAGCTGGGAAGTGGCTGAGGCCGGGTTTGAACCTAGGACCTCCTGTCTCTAGGCCTGACTCTCACTCCACTGAGCTACCCAGCTGCCCCCTAGGTCCATATTTTCTATCAGTCTAAGTAGATAATTTCCAGCATAATTCAGTATCTTATTTCAGTGCTGTGATCAATCACATTTATATAAAGACATTTGCCAAAGTCCAATATGGTAAATGACTGTTACACTAATTACCATTTTTGAGTATGCCATTTTCCCCTACATTTGCATAGATGAGTGAACAGTGACTATATTAGAATGAAATAGATGGAATACATGTAAAACTCTCAGTTGAAAACATTATTAAATTTTTGAAAGGACTATTATATATGTGTTAAATTCCCTGCCAATAGCCAATTCATAAACACCCAACTTTCTAATTAATTAATTAATTGAAAATTAAGATTAATTAATTCTTAAAAAGCAGTTGAGGTAGCTCACTAAATTGAAAAAGGCTATAGGGGGAGGGGCAGAAAAAAAGAGACAAAAAAATTTAACAGCAAAGAATTTCTAAATAGGTACATAATTTGTATTATATGAAGTATAAAAATTATCATATGATTCAATCTGTAACTCAGTGAACAGTAACTGAAGACAAAGAGACATGGTCTGGACTTGCAATTTCACTTAGCACCTTCTTTAATCAAGTCTTGGAGAATTGCCTACACCACTGAGAGATAAAGTGACATGCCCAAATATCACAAAAGCAGTATGCATCAGAGGCAAAACCTGAGCCCAGGGCAGTTTCCTATCTTCAAGGTTAGATTCTTCATCAACTATGCCAAGTTGACAGGTTGTCTAAATTAAGACACATTGAATTCAAATTACCATACTAGGTGCTATGGGGACATTCCCCAGCTGTACTGAACTTAATTCCTCAGAAAGGCCCTACTGCAAGATAACTTTGCTTTAAGGATCAGAATTCCCATCACAGAAAGAAATATATAACCCTATTTCCTTTGGCAAATGGGTAACAGGAAATTCTTTCACATGAAATAGGAGAGCATCAGGATTCTCTCTTGCCCTCTTAGTTCCTTGTTACAGAAGAATGGTCTCATTCATCTAAAATGATCTACAACATAACTCATTCATGGATCTCAGATTCAGAATACATACAACCAAGTACAAAAACATAATAAAGTTCTGAGCAAAGGAAGTAGGAATACTAAACATCAGGGAGCAGATGGTGTTACTTTGGAAATACTTCACAAAGACATGACTCTCAAGCTACCCGAAGCAGGGATAATCCTTTTATAACTTAGTAAGTGAAGTTTATCTCCAAAAGTTACAGTTGCTAAAAAGAATTTACTACTCTATGACATCTGTGGTAATGAAATATTCCAACGATAGCTTGACCGGATTTCAGACAACAGATGTGGTTCATCACCATATATATATAAAAACCCTTATCTTCCACCTTAGAATCAATACTATGTATTGGTTCCAAGGCAGAAGAGTGAGAAGAGTGGTAAGAGCTGGCAATGGAGGTTAAGTGACTTGCCCAGGGTTGTATAGAGCTGGGAATTGTCTGAAGGCAGATTTGAACCTAGGACATCCTGTCTCTAGGCCTGGCTCTCAATCCACTGAGCTACCCAGCTGCCCCCCATCAATAGTTTTTAAAATAAATGTGAACGATGGGATATTATAAAATTCCTCAGTTATTTTGTTGTTACAAAGAACAAAAAATATTTTCCATACCTGGATTGTGAAGGAGGTAGAGCCACAGCTAGAGACTGTGCTGCAGATTCACTTGGCATTCTTTGAATTTTGGTATCTGCCGTCAAAGCCACACCTTTCATAGGAAAAGTTTAAAAGTTTAATTAAAGGTAAAATAATGATTAGCATTTTGCTAATGCTTCTAAATTACTGTTGTTAATAAGCAGTTTGTTAAAGAAAAAGAAAGCTTATTACAATAGATTTTAGAAGATCTAGAAATTTTCAGAACAAAAAAATCTCGAAAATAAATTGTTTTCTCTAGGTTTAGATTTTAGGCTATACATTAACAACAAAAGTAAAGCACATTACTCTCTAAGACAAAAATAGCACTTCATTCTCTAAAATTTCCTATATAGTACAAAGCAAGCTTTAAAGTAATTCATAAGATGCTAATTACTCTTTCCAACACTGTTAATATATTCTATTTTCAGGACTCTATCATGGCACATAATTTCCTCAGTTCTCATAAGTTTAAATGTCCTTAGGTCCATTGTCTCTATTAAATTCTAATCGCCAACTATCTAATGTACATCTCCAAGAAGAGGATGTCCTACAAGCTTTTCAAATTCAACATGTCCAAAGGAAAGCATGCGGATCTTTTCTTCAAAACTCTACTCCTGGGGCAGCTGGGTAGCTCAGTGCATTGAGAGCCAGGCCTAGAGATGGGGAGGTCCTAGGTTCAAATCTGGCCTCAGACACTTCCCAGCTGTATGACCCTGGGCAAGTCACTTGACCCCCCCATTGTCTACCCTTACCATTCTTCTGCCTTGGAGCTAATACACAGTGTTGACTCCAAGACGGAAGGTAAGGGTTAAATTAAAAAAAATATTTTTTTTAATTAAAAAAAAACTCTACTCCTAAACTTCTTAATTTTCTTATTTCTGTGAAAGACTAGAACCAGTCATCCAAGTTAGTAATCTTGGTGTCAACTGCCTCTTCACTCTCTCTCAAATCCACCCCCCTTTTCCCTACCCCCTTTTCAATTAGTTGCTAATACTAAGTCTTGTCAACTCCTTCTCTGCAACATCTCTCATATCTGCCCTCCTCATATACGGCCATCACTCTAGTCAGGCTCTCCTTTCTTCTAGGCAAGGCGACTACAATAGCCTAAACAGCTGACAAAGTGATAACTGATATTCTGATCATATCATTCCACTGCTTAAGGAACTCCCTCTTGTTTTTTTGATAAAAAATGAACCCCTCTGTTTGGCTTTTAAAGCCTTTTACAATTTGGCTTCAGCCTACCCTTCCTGGTTTATAAACACATTATTCTCTTTCATATGCACTTTATGTTCTAACCAAACAGGACTACTTGTTCTTACCCAAATACAACATTCCATTTAGTGTCTGTCCCCTTTGCTCAGGCTGTCCCCTTTATACCTAGAGTGCTGACCCTCCTTTACCTCCACCAATGCAGAATCTCTAACCTTCTATCAAAGCTCAGTCCCAGTGTCATCTTCTACACAGCAAGCTTATCTTTGTCCCCTTTGTGTCTCTTCCCATAAGAAACTATTTTGCATATATTAGGAATGTAATTTTGTATCTAATTTTCTGCATGCATGTTATTTCCCCCAACAAAATAGAAACTTCTTCAGAGCAGAGACATGATTTTCTTTTTCTTTGTAACCCCAGCACCCAGCACTCAGTAGGTGCTTGTGAATGATTTAAGCCTATTCTCTAAGAAGTGACCTTTTTCTTATAAGAAAAGTCATGAGCTTAAGTATGTGCCATAACACCTCTTTCTCATAGTTAATAAAAAAAGTTTTAGTTTTACCTCTTCATATTCTAAATTCTAACCACTAACAAGTCATTAAAATTTTTATTAGGTTGGTTTTTTCCCCCAGAGTACCCTGCCCTTCAAAACACAATTTTTTAATTCATTCAGCCAATTCAAATACTATTTGAGCAAGAGGCTTAAAAGGTACCGGGTAGGGCTGACAATCTCTTTGGAGGGAAAATATGTACAAAAATGGAACTCTTAAATAATGATCAAAATAATACATATGATTAAATATCAAAATAAATAAGAAAACCAAAGACCAAAGGAAACCAGAGAATTGGAGAATGGCCATGACCATCAGCAGCTAAGGAAATCCTGAATTAGTGAAGTTACAAGGAACCTATGAGATCTGCTAGTCCAACACTCCTTTTACAGCTAAGGAAACAGACTCAAGTAGATTAAATGACTTGACCAATTTTACATAATTCATGTGGCTAAGTCAGATCTGAATCTGATTCTTTTTAATAAAGCACCCTAGATCCTATCAGATTGGTAGGATTTAGGCAGAGGGGAAACACTATGAATAAAACTTGAAATAAAACTGGAAATTTTGAAAATTTGAAAAAAAATTGTTTTAAAAAATGAAAAAACTTGAAATAAAAATTGAAACGCACATGCATAGCATATTTACAGGAAATTCAGCAGGCTAGAACAGAAGGTACATAGTAGAAAGCAATGGAAGATTGGGCTGTGTAAAAAGTCCAAAATTAGGTGAAAGCAGCTCTTGAACGCCAGCTTGAAAAGGGTAGAAGGTGCAAGATAGTTTCCCCAAACTGTAGAATCCTAGTGCTCTACATGAGAATGAGAATGGCAGTTTTTGAGAAAATTCCAGTGTTACTAATATTCTACCCTCAATAATATTAAATATGAAATTATATATTAAAAATTATCACTGAAAATTGGCTTAACTTCTTATTTTCTACAACCAACACCAGTGCTCATGGCTAGAGACCAGGGCCCCTCCCTACTCTTACTTCAGACCACCAAGTTCAGTGACAGTGTACTATCACGGATTGCCAGTGAAGAAAGTTGCAAACCTTTCCTTTCCCCAAATCAACCTTCACTGCCCAATTGCCAGTAGATATATGACAATCATTATCAGCTAGATATCCACATTCCTAAATTAAGTGGAGGTATCCTACAGCTCTATTACACTCTGGCCCTTGGACCCATTTTCCTTTTGATTTGGAACCATCTATCTTGCCACTGGTCCCCAGAGTCTTCAGGACCTTGACATTTGTTCTATTTCTCCTACCAGAACCTAAGAGGACCTGATTTTTCTATCTACCATGTACTGAAAATGAACATTAGTCTTCCCTTATTTGTTGTCTCCCACAATTAGAATGTGAACATTAAAGTGGATGATTTCTCAATTTTCTTTTTGTAACCCTAAGCGCTTAACACAGTGCTTTGCACATAGTAATTGCTTAATAAGTGCTCTTCCACTCCAGTTCATCAATCTCTCTTTTTATTTCCATACCTGACCCCATTTCTCTCACCAAACTGATATTTTGGGGTTATGTATTTCAATTTTTAAATATCCAATGGCCAAAATGACTCAGAAAATGCCATTGTACTGTCAGTCATGCAGACAACTATATGAAAATAATATACTTCCAATACTTTAAAAAAATCTGTGTTCTCACTGATAAAGGTACTTAGCAAAACAATATAGATAGTAATCCATTTGTGGTCATCCAATCCTATGCAACTCTAGTCCATGCCCAGATGTTATTAAACTAAGGATAGACCAATATTAGACTTGTGATTTCACTAGTATAGGTAACTGTCAGAGGAGGAAATTCCCTTAACCAGTACTGATCAGCATCTTCTCTATGACTTATCATTTTAGAATTACTTAGATCAACTAAGGAGTGAAGTGGATACAGAGTTTACATGTGACAAGAGTGAGAACTAAACACACCTTCTTTATACTTAGGGAAGCTTTCTATCCAAAATAACATATAAAATAATTAACAGTTTACTCACCAGGTCCTGGTGGATACGGATGTGTACCAGTTACCAAATATTCAATTTCTTGTCCTAAATGGAAAAGGTATTTTTCATTAAATGAAATTAACACCAATACATTTTCTTTAGTCTATCTTCAAGAGGCTGAGTTCACATTTGTAGTATATTAGTTATTAATTAACAAACTCTGTCCCAAGAGGAAAGGATAGTGGCAATATTCCTTATTTGGAGGAATGAGGGAGGCAATAACTACATATTAGTTATGCCATGTTCTGCTACTTAAATGTACATCTTTTATACAAAACTGGAGACTTTGTAAATGTTGTTCAAAGGATGACACACTAGTCCATTTACCAAGCAAGTAGGTCTTCCATGGCAGCCTGGCATTTCTGTCCTTATTAGGACACTCTCTGAAATGATTATATGTGAGTAGTCTCACTTAAGTCTTCCCAGGTACAGTGAGCTTGGCTTCCTCAATGTCTACAAGCACTTTTTTTTCTTTTTACGACTGAACTTTTATTTTTTAGAAAAATTTTCCATGGTCACATGATTCATGTTGTTACTCTCCCCTCAACCCCTCTAACCCCACCCCCCTCATAGCCGACGTACATTTCCACTTGTCTCTTCATGTTTCATCAACGAAGACCTATTTCCATATTATTGATAATTGCACTGGGGTGGTTGTTTAGATTCTACATCCCAAATCATGTCTGCATCAACCCATGTGTTCAAGCAGTTTTTATTCTGTGTTTCCACTCCTATAGTTCTTCAGCTGAATGTGGGTAGTGTTCTTTTCCATAAATCCCTCCAGATTGTCCTGGGTCATTGCATTGCTGCTAGTACAGAAGTCCATTACGTTCGATTATGCCACAGTGTATCCATCTCTGTGTATGATGTTCTCCTGGTTCTGCTCCTTTCACTCTGCATCAATTCCTGGAGGTCATTCCAGTTTACATGGAATTCCTCCAGTTCTTTATTCCTTTGAGCACAGTAGTATTCCATCACCAACAGATACCACAATTTGTTTAGTCATTCCCCAATTGAAGGGCATACCCTTACAAGCACTTTTCATCAACTTGTTTTCTCCTCTGAGAAGTCATCTTTCTATCTTACTGGCATCAATATTTACGCTGACAAAAGAAGTGAGTTAATTATAAAGAATCCCACTCTACCTTCCCACAGGAAGTTAGATTTCCATTCTATTGCCACTCAAGTTGTTGGTTACAACCAGAAAGGGGCTAACCAAATTAAGTTTCATATTTTTTTATTGTCAGGCTTTAGTAAAACAGTTCTCCAAAAGTCTAAAAGCTTTTATATATGACATACTAACCTTGATTGGCAGGATACTGTTTATGCCCATATGCATCCACTGCACTCTGAGAACCTTTCTCTCTAAGATTTTCTTTCAAAATAGGCATGTGTAACACAGGACCATATTCTGTATGAAGTTTGACAGACATCTTTAGCTTGTGACTGTTAAGAGAAAACAGACATGACACTTATCTTCAGTTATTTTATCAAAATATTCAGTAACTCAAATGTTTCCCTTTTATCAATTGCCTGGGGATATCTTCTTCTGTCATTATTTACACAAATTGTTAAATATTTAAATAAGATTTAACAAATCATCTATTTCTCCCTCTCTCTCTTTCTGCTCAAGCATGTGTGCACACACACACAAAGTATACGTACATATGAAACAGCTACAATCTTTGTACACTTATTCTTTTTTTTATATACACTTCCAATTCTTCCACTAAATTACTATTGTAAAATTTCACTATAGTATAAAGGTGAATATAGGTACCCAAAGACTACGACTATGCCAGGAGAGTGTAAACACTGGCAAGTCTAATTAAGTAGATATGCAATTGTTTGTCTACAATCTAAGAAACAGTCTAGCAAAGTTTCAAGAAATTCATCACCAAGCTGCAGAATGATTAATATTTTAGCTAAAAATATTCAAAGACTAAGCAACAGAAAGGTTGCAATATGCAGCTGTGGAAAGTGGGTATTTATTTCAATAAAATTTAAAATCCTGAAAATATTGCAATATTATTTTTTATTAATATATTCCATATATTTTAAGGAAGGCTCTATAGAAATTCATCTCATCACTTCCCATGCTCCAGAAACTAATCAAATTCTTAGGGTTATTGTGCAGATCAAATGAGATGAACTTATGTGAAACCTTAAGTGACTATAAAAAAAGATAATCATTATAATATTTTCCTGGATCATTTCATTTTGTCTTATATCCTACTTGTTTGTATACTTACTTTTTTTCTATCAGAATGTCAATTCTTTAATGGAAGGCCTTTATGTAATCTTTTTTGTACCCCTAGCACCTTAAACAGTTTCTTGCCCATGTTTAAATGGTTGAAGTAAATGCATTTTTTAGCTTGATAGTTATATGACTACAAAACTCTTCACATATGCAAGAGTAAATGTAAAAAATTGTTAATTGGCTTAAAGACTAACAAACTTTTTTAAGAAACATTTTAAAAGTTCCACACATTTCCCTAAATCTAAAAAAATGTATAAACATCTAAAGCCATACAACAAATTCTACTGTTATTAAACTGGAAAGTAGGGAGAGAACAGTTTAAAGTCTGACTTTTAAGGAAAATACACTATTTAATTTTGAATTACAATGCTTATAATATATAAATGAATTCAAGAATTACAGGGAGAGGTTTTTTTAGAAAGGAGAAAAAAAAACAGAATAGGAACTCAGAATGTAGCAATTTGAGGCCAGAAAGATAGGCAAGAAAGTCATAGTTACCTCTCTTCATCTAACTGTACTGGCTTTGCATTATCAGCCACAAACATATCATGGGTCCTCTTCAATGATCTGAACACAAGCGTGTGCACAGAATGTTTCTGTACCTCCTAAAAAGAAAAATTTTAATTATACATCTAGCAACAAATTACAAATAGAAAAAGCTAAAATGGAAAGACTGAAATATGAATTTTCAAAACCTCAGAGTAGAAGATTAAATAAAACAATCTTCAGAAAAGAAGAATAATTCCTCCCAACCTGGCCATCTAACACTACTTTTGTTCTTAGTTCTGACTTCAGGATAACTCTGCAAATTACTTTGTGTTTTAGAAAATGGAAACATTTGTAAGATGTACCCCTCACCAGTCTAACTGACTTACCCACTATATTTCTGGTTGCAAGCATGAATTGAAGGCACATTATAGTCATGCTTGTCTGTTCCATATTCATATGGTCTAAACAGCCTATTTGGTCTGAGAAAGTACTCAATAAAGTCAACATCATGGGCTCAATCACTTCATACACTAATACTAGCTTCAAATGCTGCTATAACCACAGAATATACTCCTCTCCAAATCAGTTGTTGTGAAAATGTATGGCATTTACCATGAGAGGGGAGGTAAATGTAGCCATATAGATCAAGAGGAAAAGATACATCATTACCATTAGAAAAACAATAAAGCACATAGATTAGTAACATGTTTCTGACATTTATAAGTATTTACACAGAAGTAATACACTGCTTCAGTGATGTACATTTCAGTAAAATTATAGCTATTATTTTCTTAGGCAAAGAAACTAAATAAACTTAGGAAACAAAAATGAGTGATGATATCTGCAATGCCATAGAGCTGTGATGGGCAACCTTTTGAGCTTGGTGTGTCAAAATTCGCCCAAAAACTGAGCATAACTCAGGTGGTGTGTCACTTCGAGAAAAAAAAACCATAATTTTGTGATATTTATAGTTTAAATAACAAAAATGTATAATTATAATATATTACTGTATTTAATAAACCAAAACAGGTAAATTAATATAGGCAGAATTGACATCTATAGTGCATAGAGTGTCTACACTGCACTACAGCAAATGTTTCATCCTCAGCATATGGCCCCATACTTCTCTGTATGCAGCCACGTATCATCCTCAGCATATGGCCCCATACTTCTCTGTATGCAGCCGTGTGTCATTGAAAATGGCTATGCGTGTCAGTGCTGACACATATGTCATAGGTTTGACATCACTGCCATAGAGAAAGATTCAGTTTTTTGGTCTGGTTTTTAAGTCAGCTCCTACTACAATAACATTTCAATTACTCAATAATCTCAGCTACCTAGAAGACAGCTAAGAACCTAAAAGATTAAAAATCCAACTGCTGAGCAATTAAAACCTGTTATCTAAGCAAAAGCATACAAAAAAAATTCACACATTTTACTCATCCCTCACAGATACCCTTTATAAGCTTATTTACACTTAAAACACAATTCTTATGGGTCTTATATGTTTTCCTAGTTTTTTGAACACTGGAAACAACAAATCAGGAAAGAGATTCCTAAAGATAGATATATTGAGAGGAACAAGAAGTTAACAGCTGATGATGAGGGAAAAGCATCCTTTTGGAAAGCAAACTGGAGTACGGAAAAGTGCACTGGATTTGGAGGGAGAGGACCTGAATTCAAATTGAACACTATATAACGAGACTCTAAGGTCCAATACAATTCTAAATCCACCATCCACTGAATGGACAGAAAATTTTAAAAGCAGATAGAGGAACCAAAAGAACCTCTCTGAAGTCTTTTTTGGAGCTTGTACATAATTCAATTGGTCCTAATGTAGTCCAAAACACTTAAATAACTGATTTTCATGAATACCTCAAGTAAGCAAGAAAAAAGTTCAGTTTTTTTTTTCATAATAAGGTTCTCAAGTAATAATGTTTCAATTTAAGGAGAAAGGGCAATGTGCGATATATTTTACAAAGATACACATCCAAAATGCTTGAAGTTCAGAAAATATATTTAATGTTTAAGAGAGTAAGCTGCCCATTATCTAGAAAATAGCTATTCCAAGGAAAACAAAAACAAAAAACTAGCAATACTGTATAAATTAAATACATGAAACCATATTCTGTGCCTAGCATTTATTAAAAAGGATTTAGATACAAAAGTAATAAAAGGACACCATGGCACAGTGGTGTCATTTTGCTTCAGTGTATATAGCTTCCTATAGTCTGATGGAACTTTTATCAATTGAACAACTAACCAATATTGATCACATCAATTTATGAGATATCATATAAAGATTAAATTAACATTCAAAATATTTTGTCTATTTAAAAATACCAGAAGATACAAACTGGAGGTAGGCTAAGATAATAAGGAAAAGCCATTGATGGGATGAGGTTGTTCTAAGCTGTCTGAAATAAGCAGGTATTGGCACCAGAATGGCAGCTAAAAGCTGCAGATGATTAGGCTGGCCTTTGAGTCAGGAAAATCTGAATTCCAATTTTGCCTCAAACTCTTACTAGTTTTATGACTCTGGCTAAGTCACTTAATCTCTCTCGACCTCAGTTTCCTCATCCATAAATTAAGTATAAATAAAGGAATTTACTTTACAGGACTATTGCAGGGATCAAATGGGATATGATGTCTGTAAAGCTTTGCAAACATTAAAGAGCTATATAATGCTATTATTATTTTTAGGCATTTGTATTCTAAAAGCAAAAAAAAAGGAAAACTACTAAACAAGGCTACCCTGCTATGCAAATGGATCAGTTCTAATCTAGGTCACCTTCACCAATGAGTTGCAAACAAACATAAGAACTTCTGAATAGTGCTTTAAATTATTTTTATTTAATTATTTTATTTAATTGAAATTATTTTTAAAATATTTAATTTAATCATAATTAAATTATTAAAACACTATTTTTAAAAATTTAAATACTTCATTTTTCCTTTCCATTACCACTGATAACCTAAAGTTTATGGCAATTTTCTTCACATGTGGGCAATGAAGGCATTCAATGTTTGTGAAATTGAACTGATAGCTCTACTTATAATCCCCTTTAGTTAAAAAGTTTTCTTAAATTTACATTTGATTTAAAATTGGTTTCGGGCAGCTGGGTAGCTCAGTGGAGTGAGAATCAGGCCTAGAGACAGGAGGTCCTAGGTTCAAACCCAGCCTCAGCCACTTCCCAGCTGTGTGACCCTGAGCAAGTCACTTGTCCCCCATTGCCCACCCTTACCAATCTTCCATCTATAAGATAATACACCGAAGTACAAGGGTTTAAAAAAAAATTGGTTTCATAAATACAGTAAAATGTCAGAATTTTATCTGATTTCAGGAAAAAGTCAGCAGTGAACAAATTCCTTCAAAAATTTGTACTGTTAATAATATATTTACAAAAATACGGACTTCACAGTCAATGATAAATATCACATATAAAATGAGAAGGCAACAATTTTGGACTGCAAAGGTAAATGAAAGTAACTTATGATAAAACAACTCAAAGAAATACCAGAAGTTTTACTGGGAGAGGTTGAATCCCAAATTTCTACTGAATAACTTGCAATTTTTGTTAGTTTTTGCTCTTGCTTTCAAAGATTCTCTCTGAAAATACTGCAAATAATAGTATCACATTAATTTGTGTTATTACAGGTTATAAATAATCACATGCAATGGAAAAAACCTTTACATGTGGAAACTGTAGTCACAAATGGGAATCAAATAGAATTACCAAAAAAAAAATGAGTTTTAACTCTGCTTTCAATAACAAATTCTAAATAAAACACAAAAATTCTTGAGATCACTTTGTGTGATTATACAGATAATTCCAGGGATTAAAGTTTAATCACATATGTAAGAACCATAGCAACTGACACCAAAAAAGGTAAAGAATTGATTCTATTTCACAAATATGGCATAAATTGTAGAATGTTATACTCTAAGGATATTCCAAGCATGCTTTGCTACAAAAGAAAAAAATCTTGCGAATGCCCTATAAATTAAATATCTTCTCATTCATATTTTACTAAAATAATATCTATATACAGCACATTTCAAACAACCAGGAACCAGGCTATCATCCCCAACACTAGTGATAAGATGGCAAAAAAAAGGAAAGGTAGTCTTCCCTCCAAGAAAGCCTCTCTAAGTAGGAGTTCTCTGACTGCGGTTTCCAGAAATTCATCTACTCTAAAAAGATGTTCCTGAATCAAGGAAGTCATAGTATTTACATGCTCTAAACAACTGCCAGCAATGCATTTATCTTATGAATGGGGAGTAAAGGGCAATGTGTTTCTAAACTAGGGATGACAATCTAGCCCCTTTTACATCACTAAGAAGGTGTCAGTACTACACCTATCCTAGCGATTGAGGAGTTTTGCAACTAGTGTTTTACACTGAAGCTCAGTAACCAAAAGCGGCAGAGACTAGAGAGAGGGAAGCAGCGATGCACCGACATACCCTACAAAAGGGGCAACTCGGGACAAGAGAACCTCTCACAGTAGCATGACCTACGCGGACACTACTCACCAAGCCCACCTGCAGAGCGAGTGGAGAAATGGCCTCCAGGTAAAGGTCAGATTAGGAGATGAGAGGGAGGGCCAGCGTGTGCGGGTGTAGCAGGGATCACAAGTGGATCCCCTTAGGATACTGTAGGAAGGCAGCATCTTCCCGAGAGTAAGATGTGATGGTCCGGATGGAATTGATCCCGCTGATATCCCGAAAAATCCTAGGTCGAGCATCGCCCCAAAGAGCCCGGGTTCCCACGACCCAGCAGAAGCCCCGCCCCGGGAGGGACACGACCCGAGAGAGCCCCGCGGGCTCAGGTTAGGCGCGGGGTCTCGCGGAGCCACGCATGCCCACTCCTCCCGCTTCTGGGCTCCCTACTCTCCACCAGCCCACCACCATCTGTGGTAGGCCTGGGTCACGGCCTCCTCTCACTTTAGGTTCAAACCGCAGCTCCCGGAGAGAGGAGGAACCATAGGCGGACAAACGGCAGGCCAAAATCCTATTTCCCCGGCAGAACTCTCGCGCTCCCAAAGACCGGCTGCCCTCGCGCGCGTCCGTCACTCACCTCCACCATGACGCCGACCACGTCGCCCGCCCAGCCGACGGAGAAAGGAGGCACTGAAAACCAGGTGGAGGTCCCGCCGCCACAGCTGCACAAACACTTCCGGCGTCCAGAGGCGCAGGCGCCGGATGTGTCGTAAATGACGCATGCGCATTGAATAGCGAGGTGATCGCTGCGCCTGTGCAGTATAAATTGATGGACAAGAAGCTTTCTGGACCTGTCAACTATTTGGCAGCTGGCAGAAACCACAAACTTAATTAGCCGCTCCAATTAATTGAATATATATTCTATATATAATTAATTTATATTCAATTAGTTTTATTTTATATAATATATGAATGTATTGTTTATATTTATATATTACATATATATTTGTGTGTAGTTAATACATAATGTGTGTGTATGTGCGTGTATAAATTTTTTCATTAGAGGCAGTAGATTGGAGTAAACTGCCAGGCTTACAGACAGGAAGTTCTAGCTCCAAACCCTGCTTCTGATGACTCCCTGAGCCTCAGTTTCCTCATCTGTAAAATGAGGGGATTCGATTAGATGGCCTCTGAGGTCCCTTCTGTCTCTAAATTTATGATCATAAGAATCCCCCTGATAGACTTATTATCCCTGTAGCAATTCAATGCCGACAAGAAAGAGAGGTGGGGTATAGATGGAAATAGAACCTTGACAAGAAAACCAGTACCCCATGACCAAATAGAAACCAAGGTTACTTTTAACTTGTGATCTTTCTGATTCTGAGGTAGGTCAGCTTTGTTTATGGAATCTCCAAGTTTGCCTCTGTCCCTTGGGAACTTGCCTTTAAGGGAAGTCCCAGACAGACCTTGTCTTAGACTGAACAATAAACCTTACAGTACCCAATGATCTCAGCTTAGAATTAGTAGATATAATCAAATCTTAAATACCATTTTGTCTTAGAACCTTTGTAACAGAGGCCTCTCCTTCCATTGGGTTCATTGTAAAGCCAAGAGAACCTTCTGGTCCTTTATTACCCAAAAGGTAGATAAGACCTCAAGTTCCTCAGTTCATTGGAAAATCTCCTTTGGAGGTGTGTTTTGTTTTTGTTTTTGTTTTTTTCCCAGAGTCCCAGAGCTTTGTCTCTGTGTGGTACCTAGTGCATAACTCTGTGTAGTGGCAGATGAGAGAATTGTCTTCCTTGTCCTGATTAAAGATTTGTTCTCTTTAACTACTTTCATGGTTCTGTGTTTTTTTTTTATGTTGATAGGTACACATTCTTTGAGTTTCAATTATGTTCCTAGTGATAGATCCCTTTGTAACTCAGTCAGTAATCATTTATTAAGCCTTTACTATATGCCAGTAGTGTGCCAAGTGTTGGGGAAAAAAAGAATGGCAATCAATCCCTGCCTTCAGGGAGTTCCCATTCTAATAAATGAAACATGAATAGGCTTATATACATAGACACCTCTCCCCTCAACCACCATCTTTGTATAAGCCTTTCTCATCTTTTACCTGTATTATTGCAAAAGCCTTTTATATCTTCTCCCTACTTTAAGATTCTCCCTCTTCCAATCTATATTCTACTCAGCTGCCAAAGTGATTTTCTTAAAAGTATAAGTCTGTTCATGTCACCCTCCTACTAAATAAACTTAATTGATTTCCCATTGCCTCCTAGATTGAATATGAAATTGAATATGAAAAAGCATGGCCACTAGGTGGCACAATGTGAATAGAGTTCTGGGCCTGAAGGCAGGAAGATGTAAGTGAAATCCAGTCTCAGATATTTACTAGTTGTATGACCCCTGGCAAATCCCATAATATCTGTTTTCTCACCTTCTTCATCTATAAAATAAAAGCACCTTCCTCCCGGGGATCAAATAAGATAGTAACTGTAAAAGCACTTAGCACATAGTAAGTACTATTATATGATTGAAAGACCTTTAAAACTTGGCCATTCCCTATTTTTCAAATCTTTTAAAATGTTTTTTTTACCCATTTTTTACCCATTTTTCAATACTCCTTTTCTGACATTTTTCAATCCATATCTTCTTCCTTCCTTCCTTCCACTGCTCCCCATTCCCCAAGACAGCAAGTAATATGATATAGGTTGTACATGTTTATATAATACATATTTCCATGTTCATCATGTTGTAAAAGAAGACACATACCTTACACCAAGGGTCTGCAACCTTTTTGGCCGTGAGAGCCATAAACGCCACATTTTTTAAAATGTAATTTCATGAGAGCCGTACAATATGTTTAACACTGAATACAAGTAAATATGTGCATTTTACGTAAGAACAACACTTTTAAAGTACAATAAGTCTGTGAACTATTTTTAATAACGTTATTATGTGCTAACCAATGATGAATAAAGTACATTAATGTGACTGCTGGTGCTGCATGGTTTTGCTGAATATTAATCAAAATTATTTTGATTATTAATCAAAAAACAAGACTTAGTGGGGCACTATAATACTGATATAACTGCACACATACATATAAAACTCCTTTACACTAAGAAAATTGCTAAAATAAAGAAAGAAAAATTTAGGGAAGAAAACTTTTTCCTCTCCCTCTCTCAAGTCAGGCAAAAGGAGAAGAAAAAGCTACCGGCCTGCTGGTTAAGCCATTTGGCCACATAAATTAAGTAGATCAGGAGATTACAGAAAATAACATGACTTGTGTGCAGGCATTAGTAAGTAGTGGGGAGGAGGGTACCTTTTCATGGAAAACTGGCCAGGACACATCACACACATTTCTTGGTACAGGTGTTTATCAGTGCTCCCTACTCAATCATTCTGCATCAAATGAAACAACTACTGAGAAGAAATGCTTCTCACTAATGAAGCATATGTAAAGATGTAGTCTGACTATAGTTCCCCTTTAAGAGCAGGTAGAAAAGTTAAAAACAATAACAATCCCACAAATAGGGAGTGCAGACCCCATGAATGCACTGAGATAAAGCCATGTAAATCAGAGGCAGAGGGGTAGAGAGTGTAGACAAAAGTGATCAATACGGAACCTCAAGATGTCAGTAACAGGTGTGGAAAGAATAAAAGGAGGACAGAAGAAGGAACACACAGCACACCTACCAAGCCGAACTAAAGAGCAGGATTTGTCTCACGCGGCAATATCAATGAGGGAGCCTCTATCGTAGAAGATAGTCGCGGTACCAAAAGGATCGCGTGACGTATCACATGATGCACAATGTCATGCGTAAACTGTTAGTTACTGTGCCGTGGTTGACTTTATGGCACCTGCAGAAAGGGCCGTACGTTGCCAACCCCTGCCTTACACTAAAGAAAAATTCATGGATGCAACAAAGTAAAGAGCAACATGCTTCAATCTGCATTCAGACTTCGTAAGTTCCTTCTATATTAGTGGATGATCTTTTTCATCCTGGGTCCCTTAGAGTTATCCTGGATCCTTGCATCTCTGATAATAATTGTTATTCACAGTTGATCATTGTACTTGATTGCTGTCACCATATACATATCTCCTCATTCTGCTCAGTTCACATCACTTCATATAAGTTTCTTCAGGGTTTTATTTTTGTGATCATCTTGTCTGTCATTTCTTATGGCACAATAATATATTCCATTATAAACAGTCTGAGATCATAATTGCTATCCTTGCTTTTTTAAATTTTGTCTGAAGTATTCTATTTTAGAAGATTCTATTTTAGACCTTTACTCTGTGTGGTTCCCTGTTTTAAATGTGTTTCTTATAGGCAGCATATTGTGGAATACAGATTTTTAATCCACTCTGCATCCTCTTCTGTTATGGGTGAGTCTATCCAGTTCACATTCACAGTTATGATGACTATATTTCCTTCTATCCTAATTTTCCCTTGTTTGTCCTTTTCCCTCTCCTTTCACCCCTTCCCTGTTAGTAAATATTTTTTTTCTGACTAATGTCTCCTCGAGTTCATTCTCCCTTTCGTCTAGATCAGTGATGGACAAACTTTTTAAAGAGGGGCCCAAACGAAAGGAAATGCTCATCTGTCAGTCTGTTTCTAAGGCAACTCTTTGGAAGTTTCATTTTATTGTATCCTACTCATTATATTCGTCAGATTAAGACTAATGTTGTGGCCCGTTAGAACATTTCAGGGGGCCGCATCTGGCCTGCAGGTGGGGCCATAGTTTGCCCATCGATGGTCTATACTCTCCTTTTTTTCTCCATCCTTTCAAACTTTCCCATACAGTAAGATAGATTTCTTTAGCTAACTGCATGCTGATGTTATTCCCACTTTCTTCCAATTCCAAAGAGCAGTAAGTTTCAAGCATTGCCCACAACAACTACCATCTTCCTCTCCACTATTGATTTTATGTGCCTCCTCATGTAAGGAGATAATTTACCCCCAGTTTTCTCTCTTTTTCTCTTTTCCTAGCTGGTATTCCTCTTTCTTATCCCTTGATTATTTTGCTTGTTTTTTTTTTTAATATTATCCCATCATAGTCAACTCACTCCTTTCTCTCAGTCTATGTAGCTCCAATTCACTGAGCTAATAGTGATAAAACTCTTAAGTATCTTCCATATATACCTTAAGTATTCTAAGTAATTTAGGTACCTTAGGTACTTCAAGTATAATAGATATCTAAAGTATCATAGTTATCAACTTATATAGCAATGCAAATCAGTTTATCCCTATTTTCCATTGATTACCTTAAGTATCTTAAGTACCTTAAGTAGCTCATGTTTCAAAAATATTTTAAGTATCTTAGTTAACACTTTCCCATATAAGAATATGATCACTTTAATACCATTGAGATCTTAAGTTTTTTCTTTTCTTGTTCTTTTTTTAAAATGCCTCTTCATTGTCAAATTTGTTTATTGAATTTTCTTTTCAGCTCTGATCATTTCATTAGGAATGCCTAAAAGTCCTCTATTTCATTAAATGAAATGGAGTATTATGCTGTTTCCCTGAGTAGATGGAATATCATATTTATACTTTTTAATCTGTTGACATGGAATCTAGAGACCCCAAACTTGTAGTCTAATAAGATCTAATGAACCCCAAGTTTTAGAACTAGCTTGTAAGTTGGAGACCCCAAAGCTTGGACTTGTTCCCTGTTCCTGTGAGAATCTATCCTGAAGGAAATCTCAGGCTAGAAGTTTCAGACTGAATAATGGACCCTAAGGTAAATGCTAAATATCCTTTTGTCTTAGGTAGTCTTCCCTATTGTATCAGAGACGTTTTGCCAAGAAGACACACCTGGGCTAGGACCACCCTTTTAGAATCCATTGTAGGTAGTCCATTCCCTTACACCCTAGCCTCTGTCTATGATTCCTTTTCCATGCTTGATTGTATCCTGTCAGTATAGTTTGAACACTCCCATTTCCTTGTAGCTAGGGTAATTTCAATTATCTTTTCCTGGACTGGGATCTCTCCAGATGGTATTTAGGTTCCCCAATTTCTTTTATAACTTGGAGTTGTCATCTAGCGCAGTGGCACTCCCAGCCCAGAGCACCCAGAGCTCAATCCTCGGACACTGTATAGGCATGTGGCGTGCTGCACTGTGTAGAGGCCTGCTCATCCCTGTGACCCCAAACCTTAGTTAAAGAGTGGCTTTTCTGACTATTTAATAGTTCTCTGTTTTTTTTTCAGTCAACAAATCCTTTAATATAGAAGCTGCGAAATCCTATGTAATTCTGAATGTGACTCCACAATATTTTAGTTTTTAGTTTGTTTAGTTGGTTTTTTTCCTGGCTGCTTACAGTATTTTCTCCTTAATAGTCCTGGGACTGTTAAACTTGGGATCTCTTTTAGGTAGTGATCAGTGGAATTTTTCCATTTCTGTTTTATTCTTTTGTTCAAGAACATCAGTGTAGTTCTTTCTGAAAATTTCTGTTTTCCAGGTTACTTGTTTTTACAATAAGATATTTCAGATTTCCTCCTATTTTTTTCATTCTTTTGAATTTCATTCTTTTGAATTTCTTTATTTTTTTCTTCTGTCATATGGAGCCATTAGCTTCCATTTGTTCAATTCTAATATCTAGGCAGTGAAGAAAGCAAGCATGATCTTGGGCTGAATGAAGCAAGCAAGATGCTTAAGAAAAAAGGAGTTAGTAATCTTGCTGTCCTATGTTCTATTTATACCATTTCTTGAGTATTCTGTTATGTATAGTCCTGAATGATTCATTTTAAGTAGGCCATTAATAAGCTGGATTGTTTCTAGAGGAGGACAACCAGGATAGTGAAGTGGTTTGAATTCATGCCATATAAGAATCTGTCGAAGTGAGTATGTTTGCCTTGCTAAAGAGAAAATCTGAGAGGATCAAGAAAACCGTCCAAAAATATTTGAAGGATTTTCCTTGTAGAAAAGTAATTAGATTTATTTTTCTTGATTCTATAGGGAAAATCTAATAGTTTTAAGTGGAGGTTTCAAAAAGGCAAATTTAGGCTTTAAAAACAAAATAAACAAAAATTTTAAAACCTTCCCTACAACTAGTAATGTGAAAAAGCAGAAAGGGCTGCCTTCTAAAGTGATGAGCTTTTCTTTACTATGTCTTTATGCAAAGCATGGATGGCTACCTTTGGGGTATTTTGTAGAAGGACTTCTTGATCTCCATATTCAGATTGGAGTACCTGGACTCTTCCATACCAGCTCTGATGTTCTTAGATCTAAGGCACTTATTTCTGTAACTGTAGTCATCTGTTTTCAAGTTTTACCAGTAGGCGTCACTGTAACTATTCACGAGCTCACTGAAAAGTTTTCCTTAAGTCTGATAATATTAATGTTTTATTAAAATAAATATTTGGGAAGAGGATTACTAAAAATCTAGGGGAAGGAAAGAGTGCAAGCTGCTCAAGTCAGACTTTCTATAATTTTTATCTAAATTAAACTACTCAATTCCACCACTTTTGAATTTCTCTTAATTCTCAAAAATTCTTGTGACGTTTTGGTTTCAGGAAGTGGTAGTAATAGAAGACTACCTGAATGTTTGTTTCAAAGTAATTTTTTTCATTATCTTCTAAGGGAATTTTTTATTTTTCATATGAAACTTTATATTCTTGTGCTTAATTGAGGTCACAGAGTATAATGAAAAGGGCATTGGACAAGCTTTCATGACTCTTGTCCTGATCTTTACCACTGGCCCTTGTGCAACACTCAGGATGTTAGGTCATCTCTGTAAGCCTAAGATTCCTTAGCTATAGAAAGAAGGATCAGATGTAATCTGATCATATCAGGGGCAGTTAGATGACTCACTGTGGATAGAGAGCTAGGCCTGGAGACTTGAGGTCCTAGGTTCAGATTTGACCTGAGACACTTGGCAAGTCACTTAACCCTTATTGTCTAGCCATTATTGCTCTTCTACCTTGAAAACAATACATAGTAAATGTTTTTTTTTAATCTTGTCATATAAGGATGCTGACCACTTCTTTTCCTCTAGGATTTTCCAATTTTAAATAGTTTTAATTCAGGGTTTCATAATCTGAAATCTGTGGATAAATTGCAGGAAAGGGGGCCAATTAACTTGGGAAAAATCATATCGTTAATTTTTACTAACCTCTAAAATTTAGCATTTATTTCAATTATTAACTTTTTTATTAAATCACTATTCTAAATATTAATTTAAAAAATTTAAGAATATTTTTCCATGGTTACATGATTCATGTTCTTTCCCACCCCCCAAACCTCTCCCCATAGCCGACACACAATTCCACTGGGCTTTACATGTATCAAGACCTATTTCCATATTATTGATAGTTGCACTAGGGTGGTTGTTTAGAGTCTGCATCTCAAATCATATCCCCATCAGCACATGTGTGTTCAAGCAGTTGTTTTTCTTCTGTTTCTACTCCCACAGTTCTTCCTCTGAATGTGGATAGCGTTCTTTCTCATAACTCCCTCAGAATTGTTCTGGATCATTGCATTGTTGCTGGTAGAAAAGTCAGTTACATTCGATTGTGCCACAGTGTATCCGACTCTGTGCACAATGTTCTCCTGGTTCTGCTCCTTTCACTCTGCATCAATTCCTGGAGGTCGTTCCAGTTCACATGGAATTCCTCCAGTTCGCTATTCCTTTTAGCACAATACTATTCTGTCACCTTCAGATATCACAATTTGTTCAGCCATTCCCCTTAAATCACTATTCTGAGAAAAGGTTCATAGATTTCACCAAATTGCCAAAAAGATCTATAATATAAAACAGGTTAAGAATCTCTGGTTTAATATAACCTTTGAATATTATAATATCTCTTATTGCTTTTCAGATTTGCTTGGCACAATATTTCTTCCTGCCTGTTAAGCTGGGAATTCCTGCCCAGAAACTGTTACTGATACAGGATGCCTTGTATTGCTGATAGAATAAAATATAAACTTCTTACCCTGGCATTTAAGACCCTCCATGATCTGACTTCCCTTCTTTTCTCATATTATTTCCTGTCGTTTGCATTCCTGTTAAATTGAACTATTATATATTTCCCAAATTCTATATTTTTAGTGTTGCTTCCCCTTAATTCCAAAATTACTAGTTACAACTTTCTTCCTCGCTTCTGTGTAGTGTTTGAAATTCATGTTTTTCAACCCTGGGGGATACCTGGGGTTAGTGGAATGAGCCCTGGACTAAGAATTATACACATTGGGTTTTATACCCATTTTGGTCACTTAGTAGATTCTTTACCTGTTAATAAAAGAGTTAGACTATATGACCTGTAAGATTTTTCACATCTCAATAATTCTACAAGTAATAAAATGATAGTATTTTAAATGTTCCCAAAATCTTACATTCCATTTGATGCTGTTTAAAAAAAATAATAAGTATTTTCCTGCAAAATATCACAGGATGAAATTATGGAAAACTGCATTGAGAAAAGGATATGTGATAAATAATTAAAGGTCTCACATTTTCTGAGGGTAGATCACTGTGACAATCTAATGTATGTAATAGTTTTTTCATTTAATATGATTTTTCTAGGTGCTTAATGAAAAATCATTAGAACCCTAGTATAATTCACAGTTCATCCTTCGAAGATTACTAGCCTTGTTGAAGTATGAAAAATGAATCCCTAGTCTTTTAGCAGTTGCTGATGAGTTCTCCAATTTAGCCTGAGGATTACTAGAGAAAATTATATATAAGAATATATTTCTGACTTTCAAAATCATTACAAAAGTAAATGAAAAGAGCATATTTCTATTTTTTCAGAAAAACAAGTATTTCAAGAAATTTGCTACATTAAAATGTATTTTGTTTCCAAAATTCCAAACACCAATTATAAAAAATCTATATGTATAGCAAAAAAAATTAGGCTCTAGCAATCATGGTAGTAATATTAGCTGAAACTAATATTTAAAATAAAATATCTTTGCTATATTTAAATGCCTTCTAAAAGTAAAACTTCAATTCATTTTAAGCAGTCTTTGTATATTTAGTCAACAAGCATTTATATAGTTAGAGCTTACTATGTGTAGATATGAGCACTGAAAATAAAAAGAAAGATAAAAACAGTCCCTTCAAGGAGCTATTCTAATGGGGTGGGGGGAGAGACAACAAATAAAACATAAGATATATACGCTTATGTATATATACAAGATATATACAGAGTAGATAGAACATGATCTAAAAAGAGCAGATACTTGCAAGTAGAATAGAGCAGATAGATCAACTAGGAATGACTTTGCTCAGAAAATTCGTATGAGTTGATTCTTGAAAGAAGCCAGAGAGAATAAGAGGCAGAGATGAGGAGAGAGTGCTTTCTAGTCAATCAACAACTTTTTTTTAAAGCTCCCACTATGTACCAGACACCAGGCAAGAATGGCAAAAGACAGTCCCTGCTCTTATAGAGCTTAGAGTCTTAAAGGGAAGACAGCATGAAAACAACTATGTAGAAAAAAATATGCAATAAATTATAGATTATCAAAAAAAGAGTTTGAGGGCAAACCAAAGCAAAGTGAAATGTTTTCTGTAAAGAATAGAAAGAAGATTGGTGGAGTTAGATTGGGGGGGGGGCTGCACTGTGAAGGTATGGAAAAAGTAAGAAGATTGAAAGGAAGAAAGGGGCCAGGTCATGTAGAACTTCAGATGTCAGAGTTTACGTCTGATCCTGGAAATAATAGGAAACCACTACAGCTTGGCAGGGAGAGGGCAGCAAAGGTGACATTGCCAGTCCTCCCTAAAAAATACTTCAGATTGGGTAAAGACTTAAGGAGGGCAGTCAAATTGGAAAGCCATTTCAATAGTCCAGATGAGATAAGGATATACTAGTACCCCATACTACGTGGGTAGCTCTGCTGACAGAAAGAAGGAAACTTACAGAAAAGATATTATAAAGGTAAAAGCACCAAAATGTGGCAGGAAATTGACTATATGGGAGAATGAAAATGAAGAAGCAAGACTGTCCCCAAGTTTGGGATCCAGATGACTCAGAGAATGATTGTGCCCACCACCTTGGGAAAATTAGGAAGGGAAATATTTTGGTTAAGTGCCATTGAAAATGCTATAAATAAAATTGAATGTTTTATTTTGGGGCTCAGAATTTTACTATTAGTACCATCTCTGTGGTATGTTGCAAGCTAGGAGAGCTGCTAAAAAGGACTTTCAATGGTATTTGAGAATATAATCCCTGAGGTCATCATACAATTTATACTTCAAATGAAGGATAGCCAGCAAGATATATGGAATTTAGGACTGGATTTTCCTCTCTTATTTAGGAGGAAGCAAAAAGAAGGTTGTCCTACTATTGTCTTTGCCTTTGGACCAGTTCATCTTTTTTACACCTAAATGAATTAAAAATGTAACAAGTAAGAATTCAAAAGAGATTTTCAGTATGCAATTCATGCAGAGTGAAGTGAGAAGAAATATGAAAGCAATTCATATGATAACAACACAAAGACACACAATTGGATGCAGAGTGAAATAAGCAGAACCAGGAAAACATTTTACACAATTAACAGCAACACTGTGGAACAATCAAATGTGATCAATTTTACTATTAACAGCAATACTATGATCCAGAATAATATGGAGGGACTTATGAAAATTCAGAGAAAGAACTGTTGGAGTAAGAATGCAATAGAAGAACATGATTTATCATTTGTTCATTGGGGCATATATTTTGGGGTTTGGGATTTATAAGATCATTCACTTACAAATATGAATAATATGGAAACATATTTTGCATGATAATACAAATATAGCCCATAATGAAATGATTGCCAGTTCTAGAAGTGGGGAGGGAAGAAGAGAGGGAGACAATTTGTATTATATAACTTCTGAAAAAATTTCATGGAAATTTATTAAAACTTTATAAAGAAAAGAAAAAAAAACCCAAACAATTGAAAGATGTCTTAGTCTCTCATATAGAGGACTCTTATCTTACATATAGAGAGAAATTTGTCAAATTTATGGGATTAAGAGCCATTCCCTAATTGATAAATTGACAAAAGACATGAATAGACAATTTCCAGATGAAGAAATCAAAGCCATATATAGGTATGGGGGGAAATGCTCTAAATCACTAGTGATTAGAGAAATGCAAAACAAAATATTTCTGAGGTATTATCTCACAACCATCAGAGTGGCTAAAATAAAAAAGGGTAAAATGATAAATGTTGGAGAGGATGTGGAGAAGTGGGGACACTAATACACTACTGGTGGAACTGGGAATTGCTCCAACCATTTTTGGAGAGCAATTTGAAATTATACCCAGAGAGTTATAAAATTGTGCATACCATTGCCGGGACTATTTCCTGAGGAGATCAGGGAAAAAAGAAAACAACATATATGTTCCAAAATATTTATAGCAGCTCTCTTGGCAGTAGCAAAGAACTGAAAATTGAGGGGATGTCCATCAACTGGGAAATGGCTAACCAAATTGTGATATGTGACTATGATGGAATACTACACAGTAAGAAATGATGAGTAGATTATTTTTTTTGTTTTTTTTAAATCCTTATTTCTGTCTTAGAATCAATACTATGTGTTTTATTACTATGAATTGTATTTTGTATTGTAATAGTAATACATAATAAAGTAATTGTAATAAACTATGTATTAATTCTAAGACAGAAGAGCAATAAGGGCTAGGCAATTAGGGTTAAATATCTTTCCAGGGTTACACAGCTAGGAAGTGTCTGACACCAGATTTGAACCCAGAACTTTATTTTGCTTGCTATACATCTCAGTTATAATTGATTTTCCAGTATTTAAAGGTGGATATAAGGAGGTGCAGAGAAAAATCTTTGGTAATTGTCAAAATTAAATTAAATCTATATGCACACATAGACATGCATATATATATGTATATATATGCTGACACTCATATAATTAATAAATAGTTATAAAAAGCATGTACATGTACTTATATTTATACATTTGGATATATTCGCACATATTTTTATACATATATGCAGATGTATACATGTTATGAACATATACATTGTCTGTCACAGTTCTTAGCTCTATCACTGGAGTAACCAATAAAGGAAACGTTTAGAGATACACTTTCCTCTTTGCCAAAGAACACCAAGTGCTGTTCTAGTAGTCTTTATTTCTAATGGCACCACCACAGCCCTTGGAGTTGCTCACCCTACCCCAAGAGGCTTCGGCTCAGGAGTTCTGGCTCCTCTCATGGCAGTAATCATATTGGATGGATTTTTATCTTTGTTTTTTTCTCTCTCTGTGTGTGTGTGTGTCTCTGTGTGTGTGTGTGTGTGTGTGTGTGTGTGTGTGTGTGTGTGTGTGTGTGTGTTTGTCACTGATTTACTGCCCTTGACTTGTGTAATGTGTGGGCTAATGCATACACTGCACTATTGCCCTATTGATCAGAAACACAGCAAAGCAAACAGTACTCCCATTTCTAGAACATCCCTTTTATTTAACTATTTCTTTATGTAATTTCAGCCCTTCTGTTTCTGTTTGAAAACAAAGTAAGTTGCTTTGTCTTTTTGTTAACATGTTTAGCATATTGGGATGTAATTACAACAGACAGTCCAATTGGATGCAAGTCAGTTCCGAAGACAAAACATCCACTATTACACGACAGGAACCTGAAAAAAGAAGAAGCATTCGTACCTGCTGATATATGAGTACCTAAACTTGCACTTCAAATATATATAGGATTAATCTAAATGATTTCTAAGACTCTTTCTAGTTAAATCTTAGCATTTTATACTCCTTCACTTTCTTTAATATTTTTATGTGATTATTCTCTTTTACTCATGTGCTTATTTATGATGAGTTTGAGAGGAAGCATGACTATGGAATAAAGTCCTTGTCTGATGGATAGATAGATAGATAGGTAGGTAGGTAGACAGACAGACAGACAGACAGACAGACAGATAGATAGATAAACAGAGATAGAAAGAATTTGTATATACATACACAACATATGTATATTATATGTATACCTATATGATTTGGCATTGCTAAATTTCATTTACCCTTTGTATACTGTTTTTCTTCACTCATAATAGCATGCAAATAAAATAATTTATATTCCAGAGTTGAAAAGATTTTTTTCATTAACTCAGGGAAAAAACAGTGAAATGAGAAATTATTGGAAATCAAATGATGTTTTTCCATTCCTACCTGAAAGGTAAAAAATCAGGGCTCATACAACCAATTAAAATATATAATTAATGTTCCAAAGAAACATATCTGATCTTAAGGTGAATTATGTAAAGTAAAACAATGACCAGATAACATTATGGGGGGGGGGGAAGACTTTTATTTTTACCCTAGCATATTATATCAATACGAATCTGTATTTTTTTTAAAAATAAGAATCTTTATTTTACAATCAATTAACACAATTCATTTATCGAGGGTGGGTTATTTTTCTTCTGTTTTAAAAGCAATGTCTTGTCATTAAATATTTTCTTGCTTTTTCAGTTACATTGCTAAATAAATATATAAATAGAATAACCTCCAAATCATGTTTTAATGCAATAATCAGACAACTACTATACAAAGCACAGATTGAGAAGAATTTCACGGGGTTTGAAAACTGACTTTTGGTTTAAAAGACTCAGAGATAAATGATAAAATATAAAAAAAGAAACAAATTCAGTGTTTTTCTGATATAATTATTAGGTTATCTTTTTGAAGCATAGTTTTTTAAGGCTACACTATCACCCAAATTCAAATAACATATTCTTATTTAAGTTTTACAAAACAGAATAACTTGGTCTTAATGTGCCTTTTTCTTCTTCCACAAGAGAAGTCCTATATTATTGCCTACAAAAAAAATTAAACATACACATATATCTTGTATATGTGTGATATAACATGTACATATGGATATGATATGGATATGGATATTTCATAAAGAGTGTATCATTTACTTTTACTTCCTAGGTTTTAGTGTTATTTTTTTGTTGTTGATTTGTGTCTGTAATTAATAGCTAACATTTATATAGTGTTTTTTTTTTAAACCCTTAACTTCTGTGTATTGACTTATAGGTGGAAGAGTGGTAAGGGTAGGCAATGGGGGTCAAGTGACTTGCCCAGGGTCACACAGCTGGGAAGTGTCTGAGGCCGGATTTGAACCTAGGACCTCCCATCTCTAGGCCTGGCTCTCAATCCACTGAGCTACCCAGCTTCCCCCTTATATAGTGTTTTAAGGTTTACAAAGTGCTTTACATATATTACCCCATTTGATCCTCACAATAACCTTGCAACATAATTTTACAGATGGGAAAATTGAAGCTGAGAAAGATTTAATGACTTGCCCAGGTTTACAAAGTGTTTGAGGCAGATTTCAAACTCAGGTCTCCCTAACCCCAAAGTGCAGTGATCTAGATATCCTGCAATCTAACCACCTGTTAACTCAGTTTATAACAATTAAAACTAAAAAAGATATGGCTGATTGGAAATCACCAAGGTAATAATCATTTCTAGTGTGTGAGAACAATGACAAGCTGAATGAACAAAAATTCATGATAATGCTAGCTAGGAAAAAGAGTAAAGATGAAAAGGCTCTCCTAATGCAAACATTTATTCCAGATGTATCCTATTTTCCACCAATTGTTTACTATAATCATTATCTTGAATGAGGCACTGGTTGTCAACCAGCTATTTTCATAATAATACATTTTTATAATTATATTTTAATTATTTTATATTTGATTAAATTATAATTTAAGTTTTCATATCCAACATTTTCATTTGCTTCAAGAAAGAACAAAATAAGACATTTCCTAAGGAAAACAGAACTCTCTTGACCTTTCCCTCCATAATATTTGCTGATTGATATTAAGAACTGTGTTTTCTTGTAGGAGACTTTTAGCAGCAACAGAATCAAATATTATATTTGTAATGCATCATTATTAGGGGCTAAAAATGCAACATGCAGAATCTTTGTTCTAGTCCTTACCTCTATTGTTTAACCCACTTCTACTCTCTAGCCTGGATTTACTCATTTGTAAAATGAGGGGGAAGGGCATGAACTATGAACTTTGAAGTCTTACCTAGTTCTCTCATCCACTAGGGATATTTAAAACTTAAGAGGTAGCCCTTGAAAAATGAACATTTCTGGAATATAAATAATGAGCTTGCCATTTAAATCACTGCCTTATGAATAGCTTAAACTTTTGAGTTGATTTGTGAAATTGTATACATTTGGGGAGAAAATTTGTAAATTTTTTATTAGCATATTCCTTTCTACACATCTGCCTGAACCTAGATTAGGATATCGAGAAAGTGACACATATTGTTTTCAGGAAACCCTGAATTTCCCTTCATCTTTCCAAATTGAAGGACTTAGAGAACTTTTTGTGGGGCATCTAAATTTGGGCATCAAGTATGACAGGAAAATATGGGTTGCTGGGAAGATATTGCTCAAGTGTTTTAAATGGTTCAACCAACAAAATTAAATATTAACTGGAGCTCTGACTAGTTCTAATATCAGGCCTACCAAACTACCCAGTATATATAAATAGGATCGACGATCTCACTCTCAGATCCACTAGCAAAGGGTAGTTACTTGGAACCTCTCAACATTTTCTGCCATGAAACGTCTTTTGCTGCTCCTCCTCTGCGTTTCCATAGCTAAATCCCAGATGGATTATGATGAGGTTATTATAAAAATATCAATGATAGTTATTGTAATAGAATTAATATAAATTCTGATGATATGCACAAATGTGAAATTATATATGCATGTTTATTTATAAGAACTAAAATTAATTAATGATAGCAAATTTTATAAATTTAGTTAAAACATCAATTTGAGGAATAATTTTATTATGACTTTTCATGGAAAATGTGATTAATTTCTTTATGTAAAAGGAAGGTCTTTTTCTTTCTGTTTTATTATTACTTTTTTAACTTTTCATTTTTCTTTTCTTTAGGATGATGATCTACGTACGGTAAGATATACATTTGTCATTTACTTGTTTTATTGCATGTAAGACTTTAATGTGTTAATATTAACAAAAAAAAGAAAAATATGAAAATAGTACAGAATAGAAATCAGAAAACCTGCAGACAAGAAGCAGGCAAACTGTGATCAATGGGTATTTAAAGCTTACCTATCAATGAAGAAAAGCAATATTTAGCAACAGAAAGAAGGGGGGTGGTTGCGATAATCAGCAGTGATTTAAGAAAATAGACTGTCATATTAGAAAATGAACGCTGTAATTCTTATTGTGTTTTCCTGTAAGTATAAGGAACATTATAAAGCAAATAGTCTAATTCATCTATTTGAAAAAATATATTTCATTTAAGCATCATATCTTAAGTCGTCTTATCAATAAAAATTGAGGAACAGATTAGAAGGAATTTATAAAGCAAAAATAACATTTGTAACAAAACTTCTTGAGATCAATTTAAGAGCCAGTTTTATTAGCCTTATTTTATAGATGAGGATAGTCAGGGATAGAGATGAAAAGTGACTCCTTTAAGCTTCTTTAATGAATGAACATTAGGATCTGGAGGAGAATCCAGTTTTTCTGTGTCATTCTACAAAACGACATTTTTCTGGTTAATTTGATTCATGGAGGTAGCAGATTTGGAGTTCAGGCTTCAAAGTGATCTTTTTTTACTTGAATTATTTAGCTAGGTCATATTCATTGGTTAAATTAACTGATGCTATAATTGTGAAACCTCTGTTTTGTATTCTACCACTGCTGTCTCAATCTCACTATACCGTATAAAGTATTACTTTAACTTAAAAGCAAAAAATTATTCCCATTCCAAGTCTTATCTACAATAAACTGATTAGATAAATCTTACCACATTGTTTTGAACAGGGCAACACAGTTTCTTTCTACAAGACTTTTCATTATTTTGAGAACAGAGGTCTTGCCTCAGGTTTTTTCTATACAGTACCTAATATGTTTTGCGAATAAGTTAAGTGCCAAAAAAATACATGCACAAATGCATTATAGAAGTGGTAATTCAGTGCCTTCTATGGCCAGCATATAATGAATTCAACTGACATACTTGGTAACTTTAAAGACGCTTTTGTGGGGTGATGTAAACTACCAAGAGACACAGAATCAATCTAATATTTTGAGACTCTTTCCTCTCTTTTTCTTCTTTTTTTGTTACCTTGAGAAACAATTACTTTTTCAAAATTAGCAAATACTTTCAAGTGTGGTATACATTCATGGTCTTTGATCCAAAGAAAGTAACTAAGTGAAAGCAGATCCGAGCTACCGTGGGAAGGTTTAGGAAAACATTTTGATGGTAGACTAAAAGAGCCAAGAAATCAGTTTCTGAGAATTCTAATAGCTACTTTTCGCACCATTCAGTGCTCTATTACTCTTCAGATCTTGTTATACATATTATGACATTCATAGTTAATACTTTCACCTTAATAAAGAGATATATTTATTGATACAGTTGGAATTTACAGGGCTTAGACAAGCTACTTTTAAATACTTGTAAATAAATGTTCCAAAGTATGATCAACCAAGTATGTGTACTTGGTAAATAAAATTAGCTAACTGGCATTAAGGGCCGCTAGGTGGTGCAGTGGAAAGAGGACTAACTGGAATCTCATTTTTTTTAGTTCAAATGTGGCCTCAGACACTAGTTGTGTGATCCTGGGCGAGTCACTTAACCCTATTTGCCTCAGTTTCCTCACCTGTCAAATGAGCTGGAAAAAGAAGTGGCAAACCACTCCTGGGTCTTTGTCAAGAAAACCCTAACTGGGGTCCCAAAGGGTCACTCATGACTGAAACAAAGGAACAACAAAATGACATTAATCCTTATTAACTTGTGTCATCACTTACTGATAGATTTCTAGTGTTTTAGATGTAAAGAATTGATCTCATTGCTTTTATATCTAGAAATACTTTCTGTTTGTAGATGTAGTGACTATTTATACAGGTTGCTGATGTTAGAGACTCTGCCTGATTCCTGTGCCCAAGAGTTACCTCAATTCCAATAACTTGCATGCCCAGATGGTCTGTGAAACCTTGAGCTGATCTCTTAATTTTCTAGGCCTGTTTCCTCCATTTCAAGAGAAGGAAGGTCAATTCAGGAGATATTTATTAAGCATTATTAAGGGGCTATGCTGGGCATTCAAAAGAATAATACAGAGCTTGATCTCAAGGAGCTTACAGGTGAATAGAAGGGAAGCCCTTGTTCACAAGTAACTATGATACAAAGGAAAGTGCTCTCTTTGCAAAGGAGAAATCCAGACAGAGTTCTCTACGAAATCTGAAGAGAATTGTCAGCAAAGGCTTCTTGGAGGAGAGGAGCATGAAAAAAAGGAGGAAGAAAGTGAGAGGGTAAAGGAAGGAAAGAAAGAGCTTCAACAAAAAGTGATAAATGGATAAATGATAGGAAGATAAAGGAAGTCTTAATCTTATTTTTTTTAGTTAACTAAAATGATTTTCTCTCCTTCAAGGAGAATCTTGTTCTAGGCTGGGGTATGGCATAAGCAAAGGTATAGGGGGCAGCTGGATGGCTCAGTGGATAGAGTACTAAGCTTTGGGGACAGGAAAGAGGTCCTGAATTCAAACTTGACCTCAGAAACTTCTTAGCTGTGTGATTCTGGGCAAGAAGACACTTAGCACTCATTTCCTAGCCCTTACTGCTCTTCTGCCTTCGACCTAATACTTAATTCTAAAATGAAAGATAAAGGTTAAAAAAAATAAACAAAGACCTAGAAAAATATGAACAAAGGCCCAGAGGGCAAAATGAGAGTGCAAGAAAAAGAATTACATTTTGGCTGGAATTCAAACTACAAGATAGGAAATAGTATAAAATAAGATTCAGGAGATAGATTAGAACAAGACTGTGGAGGGCCTTGAATGTCAATATTAGAATATTTTCTACAGTAAACCTTTCATTAGAGCCACTGGAGGTTTTGGAGTAGAGGAGTGACATGATCAGAATAATACTTTGGGAAGATTATTTAGTCAGTGGTGTAAAGGGATAGTCAGGAACCATGAAAACTATATAGGAGGCTTTTATAGCCATCTCCAAGAGACGAGATTGCCCAGAACAAGGGTTTATTGCAGAGGAAGAGAGAGATCTGCTAGCAATATTGCAGAAGTAGAATAATCAGAGGCTGAATGTATGCAATGAGGGAATGGGAAGAGTCAAAGACAATTGAGGATAGGAATCTCAGTAACTGAAAAAGTAGTAGTACTTTGAACAGAAACAGAGCAGTTAGAGAAAAGCACACATTTGAGAGCAAAGATTAATTCAGTTTTCAACACATTGAATTTGTGGAACTGGTAGAATATTCAAATGAAGTTATCCAGCATGGAGTCATAAATATAAGACCAAAACTCTGGAGAATGTTTGGTGGGGTTGGAAAAATGGATTTTGAGAAGTCATGAGTATAGAAGTGATCACCGAAGTAGTATTACTGGGTAAAATCAACAGAGAAAAGACGGAAGAGATAAGAGGCAAGAAAAGAACTTGAAAGTTTACAATGTTACGGCTCTTCTACTATGCATCTTCTCTTTCTCTTGTTTCATGAAGCCTGAAGTGGGTGCTCGGGGTCATCGACCAGTAGATAAAAGACGGGAAGCAATTCCAACTCTGAGACCAGCTCCACCTCCCATCAGTGGAGGAGGATACCGAGCTCGTCCATCCCAACCTCAGCCTGCTCATCTCAAGAAATTGGAAAGAAAAGCACCTGATGCTGGAGGCTGTCTCCATGCTGATGCAGATATGGTAAGTGCAATGAAATCATTGGCAAAATTGGTCAAAGACTGTCAATGCTTAGAAGAAGACTCTGGGCTATAGAAATGTCCTCATGACCCTCATTAATTAAGAATTTTGCTTCATTTCTTTGGTTTTACTATTAAATGCCATAAATGTGCCCATTTCTGGTTCAGAGTTGCAAGAGGAATTGTAATTGAGTGACACAACACAGCAGGAACCCAGGAATTCAGTCCTAATGTTTTCCTGGTTTTGCCACACTGAGCAAAATACTGACTTGACTGAGAAGAGGAAAGTGAGAGAAGAAAATGGAAAAGGGGAAGAAAGTTTCAATAAAACATTTTTAGAATAACACAAAAAAGAGCTAACAGCTTAAGTTTCATACATACTGAAGAAAATTATGTTGCACAAGTTTGCAGTTTCATATAGAGGTTTCTTCTGTTCTTTGTATATTAAAAAAGTCATTTGTTCAGTTCATAATAAAAAGAAAAAAATTTTGAAAGCAAGTTGAAAATAATCTATGGTAGCTTCTCCTGCTGTGATATATTAAAAAATCTTCATTCTCATAACCTGGCCTTTAATATCTATGCATATTTATATGATATTCTAAAGAAAGCTTTGTTCTTGATTTTAGAGATAGGTATGCCATAGGAGGATGAGTTGAAGGAACTAAACTTGGGATGGATATGCTGGAGAAGAACAAGGAGAAGGAGGTTGTTATGAAGATGTATTTAAAGAGTAATTGTCCCAGCAGGAGAAGAGTTTTTTTTTATGGGGGGGGGCAGGGAAGGAGGAGAGAATTCCAGATCAAAAATGTTGAAACTGTTTTTACATGTAATTGGGAAAAAATAAAATAAAATTTAGGGGAAAAAAAAGAGTAATCATCTGAAGAGGGAGTTGACTTATTCTGCATGGTCCTAGCTCAGAGCAATAGGTAGAAGTCCCAGAGATGGATTTAGGCTTAAAGTGACAAACTTCCTACTAATTAGAGTTCTCCAAGATTAGAACAGGCCTCCCTGGGAAGTAGGATGCTCTTTCTCTCTGTGTCTCTGTCTCTGACTCTGTTTCCCTTTTCAAGGGAGGGATGAGAGACCACTTCTTGGAGAGAGGATAGAAGGGATTCCTGTATAAGTACTATTTGGACTAGATGACTTCTGAGATCCTTTCCTACTCTGAGATTCTGTGATCCTTAGAGGAGGAAACTAGTCAGTTATTATTCAGGGAAAGATGGAGCATTCTAATGGATTCATTTTATATCTACTTTGCATAAAATATTTTAAAGAGTCAAACTTAGAACTAGAGATCATATTTTAAAAATTTTATTATTTTATTTTAATAACAAATTTCCCCACAAATTTTCTGAAGTTATATGATCCATATTGTTTCCCTCACTTTTTCCCTCCCCTCTCCCAGAGCTGACAACCAATTCAACCTGGGTTATACATGTATGATCATATTTTTTAAACCATTGTACCCTGATGATACCATATGGTGAAAGCAACCAGGTAAATGTACCTTCCTTTGGAGATGAACAAGAATGGTCTGTGATAGCAGTAATATTTTCACATTACTTCTGCTTGAGGCCAATCTTGTGTTTGACCTTTTTATTTTTTTAACTAAAAATGAAATTAATGATTAGTAAAGTAAATAGATTAAAACTGAGCTTTTATTGTGTTGTTTCAATAAAAGGACTTATCTCAAAAACCTCTTCTGAATTCATGTTGTAGGTTTCTAATACCTATCTTTTTCTTTTAGGGAGTGTTGTGTCCAACAGGATGTGTGCTACAAGATGCATTAGTAAAACAGGAAAGAAATATCAAACCCACTGTAAGAGATTTGGGTACTGAAGTGGATGAGATTTCTCGGAGTACTTCTACCAGCTTTCAGTACGTAGGGGCCTTAAAAGACTTGTGGGCCAAACAACAGAAGCAAACAATAGGTAACTATCATTTCTCTTCCACCTCACACTAAAAAAATTAAGGGTGAGACACAGTGATGGTTGAGCATGTTCATAGGTATAGAGAAAGTTAAAACCTAGAGAGCAACTTGCCCAAAGGACATAGAGTTTGAAATAACTGACAAAGCCAAGATTCAGACTTGAACCCCAAGGACCAATGGTCTGGAGCTGACGCTCTGATCCCTTCCACTAGTAGTCAGTAGTTCTTGGCCATTTTATTGAACTGGACGGGTTTACATCTACTGTGTCCAATTACTAGTATCTTGTCTCCTTCCCAGATCTTTCCACTTTATGTTCTCTTGTAATTTTTCAAATTGGTTTCCATCCCCTAGAGCAGGGGTCGGCAATGTATGGCTCTCAAGCCATATCTGGCTCTTTTGAGGGCCAGATATGGCTCTTTCTGCAGGAGCCATAAAGTCAATTTTTTTTTTCAGGTGCTGTTACAGGAGTGCGCACTGTTACAGGAGCTCGCACTGTGAACACTTTATGGCTCTCACAAAATTACATTTTTAAAAATGTGGCATTTATGGCTCTCACAGCCAAAAAGGTTGCCGACCCTTGCCCTAGAGGAATGGCTACCTCAAACTTTATCTTTTAGTTTGTTTACATGATAGTACAATAACTTAAAATTTAGTAACAATTATATAATTTTTCTAACAGCAAGAAAAACTTCATTTTTTCAGCACTCTGATTGCTCAGGGATCCTGCCTAAGCTGTTAGCAGCATTCTACAGTTTGTGATGAATATACCTTTCATCTACTTCTCCTACCCAATTGGAGGCCAGAATTGGTATTTTTTTTATAAAGAATTTATTTCTGATTTCATGTTGTTTTATTCTCAGTCAACCTAAATTTCCATTGTAACACAGAAGATGTTACATATGTCATTTTCAAAGGGCAAACATGCCAAGTTCTTCAGTATTTGGAAGGTTGCCATCCTAAGGTGAAGATACACATTCTGCCTTTTCCACATTTCCTTACAAAAGATAAACCTCAGCTAATTCTCATAGATCATAATTTTTATTCAGACTTAATATTAATGACTATTATTACAGAGATTCGTATATGACACTTCTCTTCCCTTCACCCATTCAACATAACAACTATGTACCCTAAAGCCTGGTTAATAGGTTAAGTTTATGGGCAAGTTTTAGTCGCATTTCTTTATATCCACCTTTTACAAGATTTTAGTGTATTCAGTGTTTTAACACAGTGTCTGGCACATAAATGCTTAATAAATGTTTGCACACTTGTATTTAGAATAAAGGGAAATCAATGACCTTTCCTATCATTTTCTTTTTTTTTTTTTAAACAGACAATCAAAATGCAGTAAGTGGGTTTTCCTCTGAAATGGAAAAGCATCAAATTTATATCCAGGAAACTGTGAACACTCATATCCCAACTAACCTCCGAGTACTTCGTTCAATCCTGGAAAACCTAAGAAGCAAAATACAGAAATTAGAAAGTGATGTTTCAGCCCAAATGGACTACTGCCGCAACCCATGCTCTGTCAGCTGTAATATCCCAGTGGTTTCAGGCAAAGGTATATTAATCACGAGCATCATACCTTAGTTGTTTGATAGAAACTTCCATTCCGTTAACAACTAGAAGGCCACAAAGGAGCTCAGGTAGCTTCACTTTTCTTCAATTGGTTTCGTCACTACACTTTGGCACATGATGATCTGGGGTGATGTTATGCCATTTGAAGTTTTCTCATTTCTAGCTACGGGAATGGGGTGTATTTATGGCAAGTTGGGTATGAAGGCAGTGGCAGTAATATAGAATAGAGGAGAGAGCATGTTAAGTGTATGTGTTGGGAAGGAGATTGCAGAAAGACTGTGAGAACCGTCAGATGAGTGATTTTGGGATAGAAAGAGAGAGATGTGAAGTCCCGCCATTTTCTGTGTTACTGTATGTTGGTGACAAGCTTAGAGGTAAGTTATAGACTGAAAAAGATATAAAAAAAAAAAAACTTTGACTTTCAAGGAACTATTTAAAGTATGAATTTAATTAGCTAGTCATATGTATATATTTGAGACTGAGTTTTCCTATCCTGCCCAAGCTGGCCATGCCAATCATGAGCCCATTCTCAGTATTAATCAGCTTGGAAATTTTAACCTGTGCCATTTTCCTAATTTGGGCCAGCTTGTTCTCACACGGCTTGATGGCCCTCCTCTCCTCAAGACTCACTATCTTAGTGCCAGACTTCATGAAAACACCTGATTGACCTTACTTCTATTACAGTTCAGAACCCCCCAAATAATTAATTAATTAATTGGTTAATCTCATCTCCCCCAGTAGTAAAGATAGTAGGCATATGACAGCATCCCTAGCTTGTATATTATTCTTAAATATCAACAATGGAAACATCTCAGTTACCAATATTATGGGCAAGTTTATTTCATTACAATATTGAAAATCATAAAGACAGATATGCTGTTGATTTGTTGCAATGAGGGCAACATCGCACTGAGATACTACATATATCTACTTTTTAATAATAACAACTTGTTCTTCTAGATGTATTGTCTTTATGAATAAAAACTGAATTATTGATTTAGAGGTAAAAGAGACCTTAAAGGGTCACCTAGTCTGCTTCCCTCATTTTATAAATAAAGCATTTCCCTTATTTATAAAGGCTCAGGAAAATCACTTAAGGAAATTTATTTTTCTTTTCTATATATTTATTGATTTATGAGCGAAAGTATTGTGAAATCAAGCCAATATCTTTCCTTTATAATTTTTCAGAATGTATAGAATAATCTCTAGGCAAGACATTAAAAGGTTATTACATTTTCTTAAGACAGTAAAATTCCTTGGATAACCTGATTGCTTTTATGCTTGCAGAGTGTGAAGAAATTATTAGGAAAGGAGGTGACACATCTGAAATGTATCTCATTCAGCCTGATGGTTTTGCCAAACCATACAAAGTTTATTGTGACATGAAGACAGAAAATGGAGGTGAGTACATGCTTCTGTGAATTTTTTTCAAGGTAATCATGAAATAAAATATGTTTATGTTAATAATATGACATTAATATTTGTGGAACCTGGACTTCAGAATTGAAGAAGTTTGAACAATTATAAGTCCTTCACTGAGTTGTTGATATATTAAATAATTATGATATTGTAAAATTTCCAATTGCAAAGTATCATTAAGTACATTTTAAAATAATCTAAAAGTATCATTAAGTACAACTCTGATATGATGGTGTGATCAGGTTGGTTAACTTTTGCCAAAGGCCTTAAAACTTACTTTTCTTTAAACATTGCTATAATACTGACTTTTAATATCTACCAGCATTCTTATGCCCAAAAGAAATGCAATTTCCTCAAAGGGGTTTTAACCTTACAGAAAAACAACTCATTGACCTATGACTCATTAGATAAGTCTAAGAAACCCTTAAAGATTAAATGATTTGCCTGGATTACATACCTAGTAAGTGTCAGAGGAGGAATTTGAATTCAGAATTTCTTAATTCTAAGCCCAGGATTTTGTCCACTACTCCATGTTGTCTCAACTATTATTGTCAAAAATAATCTGAGAATTATATAATTATGTGCTTCTGTCTATCCTTTTTTCAAGAAACTTTATAACCTACTACTATGAATCTAATTATAAAGAAATCATTAAAATATTTTATTTTTGCTTATAAGATGATTTTATTGGAAAGAGAAAGAGTTTTGCCAAAACTTTGGTTTGCGGGGGCAGCTGGGTGACTCAATGGATGGAGAGCCAGGCCTAGAGATGAGAGATCTTGGGTTCAAATCTGGTCTCAGACACTTCTTAGCTGTGTGACCCTGGGCAAGTCACTTAACCCCCATTGCCTAACCCTTACCACTCTTCTGCCTTAGAACCAATACACAGTACTGATTCTAAAGCAATAGGTAATGGTATAAAAAAACAAAAACAAAAACAAAAAAACTTCGGTTTGTTTTATACCAATTTCCCAAAGATGTAAAATACCAATGAGTTTTTGGCGTCCTTGGGTAAAGTTATACACTTGTTATTTTATAAGGATTGGAGCTTGATTTTTAGAGTGTATTTTGTTTTAAGTATAACTTTTAAATTATTTTGAAGGATTTTTGAGCACCTACTCGTGGTGGTCTTTAGATATCAATTAAAAAGCCTACTGACTGTGAAGTAAGATTATTTTAACAATTAATGAACACAATCTTGGTTTCTCTCTCATTAAAGGATGGACAGTAATCCAGAACCGTCAAGATGGTAGTGTTGACTTTGGTAGAAAATGGGATGCATACAAAAAAGGATTTGGAAATATTGCAACCAACGAAGATGCAAAGAAATACTGTGGTTTACCAGGTACATTTAAAATCAAAGAGATTTTTTTAAAAATAGTTTCTTTTTTAGTTAGAGAATATATGTGCTTGTTAGCATTTTTACTACTCATCAATCTATCATCAAATGTTACTTAAATATTGGTCTCTGCAACATTATGTTGGCCTTTTAGAAAGCATCTTAGCTGTCAGGCATTTACTGTAACTTTGTCAGTGTTGGAGAAGTTAAATGATCAGGGGAGGAGGAAAATTATGATCAGCTGAAGTAGGGGTCGTGTTAGTTTTCAAATATTTTAATGAGGGGAATTGTTTTATTTTTTTCTTATAGGTGAATATTGGCTTGGAAATGATAAAATTAGCCAGCTTACCAAAATGGGGCCCACTGAACTTCTGATTGAAATGGAAGACTGGAAAGGCGATAAGGTGAAGGCTCATTATGGAGGATTCACTGTACAGAATGAAGGAAACAAGTACCAGATCTCCGTCAGTAAATACAAAGGAACTGCTGGCAATGCCCTTATGGATGGAGCATCACAACTGGTGGGAGAGAACAGGACCATGACCATTCACAATGGCATGTTTTTCAGCACATATGACAGAGACAACGATGGCTGGTATGTCCACATTTTCATTTCATCATTGAAATATAGCACTAACCATGCCACTCCGAGTCCTTACCAGTGAATACGTGTGCTCTGGATATAGCTGATCATTCGTAAGCTTATGTTTCTGATACTTTAAGAAGGTATTCCCATAATGAATGAACAGTTGCAGCATCTCTGATAATCTAATTCTTGCATTCAGTTTTCCTGTAACCTAAATAGTTCTAGACTGACCTGCAACTGATTATTCCTTTAAAAAGTGATGAGGCTGCTACTCCTTTACTGAACTTAAAACTTTAGCTTCATCAGTACAATGGGGGAAGAGTCCCATCTTATTATGGAACAAAAAAGATCTCTCTCTGTCTCCTCATTGTAGGAACTAGAGAAAAGAAAAAGTCCAACCCATGCCTAAATAGAGCAACTTTTCCAGGGTATTCCTCTGCCCATGAATTATTCTATCCTGAAAGCAGACACAGCTGGGGAGAAGCAGAGCAGAACCAACTAAGTGCCATGTGTAGGCAATAATTCTGCAGCATAATTTCATGTGCAACTCCTTTCCACATGGATATAAGAGGGAGAGTTAAAAGCAGAATCTAGCATTATGGAATATTTTAACATCAGCTTAAGGGAAGCTAGTGGAGGTTGCCAGCAGAGCTATAACTAAGTTGGAGTGAGTGGGACTTTACCCCAGAGCATGGAAATTCCTAGGGGATGGGCACAGTTGTGTAGAAAATAATTAGCATGAAGCAAAAATAAAAAAATTAAAGCAGGAAGTTAGTTTCTCCCTAACTGACCTGGCTCTATTGCTTCTCTAGCACTAGCCTCAGGGGGTCCTGGAGGCTTTTCCCCAGAGGAACTCATGCGCTAGCTTCTTTCTACCTCCTTCCACTAAATTTGTCTTTAAAGTTTACTTCAGGGCCCACTTTATGCTGCTCATTCTGGCTTTTTTATGAACCTGGCTCCATTCAGGTGCCAACACTACTTACTGTGGCTTTGCTCTAAATTTTGTTCCCACTCTCTTCCCAGGAGCAATAAACAGGACATTCCAGGAAGTCACCAGACCTGGAGTGCTCATCATTTAGATTCCAGATCATCCCCTTACCACATTTAGTGACCTAAAAAAGAATGTGCAAAATTATTACCTAAAAATCAGATGCTTCTTTGGCATTACTATAAAAATAGAGGAAATTCTTGGAATTATATTTCTTGATAGGAAAATAATTTTACATCTAAACTTTTTGGCACATAGCAGTTTCATAATGAGTAAATGAACACAGAATTTTCCTTCTTCCCTGTGATTTCTATTTAATATGTGCCATTGATAGAATTCATGTATTATTATTAACTACTAATATTTCTCTTTTCAGGGTAACTGCAGATTTGAGTAAACAGTGTTCTAAGGAAGATGGTGGTGGATGGTGGTACAACAGATGCCATTCAGCTAACCCAAATGGCAGATACTATTGGGGTGGGCATTACAGCTGGGATATGGCAAAACATGGTACAGACGATGGAGTTGTGTGGATGAATTGGAAGGGGTCATGGTATTCATTGAAGAAAATGTCTATGAAGATCAGACCATTCTTCCCACAACAATAGTTCCAAAAACCAACAGATTTTTTTAATCTTTCCATATGGGACAATGGATTTTTTTATATATTGTGATTACAATTTTCCTTCACATATTGGAAGCAAACCTCCCAAAGGTTATTGGTATAATATAAATTGGGAAAGTTATTCATGATAAAAGCCCTTAAATGCCATCCATATAACTTTATTTTCTATTTTTGATTTGTATTTTTTTTGTCAAGAAACTACTATAAAGAAAATTGGAAAAACAAAGTCAATAATAAATTTCAACTCTGCCTACTCATGAAAAGCATTAAAATAAGTAGAGGAATGTTATATGGTTATGAAAAAATCTATGAGGCAAGCTATAAGCTAATGTTTCAAACTCTATGGACCATATTTATTTATGCAAGTTCTGTGAGAGAACGTTTTCCAAAAACATGTTCATTAAATACTTTTCACTGCAATAAGTCAATGTGTTCTTATTTCATAGCACAGAGAATCATAGATTAAGAGCTAGAAATTATCTCAGAGGTCATTTTATGTTATAGATGAGCCAACTAAGACTGAAGGAAGGAGGTCAAATGTATTGGCTGGATTACACAGCTAATAACTGACAGAATCCTATTTCATGCCTAGGTCCTTTGAATACAGTGTGCTTCCCTTTGTACCATGCTACTGTCCTGCTGAGTTTATTGACTCGGGTATAATTATTCAAGAAAGTAGAAAGATTTAAATTAAAAAATCACTATTTGCCACTACCCTGAAAATTGACACTTTGCCATTTGCTCAGGGGCAGGAATATAGATATTCAGGGCAATTGTCATGAAGCTTGTCATTTTTGCATTTTCCATAGTCCAGACATGGTAAATCTTAGACAAAATTGTTAAACCAAAGATTTTCCTTCTTTCCACCAGTCTTACTTTCAGTATTTAACTTTTACTGTTCCCCTACCTCTTATTCCCTCCCTCCCATTACCCCTGGTGTTACCTCCCTAATCATGCAAGATCTTAGTGCTATTAGACTCACTCCTCTAACCCTCAAACTCATCGAAATTTATTTGTTCTATATTTCCTTGGAGCCACAGTCTGGGGCACAAAAGCAACTGACCAGCCACATGACCATACTCACTGAATTAGACACTGATTACTACTCCAGATAGTCTAGATTAAAAACCAGACACCAGCTGAGCCCACAATCCAGAGTTTAGGATTTATCATTCACCCTTACATTATCAATAACTACAGATGGAAGACCCAACTATGCCAGCTAGCATATAAAAACAGCAAAAGTTGAAATAGAAGGGTTATTATTGTGCAGATCCCTTTAAAAGACAAAGGCATGGAGGATAAAAGAGGCTTTGGATGTAGCAATTTTGACTTCATAGTCTTCTTCTGAGTTTGTATTTTAGTCTTCCCTATCACCAAAATAATTTTCTTCGTTAAATTTTGTTGTTTGCTCATTTTCCAGCCTTTTTATTGTCTTTTTACTTTAAAAAAACTGCTACAGGTAGACTCAGTTCCTGAGGTGATGCTAGTATTACAATACACAGTATTGACTCCAAGATGGAAGGTAAGGGTTTAAAAAAAAAAACTTTTACCTCTACCTTAGAATCAACACTGTGTATTGATTGCAAGGCAGAAGAGTGGTAAGGGCTAGGCAATGGGGGTCAAGTGATTTGCCCAGGGTCACACAGCTGGGAAGTGTCTGAGGCCATATTTGAACCTAGGAGCTCCTGTCTCTAGACCTGACTCTCAATCCATTGAGCTACACAGCTGCCCCCCTTCTATGTTGTCTTGGTCTGAAAAAATTATTTCCACCCATCCTTTTGAAGGTTCTGTCACTCTAGAATTCATTTTGAGGGATTATATCAAAGTTTTGGTTAAGTAATTTGGTAGAGAACAGACAGGTCCATGTACCTTCTCTTCCATCTTGGCTCTGTCCCTATTAAAAAAAAACAAACAAAACAAAACTTTCAACAATTAGAAATATCCCAAAGTGGAAATGGGCTTATTACTGCCTCCAGAGGTAGCTCATTGGAAGTCTTTGGGTCTTCAGGTAAAGAATGTATTACCGTTTGTTAGGCATGTTGTAGAAGAGATTCATTTTAGGTATGAATCGGACTAGAAAGTTTCTAGAGTCCCTTCTAATTCACACATTCTATAATTTTGTGATTTGCCCAAGTTTATACAGCAAATGAATTTTAGATATAGAATTCCCACTTAGTTCTTCTGTATCTGAGTGTGATGTTCTTCTACTAAGCCAAACTCCTACTCTTCATCTATGCTATTGGAGAAGTCATTGAAATCTCCATATTCATCTATCTTATGGGGAGATCCCCAGCCTTTATCTCTATGTATATGAACACAATTCATATCTTTCCTTTTGAGGGAAGAAATCAATATTCCTTGAATAGTCTGAACTTGCAACTCAGGCTTTTTGGATTCTCAAAAGTACTCAAAACTTTCCAGCTTAATAGAGTCCTTTTTTTTAAACCCATACCTTCCGTCTTGGCGTCAATTCTGTGTATTGGCTCCAAGTCAGAAGAGTGGTAAGGGTAGGCAATGGGGGTCAAGTGACTTGCCCAGGGTCACACAGCTAGGAAGTATCTGAGGTCAGATTTGAACCTAGGACCTCCCGTCTCTAGGCTTGGCTCTCAATCCACTGAGCTACCCAGCTGCCCCCCAATAGAGCCTTTTAAAAACTTTTATGCCACAAAAAGGCATTGGAATAGAACTTTAGTAGAAGACTAATACAATAAAATAATAACAGGTTTGATTTACTTGGTATAAGGCTCAAATGGCATGATGTATAGAAAGAACTTTATAAATATGAAACATTATGATTTTTATTTTTAGGACCATATTAATAAGGAAAACATTTCTTTAGCATATTCCTTTTTTTAGTTCAACCCCTCCTCTCCCTCCTCATACCATGGAAGACATTATATGGCAAAATATATAGATTATATCTCATCTTCCACTTCTCAGTTCATTTCCTGGGGGTTAACATTTACAAGTTATTCTTCAAATATCAAATCTGTAGTTGTATATGGTGTTCACTTGGTTCCACTTGCTTAGGTCTTTATTATCTCATGTTATTTCCAAGTTTTTAAAAAATTAATCTGCACATCATTTCTTATGGTGCAGTAGTATTCCATCACAATCATATACCACAATTTGTTTAGCCATTCCCCAATCGATAGACATCTCCTTGATTTTCAGTCCTTGGCCACCACAAAGAGAGCTGCTAAAATATTTTGGAGAATATTGGCTCCTTCCCAACCCTTCACCCTCTAACATCTGGGAAATAGACCCAGCAATGGTGTTGCTGGGTTTAAGGATATACACAGTTTTATAGTTCTTTGGGCATAATTCCAAAATGCTCTCTAAAATGGTTAGATCAGTTTGCAGTTCCACCAACAAAATATCAATATCCCCATTTTTCCACGTCCCCTCCAACATTTGTCATTTTGCCCTTTTGTCATTTTAGCCAAACTGATGGGTGTGAAATGTTACCTCAGAATTGTTTTGTTTCCCTAATCAACAGTGATTTAGAGCATTTTTCATGTGCCTTTTTCATCTGTACCATTTCTTATTTGAAAACAATTCATATATTTTGTTCACTTATCAATTAGGCAATGGCTCATATTTCCATAAATTTGACAAAGTTCACTATGTATTTGAGATACAAGACCTCTCTCTCTCTGAGAGACTAAGAAAAAATTTTCCCAAATTTTCTGCTTTCTTTCTAATCTTGGCAACATTTGTTTTATTTGTACAAAAACTTTTCAATTTAATGTATCCAAAATTACTCATTTTACATGTCACAACACTCTCAAACTTTTAACATGTTCTAAGACCGATTTGTAACAATACTCTAGGACTGTTTTAACCGATTCTTCGTTAAATCAGTATATTATAATTGCTCTGCATTCTAATAGGTAACCACCCTTAACTTGAAGAGTAATTGACTCTTTGTTACTCTATACCAGTATCAGAATATAACCAGTTAGGGAATGTCGAAACCGATGGACAGTTAAAATGACTTTCTATATAAGATCATTAACAAATACATTTATCCGAAATGATTTTATTTATCAAGAAGTTTTATTTGTAAAGGTGGGCAAGTTAGCTTTGCCCTTTTCCAAAAATTGCCCGCCAGTCTCAGCCTCAACTGGTAAATGCATTTGGTTGGTCACAAGGAAAATTGAGTTCCCCTCACAAATTTATCAACTGTACTGGAAAAATAATTCAAAACATGTGGAGTAGTCATTAATGTCATCTTCACATGAGAAAGTCATTACTTTCATAGGGAAAATAACCTGGTTGTTTCTTTCGGTTTAAAAATGGTGTCAGTACCACCAACATTGTAGGTCTTATCCACAGATGTGACAGTAAGTTTCCTGGAGAGGAAAACAAATCCTGTTCCATGGAAGCAGAGATCACTCTTAACCCTAGCCAACTGTTTCACAAAGGGACGATGTCCTTGGATATGAGGAGAGATTGAGCAAATGAATTCAGATAACTCAGTGGGATTAGAAAAACAGCTGAGCCTGACTTCATGGAGGTGAATAAACTTCCTTATCTCCCAATCTGAAGGACATCTGATGGGTGCAACAGCTTACTGGAGGTTTTATTGTAATAAGCTTTTTGTGGGCATTTTTTTTCTTATTCTTTCTAACTAATTTTCTGAACCACAAAATGTGAAATAAAACTGCATCGTATTTTCAGGGTCCATTTTTGAAGATTGCTTTAAAATAACTAACACTGATATAGTGAACACTTTAAGGTTTTCACAGTGCTTTGACATCTCATTTGATCCTTCCCACATTCTTGTAAGATGGGAGCACCTCATTTATCCTCGTTTTATGAATGAGGAGCTGTGGGTGAGAATAGTTTATTTAATTGCTCAGCTACTAAGTGTCCCAGGCAGGATCCAAACAGATTTCTCTACCTCTAAGAGCAGTGTTCTATTTGCCATGCCTCTTAACAATTATGTATTTTATCTTAGCGAGAGTATGTTTCCAAGATGCCTAATTTTCTTGTACTAAAATTTCCAACAATTCTACTATCTACCTCCTCAAATTTTAACAATTTAGGAAAATCCTTTGGGGTTGATGTTTAAATAACTTACAGCTCGTATTCTTCAAAGTAATTTGGTTATCATCTAAGAAACACACTCCTAGAGCACCCTGCTATGCCTTTCTGGCTAAAAGACCTTGAATAAACTTTATTTCTGTTTGCCAAACTCTGATAAATGAAACTTATCTGTTTTACAGAAAGAGGATTTAGACCTGTGACGTGATGTTTTTAAAGTGTTTTGTGGGCTGTGGTTGTAAGAAAAGCCTCTGTTATGCTTAACAATAGAATGCTAGAAATGGGAAGAATTATCTAGAAATAAGATAAAAAATTATCTAGACTTCTCACAGTTCAAATAGTCCAGAGAGCAAGTTAGAAATGAACACAAAATTAGAATCCAGGTCTCCTGACTGTCTATTGACTATAGCATACCACACAGGCATTAACAGTCAAAACTGGCATGGAAAATCCACTAATTCAAAATATGAGCTAAGACCTGCTAAATTATATTGTTGTTCAATTGTTTTCAGTTATGTCCAACTCTTAGTGACTCCATTTGGAATTTTCTTGGCAAAGATCCTGGAGTGGTTTGTCTATGAAGCCTTCTCTGATCCTACCACCACCACCAACAGGAACTGTGTCCCAATCCCCACCCCAAGGGGACTCCCCACCTCAAATATCTGGTAGGACTTGTCTTAGACCTCTCTTTTGTATCATAACTGTTTGTCCCCTTGACTTCGCCCCTGATTGCCACCCCTAGAAGAGTACTGGCTCTTTCAGGGAGGACCTCCCTACTTCACAAAGAATAGGGCAAGATACTGACAGCCTTAAATAAGATTTTTCACTGTTCCGTCCCTCAATCTTCTTCTCCCTTTCTACACTGGGGACATTGCCAAGGCAGGGCAGTGAGGGCTTTCTCCAAGGGGATTAATATCCTGGGGAGGAATATACTTCCTCCATCTGTTGCCCCACTCCCCTCCTGCTTTCTCTCCATGGATTTTCCATTCTCTGACACAACCACTTCCTCTCCATCCCCTTACCTTTCTCCACTGTTCTCAGGTGTTCCCCAGATTCACTATGCCCAAACAGGGGCACCTGTCCTCTGAGCCATCACTACAGAACTCGTACATCTCTTCCAGGGTTCCAGCGATACCGTACTATACCAGGACAAACTGTTACCTGTGCACACACACACTCACACATATCACTCTCACTATGACAACAACAACTGAATTTACCAGAGGTCCTAAGATTCTGGTGGCAGCTCTGCTTGGGACATTCCCATAGCATAGGAAGTCATGAGGTTCCAAAGACCTGCCCTGAGGGGCACCTCTGCCAAGAGCTTGGGGAGATCCAGACAGTAAGAAGGGGGCTGTTGTATTTGCAGTTTTCTGTGTGTGGTGGGCATGGATGTTTGTGGAGAGTCAGTGCCAGGGGGACTGGTGATGCTGTAGGGAATAGGTTCTGGAAGGCACCCAGTGTTTGGTCCCTTTCTCCCTTTATGTCTTCAAAGTGTTTAATGAGGATATTCTGGGGGTATCTACGTGGGCTTGGAGTTGCGACTGGTGCTGTATCAAAGTCTATTTAATATTCATCAGAATTTGGGAAGTAGTTACTGATAAAACTATGGTCCTTTGGAATCTAGAGCTATTTCTACAAATTATGCCAGATGAACTCACACCTAACTTCCCATTCCAAAAAGCATATGCAATTTGATGTGTCACTGAATAATACCTAAAATACCCTGGAAAGCAAGCTTTTCTGGCATTAAAATTGGACACATTTATTTTAAAAGTAGTTTTTAAAAAGAGATCATGTGGCATAATAGATCAATAGTTAGCCTTAGATTCAGAAAGACCTAAGTTCAAGTCTTGCCTCTGAAACAACCTGAATCTATGACCATGGTCAATTTTCTTAATCTCACAATGTCTGGAAGCTACATAAGGCTACCAGAGAATATGTGACCTGTGTTGACAAAGGGAGTTCCCTATATAATAACAAGCATCTATGCAGTTCATCAAAGTTTGCAAAGCTTTTTACCTATGTGTCATCAGTGGACTTTCATGACAACTCTGGGAGATAGATGCTGCTATCGTCCTTATTTCACAAAGGAGGAAACTGGGACAGAGTGAGGTTAAGTGACTTTCCTAGGGCCACCTCGTTAGTGTGTGTCAGCAGTAGGAATTAGTCTCAAGCCTTCCAAGAAGCCTCCATATCTAACCCTCTAGTCATGGTGCTATCTATCTCCTTATCAGTAAAACAAGAGGTCCAATCCCTTTTCCTAATATTTAAAAGTGACTTTTTACATACATCATCATGTCCTAGATGGGAATGAGGAATGAGGGAAGTGAAATGGTTCAGTTCATGCTGAGGATTAAATGGAGGGGAAAAAAGAAAAAAAACTCTGAAAGTTATTTTAGAAGTGAAAAAAAATCATAGAACTTTATTTTTAGAAGTACAAATATATCTCAGTTGCATTTTACTACAGTACCATGGGAAATCAAATAGCACCTGGGATTTGTTGGAACTCAAGGACCCATTCCCCCTAACTCCTCTGTCCCTCTGCCTTCTTTTCCAACTTCAAGACACAAGCATAACAACAAAAGAGTCTTTCTTTTCTTCCTCCTATTCTGGCCAGTGGGTCTCTAGGGGCCTAATTTTCATGCGAACACTCTTGAGGGAATAGTCAGAACCCCGGAAAGGGATCCAAACCACTCCATTTTCAATCTCATAAGGACTATTGTCTCTGGGATCATAAGGCCCCCCAGGATAGTAGACACCATTTAGATTGGCCCCCTGACAGTTGTTGTACCACCAGCCACCTCCATACATTTCAGCACAGTTCTCCTCCCACTGGTCATTGTCCCTGTCGAAGGTGCTGAATTTCATGTTGGCGTGAGAAGTGTACTCAGGCCCTTCCTCCACAGAACCTTCAATCAGAGCATCTCCAGCACTTCCTTCATAGGAAGAAATCTGTAGAACATACCCTTCTGCCTCAGAGCCAACATGGATGTTATACTCAGCATATACTTCATTCCCATCCCAGTCCTCCAGTTCTACCCGGAGGACAGACTCTCTCTGAGTCAGCAAGTGGAGGTATTCATTACCCAGCCAGAACTCTCCATCCCCTTCGTCATTGACCTTGCCGAAACCTTTTTTGTAGTCTTGCCATGTCCGGTTAAAATTCAAAGATCCATCCCTTCTCTGCTGGATCAAAAGCCATCCTCCCAAACTGGTCTCTTGGTCACAATAAACAGAAACAAACTTACTGGATCCTGCTGGCTTGATATTGAAAAGACCACTTGGGACACCTGAAGGGTGTATTTGCAGGACATCATCACAGTCTAAAAAGAAAATTTGAGCTGGTTGGCAGAAGTTATGCTCAGTCAAGGTTCTAAAGTCAGGCCTGGACCCAAATAGAATTAAAACAGATCCTGGCCTCTCAGGATGTATTGGGCTAGAACCTATGCAAAAAAAAGGACAATTCACATAGGGTTTTTCTCAGAGAAATACAGAGCTTTATTTGAATATCATAAGTGGTAGGCGACCAGCAGTGATGATATTTAAAGATCACTTATTATTACTGTTTTGTAGCTTTTTTTCCCCTCCTATTATCTTAGCTATTCTAAATGTCAACTGAGATATATGGGACAGACTAATCAGTGAAATGGGAGAGGGGGTACAGGAAGGGGCACTCACCAACTGTGCATTCTTAATGTTAGATATATCTGACTGGGCTAGCATTGGAAGTATTTGATAAGGCTAGCTCAAAATTGGGTTTCAGAAGAATTTTTGGGTACCTCGGGCACTGCGGGTTCTACCATGACTTCTTTTGCTACTACGGGCTTGGAGGAATGTGCCTTCCTCTCTCTGAAACTCCCCATCAGCTTCGTCCGCCATTTTGAAGCTCTTGTTTCCTTTGCTGAAAGTCTTGCTACTGGATACTGATGTTTTGTGACTTGAGCTAGTGCTTGCTTCTCTGTGGGGGACAAAGTCAGGTTCTCCAATATCCAGATGTGACCCTGAGTCTTGAGTAAAGAATTTACTACCAGCTCCTTGGGATGCCTCTGAAACATATCTAGAATCCCCTCGGTGGGTTGTACTATGGAATCTGGACCCAGTTGTTCCGGTGTTGAAGAAGTCAGCATGTTCAGGATGTCGACGACGGAAGTCATCTAGGCTACTTAGGCCAGTGAAAGAAAATGAGCTTTCGTCAGGGTGCTCAAAATCAAAATCAGAGCAATCAGCTCCGTCCTCTGAGTTGACCACTTCTTTGGTCACTTGCTTTTTGCCATCAGGACCCACAACAGTCTTGGTGATAGTTTTGGAACATGAATGGCGGGTGGTAGTGGTGGCACCAGATGTGGCCTTTCCTCCACTCAGCACAAACTCTTTCTCTCCTCCAGAAACTTGTTTGCTCACATGGAAAGTTCCACTTGCCGTTGAGCTCACATCCCCTGATGGCTCCTCAGCTCTGCTCCAATCTGTATGACCCCAATCTGGATGTGCAGGCCTTGAGCTCCCATGTCCAATGCTCTCATGCCCTGAGCTATCAGGTCTGAAGCTGTCTGATCCAGGGTTCTCCCTGGGTCTTGATCCAGTGCTTCCAGGATTCTGGGTTCCAAAATTCTCACTCCCAGAACTTTCAAATCTATAATTGCCAGAACCTCTTGTGTTTCCAAGTTCTGAGCCTATTCCCTGAGTAGAAGAACCTGTTGGGGAATTCTTATCTCTGCCTGGTATCTCCAATACCATCTCCATCTGCTTCATCTCTGTTAATGCTTTCCATTCTGCGGTACTATCCTGGCTTTTGAACTCCCCAGGAGCCAGAAAATTCACTTGTTTCATTTTCAATTTGGGCAAGTATTGGACCTCTTTACTGGGGTATAAATTGATGGATGCAACCTGCTCAAGTTGCTTCTGGTAGTCTTCATAGCTCTTTATGTCAAGCTCACGTTCTAAAGACCTGCTGCATGACCCTTTGCAGGACCGGATCTTGATATCAATGTCCACCTAGAGAGACAGAAAGAGAAGAAGAAAGGCAAGGGTCATAAACTATGATGGCTAAGGCCCTGATGGTCCACTTGTTTCCAGGTAACCATATTCATTTTCTTGACTCATAGACATGCCAGCCAGTACTTTCCCATTTTCTATCTAATAGAGGATCTAGGAAAAGTGAAGGTTTTCTGGTAGTATAACATAATCAAAAGAGATTAACATTCCATCTAGTAAAGAATTCTCAAATAAGAGCTAGTGTTTGTTGGCAATGTGACATTGAAAAAATAAAAACTTAGTGCATGGAGGCAGAAGCACCTGGGTTCATATCTTACCTTTGTCACTGTCTATGTGACCTTGGGTAAGTCATTAATCTCCCTTGACCTCAGTCACCTCATTTATAAAGTGACAGGATTAGATGAGATCATTTCTAGGGTCCTTTGAGCTAAAAATCCTATGATCCTGTCGTTTATCTTTGTCACATACCACTTATGTGAACTAGAGGAAATCAATTAACTTGTTTGGGTCTCAATTTCCTCATTTATAAATGGGGGGTGGGGGGAGGAGGGATTAGAATGCTTCTAGTTTCTCTTCTAAATTCAAAATGTATAATCCCAGGATCTATTGGGGAGCTAGGGCTTTTCAGCGCTTTCCCTTATGGTTAGCCAGGAAGGCAATGTGAATTGGGGTCTAACTTTGCTATTTTGACTAGAGGCTGAGGTTCTAAGTTCATAGGAAGCAGCAGTCAAGGGACATCCTATAAAAGTGAACTGTTTGGAGGGCATTCGGAAGACTAGAAAATGAGTGTTCCTCCTCCCTTCATACCTGTTATTTGGAAACAAGGGCACCAGGTTCATGAGTCACCTACCTCTAGTCGTTTCATTTCCACTAATTGATTACGGATGTTGGTCTGCAGAGAAACAATATTTTGTACTTGTTCAGTCACTTTGCGCTTTAGGACTTCAATTCTTCTTCTTAGATCATCTGTCACTTGGCTAAGTGCATTATTATTATCTGAAATAGGAGACATGAGTAATAATTGCCAAGTGTCTTGCTTAGAGTAACTATGACCAAAAGGACATATAAACCATACTTCTACATTAAAAAAAAAAACAATGATCCATAGATATTTAGTCGAAATAGGTCTTGTATCCTTAATTTATAGAACTACGTTAATTAATCACGTGACTTTTGGAATATAACATTGCTTAACATCCACTGGAATTCTCTTCCTGTTCTTGATCATGCCTGAGGGAGCTCTAGATCTGCCAGGTTTTATCTAGCAAACTAGAAAGTCTGAGCCAGATGACCAATTGTTTGTCCTCTGAGGACAAGCTTTACTAAGTTTGGAAAATAACTTCTACTGGGTTGGCCACAGGATATGATAAATTTCAAAGACCATCTATTAAACCATTCCCTCTCTATGCCACTCAAAGCAACAACTGGGTGACCTTGTTGTGTTGTGTTCCCAGTGGGATGAAATTATAAGTCTTGCCAGGAAAAAACCAACCACCACCACCACCATAGTTTCCATATGTTTTAAAATGGTAATTACGAAAAGGCAAGAGGTAACGTGGTGTCATGTGGACAGGTAGATGTCCTCAGAATCATGATGACCCAGATTTAAATTCTACCTTGCTGTAAATAACTTAGCAGTACAGTGATTAGAAGATTGAGCCTGCAGACAAGAAGGCCTGAGTTGAAATCTGGCCTCAGATACTTCCTAACTCTGTGATCCTGAACTACTCATTTAACCTTGTATGCCTCAGTTTCCTCAACTATAAAATGAGGATAATACTTCCAGGGGTGTTGTGAAGATCAAATGCGATATTTTTTGCAAAGTATTTAGCTTAGTGTCTAGCATATAGTAGATATTTAATAAATGCTTATTCCTTCCTCTAATATATATTGCTTGTGTCATCCTGGGTATATTATTTAAATTCTTGATATACCCCAGCAATTCTCTAAAACTCTGTTAGGGATCAGATACCAACCAATCAGTCATTAGAAAGAATTTCTTTACTGACAATTCCTGGCATCAAAAAAATCACAGGTCTGATTTTTTAAAAATGAGACTTTTTTTAGTATTATCCAGTGGGTCGAATGTTTCCCTAGGTTATAATCCTCACTCCAACATATGACTTTCAATGTCTTCCTCTAGCAAATCACAACCACAGAGGTGCCTTTGTTTCTATGTAGAATGAAGATAGCCTCAGTCAGTCCCACCTTCCATCACTGGCATGGTGTTGGGGGAGTGGGTACATGAAATAGTATTTGTCAATGCACTGTTGTCTTTTGTTGTTGTTGATGATGTTGATGATATGTTGAAATTCAAAGTAATATCTTCATCGAGGAAAGTATTGTTTGTTTTCATAATCTAAGTATCAAATACTCACTGTTGTCATTGGCCATGTTCCTTCTCAAAAACTCCATGATGTTTCTGGTCACTGAGCTAGAATCTTTGTTGTTCCTTTGATAATCAAACAACAAGTTTCTGATCCTGGTAATTCTATTATTGAAATCTTCATTGCTTTCATCCATTAGCCCCTTTATCCTGCAGCCAGAAGGACACTTATATGTCTAAAAAGGGACAGGGGGGAAAAGAAGAGACCACTTTTTAAAGAATTATTTAATGTTAAAACAAAAAATGTTAAAACAAAAAAAAGCAGCATGTTGAGGGTGTCAAAGATGAAAATCCTCAGACTACAATCAGTGGAGATAGAAAGAAAATCTTATATGTTTTTTATTATGCATGACCCCTTCAGAAGTCATGCTTCTTTCCCCTCATTCATATGACATTTTCTTGACTTAGAAGTAGTATGTGGCATTGCTTTGGGCACTTGGAAATGTTGGAAGGGGATGTATGTAATTATAAAACAAAGCCCAAGGTCCACTCAGCTTTGAAATCAAAGGTAATCTCTAGGTACTACTTAGATATCATCTAGCCCAAGGGTTCTTAACCTCTTTTTGTGTCATGGATCCTTTTGGCAATCTAGTGAAATCTGTAGACACAGAATAACTTTTTAAATGTATAAAATAAAATACATAGAATGACAAAAGAAAGCAATTATGTTGAAATACAATTATGAAAATATTTTTTTAAAATAAGACCATAGACTCCAAGTTAAGAATTTCTCATCTAAGGACCATCCAGGTCATTTCCAGGGAATACCTAGAATCTCGGCATCAAGTATTTGCTATAACACTGTAGCTCATGTTTAGTCGAAACCAAAACTCCTTAAGCTAGTAAGCCCCCTACATTGTGTTTCCCTGGTAGATAAATAGATATCATTGCACTAAGTCATCTTAGTATCTTTAGAGCTTGTCTCTTTTCCACTTGGCTACTCCTAACCTGGAACCACTAATTAGTTGATTGTAACAAAAGAGTTTTGCTAATGCATAAGCATTTCAAAATTTTGGCTTAGTATTGGACTTCTTTTTCCCCCTCCCTTGTCTTATCTCTTTCAATAAAGTCCTCTGTTGCCTCACCATGGTTCAGAAGTGGCTGTGGCCTCTTAAACACTATTTCAGGAAGATACAAGCTCTGTAAGGTTCTATCTAGCTGGAGGACCAGGTGTAATCTGTTGAGAAACTGCAGTTTTGCCACTTAAGGGTTAGCCTAAAATAGGGGGTTAGGTGGAGCAGGGTGTGATCATCACCAGGTTGGCCACAGGTTGAGGAATTTTGGGCCACAGTAATGCTGAGTTGTAGAAAGAATAGCAATCTACCTTAAAATAATCAGCCACTGAAAAAAAGACTGCCTTACCCAATCATCATCGGAACAGAATTCCCAGTCAGTTTCTTTGCAAGAGGACTGGACACGTTCCACAACTCTGGGGCCTCGAACTCCTCCTCCTTCGGCTAGGAAGCTTCCTTCATCTTTAGTTGCCTTTAGAGAATCAAAAGGAAAAAGAAAACAACATCAAAGTGGATTTGCAAATGAAAAAGTTGTCACCAGTGAATAAATTCTGAAAAGGGCTCCAAATGAATTCAAATCCTCCTCCAGAGATATTCCATCCCTGTGACCCTGGGGAAGTCACTTAACCTCTGTCTGACTCACCTTCTTCATTTTTAAAGTGGAGATAATAATAACATGGACCTCCCAAGGTTGTTGGGAAAATAAAATAAGATAAAATTTGTAAAGTGTTTTGCAAACCTTAAAGCACAAAATAAGTACTAGATAGTGTTATTTTAACAGGAAAATGATCTAATTCTCTCAACAAAATGCTCTATATGGTGCCAGATTTGACTGGACTTTTCCATGTACATTAATAATTGGGGATAAGGAGTACCCTTCATTACTTGCTGCTTGTAGAACATGGTTCTAGATTGGTGGGGAGAATGGACTTGCCACCTTTGGTGACAGTATGAGGAATGGAGTTGGTTCTAGAGCTTTGGAAAGGAGAGATACCCTTCTTTCCTACTTTGAGACAACTTGAATGGTTCCATATTCCCTTATGTACTGACTTGAGAAACAGAGAGAGAGAAAGAGAGAGAGACTTTGGAAGGCAGGTAGTTAAGCCTGCATTTCAACATGTTTTCTGGCTTAGTTGGGAATTGGTTACAGAAGTATCCAAGTGAGAATCTGGCCAGCGTCTTCTCAACCCTTTGCCAAAGTGACCATCCAATACGGAAAGGAGGTCCAGGTCCAGGTCCAGCAGCTTCATTAAGCTGTAGGGTCACTAGTTCTTAGACTGCAAGATACATATCCTTCCCTTCAGATAGATCAGTCTCTTCTCTTTCCTCTACACCTTGTTTATTCTGACCTTAAAGTTTTTTTTTCACTACCCCTTCTTCCACTTGGAATATCCCTTCCTCCTGACTCATCCAAATTCTATCCATCTTACTTCTTCCAGGAAGCCTCCTCTAAAGACCAGACTACAATAAAGAAGGTATTTATAAAGGGTCAAAAAGTTTACAGATCACTTTATATATATATTATTTTGTTTGAACTTCATTCTAACCATGTGAGATAAGTACTAAAAATATTACTCTCTCGATTTTACAAATGAGGAAACTGAGACTCAGAGAAGTCGAATGACTTACTCATAGTCACAAGGCTAGTAAGCTTTAGAGATGAATTTATAGCTTCATTCATCATATGCCAGAGACAGGTATGATTATCATGATATTCAGATTCCAAAATCCTCTTTCTCTTCATTTGAGCTTTTCTGTTTTGGAGCTGTGAAAGCTGGATTAAAAAAATTGCCAGTCATTGAAATTTTATTTTGAGTTACTCAATTCTAAATGCATATTTCCCCAAATAGCAACTATGATTCTGGATTCAAAGTATGAATTTGAAAAGAAACAACTAAATTCGGGGCTTCACCATTTTTATTTTTAAACTATCAAATTTTTTAAAGACTTTGTTGATAACATTTTAATATGCCCAGGAGAAAGACTAATTCCTAAAACTGGTAGTAACTCCAGAGAGCTTGTTAAGGGATCCAAACCATTATGAAATTTTTTTTATCCATTGCATACAAAAGCTACAAAGGAACAATTAAAATCCATTCATCAAATTGAAGTAACCCAAAGATAATGAAATCAAGTCCTTATTATCTATAGTAATGAAGGACCCAAAAAGCAAGAATAATTGAAATCCATATATTATCCAAAGCCTCGTTATATTTATACCTTTTTAAAATAAAAATGGTTTTAAATGCCTTTTTTAAAAATACCAGATATTCCTTTCCCATTTTTTAAGATATCACCATTTCATAGAACCTGCCCTTCTTGGGAGAAGTGGGGAAAGAGAGAGGGAGAGGGCGAGAGAGAGAGAGAGAGAGAGAGAGAGACAGAGACAGAGACAGAGACAGAGACAGAGACAGAGACAGACAGAGACAGACAGACAGACAGAGAGAAATTGCTTAGTAAAACTGTCTGATAACTGACAGCATATCCAATGTTCAATTCCTATCATCTCTTTTTTCTCAAAGCTTCATTATTTTAGCTAATATTTTCCACTTTGTCCACTACTGTATCTTTTGCTAGAATTGCTGAGTAGTCAAATCTAACTCAATCAAGTGCCTCTGCGTTTCCCTATTCTTTCTCTAGAGTTGCTGTTTTCGACCACCAGAACAAAGGCAGTGAATTTGTCTAACAGAGAGAAACTAGAACCATCTTGCAGATAAATGAGGAGTGAGTCCCACATCAATAAACACATAGTGCTTTTTTTTCAAGACTAGGAATATTGTCATATGTGGCTTTTCTGCTTTTAGACAATTTCCTGAAGAAAACATTAACAATTTTCAGCAAGCTTGGTTAGTTCATGAGACTTAATTACTTCTAAAACATTATTATCTATATTACCAAGTTCCCATGCTTCTACCTAAATGATAATTCACATTTATTTGGCATTTTAAGGTTTGCTGAACACTACTGGACAGTAGTGTTAGTATTATTATCCTAATCTTTAGGAATAAGAAATATTTTTCTGTAGTAGATAGAAAGCCAGAAAGGGTTGATTCAAACGCTTTGTGACCCTGGGCGTTAACCTCTTAGTCCTCTAGGTAAGTCTCTAAGGTTATAAATTATAAAGATATATACTGGGACTTATGAGAAAGAAAACTAGCCACATTCAGAGGAAGAACTGTAGGAGGAGAAACACAGAAGAAAAACAACTGCTTGAACACATGAGCTGATGGGAATATTATTGGGGATGTAGACACTAAACGATAACTCTAGTCCAACTATCAATAATATAGAATTAGGTCTTAATCAATGATACATGTAAAACCCAGTGGAATTGTGCATTGGCTATGGGGGGTGGTTTGGGGGAGAGGGAAAGAACATGAAACACGTAACTATGGGAAAATATTCAAAATTTAAATTTAAAAAAAGGAAAAATTATTTTAAAAATTAAAAAAATTTTAAGTAAGTAAATAAATAAATAAAAATAAAGATATAGATCCAATTTGATGGAGGAAGTTGATTTTCAAGGGAGTTCCCTAACCAGCAAATACAAGTCTCTCCCTCTTTCACAAATGAGGAAATTGAGACTCAGAGAGATTAACTTACTCCGTGTCATACAACTAGAAAGGTTTCTGTCAGATCTTGAATCTAGGCTTCCCTTGATTCCATGTCTATTATCAAAGAGTCTAAAATGATGTATATATTTTTAAAGATTACTTATTTCCTTTATAAAGGGACAATGTAAAATGTCTATGAAAATGTACCGGAAAAATAATATTTCTTGTCAAAGTAACAAAAATCAAGAAGTTAAACATAAAGTCTGAGACATCTAATATTCTTAATTAAAATTACTGAACCTAAGTATTAGGTTACTAGTTGCAGAGATTTCAGGTCTTTCTAATATCCTAGTAAGATTTGATTACTCAGGGCCAGTTTAGAATGACAAAGCTTGCCCCAGACTCCCCAACCTACTCTCCTGTCCATCCCTTGTGAATCATTGCAGTTCTTCCTCCAGTTATTGTTCAGAAACATGCCAGGCTTATCTAGGGAACTGGGATTTGGCAATTCCAAGCATCCCCAGCCATGAAACATCAAATTGCTAACTGACAAGGAGCAGGAAAATTTATGAAGCTTGTAAATAGTAATGATTCCAGGTTGACAGGCCAGTCTCTCAAGAACTACAGATCCCTGATGGATATCTTTGTGGGATACCCAGAAATAATATAGGAATAAAGGAGAAAATAAATTAAAAGGACCATACCCAGGTAGTGCCCACTACACACAGGACCAGGCAGAAGATCCTCCCTGGGAGCATCTTCTCAGGGGATGGGAATGAATGGCAAAGAACAGCTGTTCTGGATGGATGGCTTACCCTGCTTTCTTCTTCCCATTTAAGGCCCCCCAGAAGTTTGTGTTAATGGTTAACTTTCTTTTATTTACAGGGTCAAGAGGCAACTCACATCCCCTTCTCCTCCTGTCAGTTTGGAGCCCTAGAAGCAGTTGCTTAACTTTCCCAAGCTTGTTTGCTTCCGATAAGTAGTTACAATGGTGACATCCATTTTTCAGGCCAACACTAGGGGTTGGGGATAGGGGGAAGAGCACACATTCCTGGAACAGCTGAACTGAAAGCTGCCCAGAAGTTGATTTTGTAAAACAAATGGGAAGAGGGGAGAAAATGCCCACGCCTTTTCATCTGGAGGATTACAGCTAGATTTACAGTACAAGTCGCTACAGAACAAGTAGATGGATGTTTAGCAACTGCCCCATCAATTTGGTTGGCATAAACCTCGACTTTGTGGCCTGAATCATCCACCTGAATGAGCTGCATTTCAAGAATCCTGCAAACCTTTCCAAACCTCTGTTTTGCTATTGGTTTTGTTGACAGAGCCAGAACATTTCTGGTGACCGAGAAAAGAAGGGAACTCAACTGGACAGCAAAATGGTGCTCTCTTTGGAGCCAGAAGATCTGGACTTGGCTACTTATTAGATACACAAACTTGGTTAAATTATATCTCTAGATCTCAGTTTATTCCTCTGTAAATATAAAAATACTTGCCTTACCTACCTCATCAGAATTGTTATGAGAATCACATGAGATGATGGAGCCACATAAATGTTGGCCATTATTATGACTTCAATTCTCCAAAAGATTCATGGTTCCATCCAAATGGATTTCTTTTCTGTTAGCAGATACCAATCTTTTCACATCTTTTTATTTTGTGTGACTATCTTCTACAGAGAGAGCTAGGTACATAGTGGATAGAGCTTTGGACCTGGAGTCAGAAAGACCTGGCCTCAGATACTTCCTAGCTGTTGGATTCTGGGCAAGTCACTTAAACTTTGTCAGTCTCCTCAACTGCAAAATGGTGATAATAACAGCACATATGCCCCAGAGTTGTTGTGAGGATGAAATGAGATAATATTTGTAAAATGCTTTCCATCGTGCTAGGCACATACTGTAAATAGATGCTTAAGAAATATTTATTCTTTTTTCTCTTCCCCATAATCACACTTGTTGATTGACTGATTCAGTCCTGACCCAGATGTTCTGCTCTGCTCTATCTTGCCAAGGGTTCTGCTCTGCCTAAGGCTTCCCCTATCCTGAAGAACATCTCCTGGGCTTTGTAGCTTATTCTAAATATTGTATTCTTCCACCTCATTAAAGTTATAAAGAGTGAGCCTCTGAACATAAGCCACATGCCAGAGGGCTTAAACATTAATTTGAGGTCAGAAGTTACTCTTTCCTATAGCTACAGACACAAGGCCATGGCCTGTCAGGCATGGAAAGTGAAGATTTGTGCGTTTTCAGAAAAGTTTATAGAACTCCAAGAAAAGGCCAAAATGAGAGGTCAATTCAAGGGCCCTGAAAAGTTCCTGGTCCATTTATTTAAAGTCCGTGGTCCATTCCCAGGGAATTTTCAACAGTATCATGCTTGCTGGTTGGGATAGGTTGCTTGGGCCATTAAACCTGGTATCCTTGAAAAGTCCCTAGGTTGACTTTCTGGAACCCTTCAGCATAGTTTGTAGTGATCCCAATTCTTGTGAAGTGGAGTTGGATTCGTAATGTTATATTTACTTATCTGTGCACAAATGTCCGTCAAGAAACGTTATCTCCTTGAAGGTAGAGATGGTTTCACTTTGCCTTTGCAGCCCCAATACTTCCCACAGAATAGGTGCTTAATAAATGGTTGTTGAATTGAATTGGGACACTAACTAAGGACACCTTATGGAATACTTGGTGCCATGGGTGATTAGGTATATTATAGACAGATAGATCAATGGAAAGAGGACTATTCTCTTTTATATTATATATTAAATTCTATTTATTACCTATATTAAATTATTATTTAAATTCCATATATTATTACATTAGAATTAAGTTATATTTATTACCTATATTAAAATATTATATAATCAGAGTGTATCTTCTGAACAAATTTGAAATCCAAAATCCACTGAAATGTCCTTTTGTTGTGAAACCAAATCAGTTGCCGTGTTCCGCTTTCTTTAGATGTAATGGTATCCCTCATACTCTTTAGCCAAACTATATTTCCCATTATATTTCCTTCAATACTTTAAAGAACCCAAAGCCTCATCTTTGTGGATGCTCCTTCCATTGATGAAGATGACAGTCCCCACCTCCTTGCCCCAAAAATAATTTTATGAATTTCAAAAGATCCAAAGATTTTGGACTTGCCCTTACCATCTTAGCAATATCAACAGAATACAGGCACTGACAGCAATTTATGTATTGGGAGCCAGGGACAAACTAGGTACAGCAAATAAAGGAGTTTTCAAGACTTTCTAAGGAGTCAAATTTCTACTCAAAGAGTAGATTATACTCTAGGTGAACTACATCAGGGTTCTGCCAAGGGTGGCAAAGTAATACAACTCATCAGGAGCTGTGATTTTCCCCCTTTGACATGCAAACTCTCCAAGTCTGAGCCCACTTCTCCCTGGAGTTTGTGTGTTCTTGTGGGGGAATGTGTCCCCTCTATGAAGTAGTGTTTCGTGCCAGTTGTACTAAATTAGTTTTAAGAAATGACTATTTATGAAGGTGGCTATATAACCATCAATACCCATTTTCCCATTTCTTAAAGCTAATTAAGTAGGAACAAATAATGGACATCAATACGGATAATCCATGAGGACAAAAACTGATGATGGGGCTTATTAACAAGAGCATTAGAAACTCCCAATCCCTTACCCCTGAGGGAAGAAATTGCCATCTATATCCTGAGGACCCAGCCTTCCAGGGTGAATATGGATTGGGAGAGTGGCCCTAGACTTGTCTTAAATATTATCTCAACTAATGTGCACAACACTGTGAGGAAGGCTCCATTACTATCCCCAAGGCACAGATGAGGGGATAAATCTTTGTCCCTTTGTAAATCTTAACAAAAGCGAATTACCTTGGTCAAAGCCCCATTACCATAAAGTATGTGAGATAGGATTCAAACACAGATCTTGCTGATTTCCAAGTCAGCCACTCTAACAACCATACCATGCACACACACACACACACACACACACACACACACACACACACAAACATTCTAATCCCTCCTTTGACCCCATTTAATATCCATGAACAAATCACTAATAACTAATAACAACCAATAATAAATCACTCTCCTTTATACTTTTATTTTGTTTCAATTGTAGAGGGTGTATCAAAAGTTCTAGTTTTAAGTAATTAAAACTTTAATAAATGAATGAATGAACAGATAAATAGATTTGTTATTCAGTCTTTTTTCAGTCATATCTGACTCTCTGCGATCCTATTTGGTATTTTCTTGGAAAAGATATTGGAATGCTTTGCCGTTTCCTTTTCCAACTCATTTTATAGATGAGAAATCTGAAGCATAGTTAAGTGACTTGCCCAGAGTCACATAGTTAGTAATTGTTCGAGGCTAGATTTGAACTCACAAAGATAAGTCTTCCTGAAATCAGACCCAGCACTCTATCCACTGTGCCACCTAGCCCTAAATAAATAAATAAATAAATAAATAAATGACTGTGATTCTTATAGATATGCTATAAGTCTATAAGAAAGGATCATAGAATATAAAATGGACAATTTTGACTTCCAGTAGATTCAACTCAAACTTCAAGATACAGAATTCCTTGCAAATAGAGTCCAAAGTCTCCTTCAGCACTGATACATAAATCAGTCCATGGAATCATGGTGGTCATAACAATGTGGACACAAATGGTGTACAAACATCTTAGGAAAAGAGTATAACATAGAATCTGAAGATGCTGACTTTGTTTTCCACGTATTCTGAAAGATTTTTGTATTGAAACTGTCATAAGATTCTGAAAGATTTTTGTATTGAAACTGTCATAAGATTGCCATCAATTAGTAGGTGGTGGTGGTGGGGGAATCTAGAAGCATAGCATCATTGATCTGGAATGTTCCTCAGACACAAAGAAGTCAACTGGCTCACCCCAGGCCACAGAAGTAATGTCAAAGGAGAAATATGAGCCTAATTTTTTCTCCTCCAGGAGAACCATTTCTCTTTCCACTTGACTTTGCTATTTAGTATGTTTTTGTATTTTAGTTCCTATGAGAATTAATGACAAAGTAGGGGCCCCTGCCAAATATAAATGACTCATTAGATGAATATGACCAAAATACTCAACTTTGCATCTCTTAATACCTATGTTCATGATGATGAACCTATGGCATGCATGCCAGAAGAGGCACTCAGAGCCCTCTCTGTGGCCACAGGCAATGTCATGGCACCACAGAGTTTGTTACTAGAAAGCCAAAGGGATGTGGGCTGGAGCTGCTTCCCTCTTCCTTGCCTGAGGGCATTTCTCACATCCTCCACCCCTCTAAAAGGCTGGCAATCATTTGACCTATATGTTACACTAATTATTTCCTTTCTACCTTCTATGGAGGTTATAAAAGCTCATGAATTACAAAGCTTTTCACTGTAAAAAGTGAGTCTATTTTTATTAACAATAATCAGGAAGGAGATTAAAGTATGTATTTTCTCAAACCTGATTTTGGCCTACATTTCCTCTTATTATGCCCGCCCCCCACTTTCCAAACTCCCCATCATATGCCATTTTCCTGAATTATAATGTAAGCTCCTTGAAAGCAAGAACTGTCTTTTTTCTTTTGGCTTATATTTACATCCCCAAAGTATAGCACAGTGCTGAGAACATAGCAAATGTTTAATAAATGTCTATCTATCAATGGCCACATATCTGGTTATCATCTATTTCTAATTAATCAGGAAAGAACTTTATATTCTTATTGTTTAATTGATCTATAAATTGTACCTATATACAAAATAAAGGGTAGTCACTTAAAATATTACATAATAATATGTTAGCAGGACCTAAAACAACTCAGACTCATCTAGAACTCTAAGATATGCAGACACTTTCCTTAAAATAACACAGTGAAAGAGAGATTGCAAATATTAGAATCATTTCTATTTTTATTTTTAATGTTTTATTTTTTTTTTACACTACCATCTCAGCTTATCTGAACCTTCCCTTCTAACAGAAGAAATCAGTTTAACCCTACAGCGTTTGGACTGGAGCATGGATCTAGAGTGGGAAGGGGCCTTGGATATCATTTAGTCCCACTTCCCTTTTATAAATGAGGACCCTGAGACCTGTTGAAATTGAGTGACTTATCCAAAGTTGCATAAGCAGCCAATGCAAAAACCAAGATTCAGAGTCAAGTGCTCTGACTCCAAGACTGACACATTCTCCACAGAGCCATGCTAGCTCTGTTAGACTGAACAGGAATATGTCTGTGATGTACTCTTCTATTAAGTGACCACCCCTTTCCTTCATCCTCCTTAGCCTTAGAAATAGTGACTTTATCATAATCATGTACCTAGTAAGCATCAGAATTGACTTTCAAGTGCCAGTCTCTCAATACCAGAACCAAAGCTCTTTCTGGCAAACCTTGCTGCCTTTCATGAGTTTAGGTTTGATTTGTTTTTGTCTTCTTGGTTGAAAGTCCTACTAGGTATAAAGGATATAATCATCATGCTCTTTCTCTCTGTGTATCTCTCACTTATTGAATGAGTCTCTCTTTATGTCTTTCTCTTTCTCTGTTTCTTTGTCTCTGTGTGTCTGTCTCTTTTTTTTCTGTCTCTATCTCTGATTCTGTCTCTCAATGTCTCCCTTAAACATTATCTTATTTGACTGTTTACACCTTCTACCTGAGCACTTATGAATTAGAAGAAAGAACCATCTATTTGGGTTCTCCTCCCAAGCCCACCTCCCCAGGCTGCCTCATGTTATTTTCTAGAAGTTCCTACAACATATTCATTCAGAGATCAGAAAGCAAGATTCTAGATTAATTTTGTTGTGGTGCTGATTCTTGTGACCCTGTGAACCATATAGTTCATGGGATTTTCTGGATGAAGATACTAGAGTGGTTTGCCATTTCCTTATTCAGTATATTAAAGCAAACAGATAAAGTGTGCTCAGTCACACAGCTAATAAGTGTTTGATGTCAAATTTGAACTTGGTTCTTCCAGACTCAGTCCCAGAGCTCGATTCACTGAGTCACTTTGGTACCTCCTAGACCAATTGAATTGAAATGACTTGCTGAGAGCCACACAGCTAGAGTTGGAGGCTGAATTTGACCTCAGGTCTTCTTTACTCCAGTTCCTACTCTATCCACTGTGCCATCCACAGTGGCTTCCCCTTGGATGAATTAATGAATCAAATACAATATTGCTTAAGATATTTAGGTCAAAAAACCTGAATTCATTTTAATATCCTGCAATTATGAACTCTTGAGGCTCTGTGACACCTATCTGTTCATCTCATGTGGGAGCTAGTCTCAAAGATTAGGTAACAGTATTTGCCAAATACTTTACATTTCACAAAGCTATATAGTCTGATTTAGGATGATGGTATGGTAGATTAATCAGGAAGTCATCCTGCCTTTGACATCTAAACTGTGGAACTAGGGACAACTCACTGACCTTTCTGAGGACCAGAAACTTCTTACAAGATTTATTATAGATGTATCTTAGTCTTTATTCATGATCTATGGTGAGGAGTGGGGACTCATCTATGCTTTCTCATTTTACTTAATTTTTGTCCATCGTCTCCTATTAATGAATGAACAAAAAAATTTGTTTATGTAAAACTCTGGGCTAAGTGCCGAGGATACAAAGAGAAAAGTAAGCTAGTCCTTGTTTTCAAGGAGCTCATATCCTAATGAGAGTGATAATACATGTATAAATTTATGGGGGGTGTGTGTACATATATATATACATATATATATACTTGTAGATATAAAGAGAGAGAGAAGGAGAGAGATAGAGAGAGTGAGAGAGAGAGAGGAGAGAGAGAGAGAGAGAGAGAGAGAGAGAGAGAGAGAGAGAGAGAGAGAGAGAGAGAGAGAATTTCAGTTGCAAGTTGATTGGAAAAGTACCATAGTGCTTAAGTCATAAATGAAAAACAAATGGCAATGTCTTTTTTATTTTATTTCTACTGATAAAATCACCTCTATTTTTGATGTTGGACCATATTACAATGCCAAAGACATTGGTGGTGAGAATTATCATTTTTTTAGAGGCTTTACTAGCTACGCATTCAGTACTTGCAGAAGCAGTTGGTACATCTCCATAGTGGTTGTTTCTTGGGATATCTTCAGCAGTTAGGATGGAAGCAGGACTAGTAGTCTTGGGTTGAGCTGCCACCCCTGGGGTCCTTGGCCCATCTTGCCCATTAGCATTAGTTGGCATTGGTGGTGGCAAAGAGGGCATATCCTCTTCTCCTCGGGGATTGCTTCCTTCAGTGATTGCTCCAGAGCCTGAGCTGGAGACAGAGTTTGTGACCTAGGGGACACTATTATTCCCAAGGCTCTTGCCTTAGGGATATTGTCTATTTCTGTCTGATCCTGGGGGGGGAGGATGTAGTGGTCCTAGAAAGAGTATGACTAGTTTGATGTGTGGCTTCCTATATTCCTCTCAGGGTGCCTTGCTGCCTTTTCCAGGCTGTCTTAATTGCCCCTTAGGTGGCAGTTAGTAGGGACAATTGGCCTGTTCTCCAAAGGAGTTACATTCCCAGATGAATCCTTTAGAAAGGATACTCCAGCGTGCTAGAGATCACCCTTCAGGGTTTTCTTCTATGTTTGGAATGCATTCTCTCCTCACTCCTGGCTCTTAGAACCCTCTATTTCCTTTAAATTATAAAGAAGGACACTAAAACTCAGAGCAACTAAGTGATTTGCCCAAGGTCACATATACAAGTAAGAGACAGAATCAAAATTTGAACACAAGACCCCTGATTCCAAGTTCAGCATGGTTTACAACACACCATTTCACTTCTAACAGAATGAACCCAGCAATGCATGCAACATTCCATCCATACCTGATGGCGACCATCTTTTCCCCTTGTTTCTGCCTGGATTTAACCAGAAAAGGCCTTTTGGAGGAGGTGGCACTCAAGTTGTGTTTTGAAGGATGAGTAGGATTTCAATGGAAGGAGGAAAGGAAGGGAATGATAGGGATAGAGGATGATAGAAGTGGGAACAGTAATTCAGGAAAATTCAGTTTGGCTTTTGGATTTGGCTGCTGTGTGGGGGAAATGGAGAGGAGTGGAAGATAAGATTGGAAAACTAATTTGGATCTGTGATTTAGAGAGTCTCCAAAACCAGGCAATGGTGTTTGGACTTTATCCAGTAGGCAGCATCTAGCCAAGTGCCTAGGGATAGGGGAGCAGAGTATTAATGCAATATAAAATCATTAAAAATTTTTAAATGAATGTCTTTTTTAAATGAATGTCAATATTGGAAAAATAATTCTGGTATAGACTTTTTATTTTATTGTTGAATAGAACTCCTGACAAAGAAATTCCTTCTACCTATACATATCAGCACCCACTCTGCAATTTATAATCTGAGAGGGTTGATAATGGTATTAAAAAGCTAAATGACTTATTCAGAATCATACAACCAGGATGTGTTAGAGGCAGAGCCAAAATGTAGGTTTTCATGCCTCCAAGATCAATGTACTCTTCACTATACCAGGATGCCTGTCAAAAAGAATAATTATAGAATTATACTTGATGCTGTATGAAAGATTTATCTCAAAACATGGGTAAGAATTACATAATATGAGAAGGCACTGAAGAGTAGTTTATCCAAGATGATCTGTATGAGCAAGGTATAAAAAGAGACAGAGACAAAGAGAGACGGGGAGTTAGAGAGGCAGAGACAGAGAGTGCAATAGAGACAGAGAGACAGAGTCCGAGAGAAAAGTGGAGGGAGAGAGACAAAGAATCAGAGAGGGGGAGAAAGAGAGAATGAGAGGAAGAGAGGGAGAGAGAAAGACAGAGGCAGAGACAGAGAGAGATGGGGAGAGATAGAGGGAGAAAAGGACAGAAAGAGGGAAAGGGAGAAAGAGAGAGAGAGAGAGAGAAAGGGAGAGAGAATCTAAATATCTTTTGGTCACTAAAAAGATTACACAATTTTCTAAATGAGGAAATTTGAAGAAAAGGTTGTATTTAATAACATCAATTTTTCTTTAAGGTTTAGAATGAAGTGATCATAAGCCTTTCTTTTATAGGAAATATTTCTTCCCACCCCCATCATGCTTAAGTATGGCAGCACTAGGCAATCAAATATGTCGGGTGTAGTTGGGGTCTCATCCTGTCTCTGAAAATGTAGGCTATTAACTTAAGCTTTCTAGACGTCCATATCTTCATGTCTGTGGAATCTTTTTGACCAGCTGGTCAACCCCTTTCAATTCTAAAATTCAATGACCCTACTCTAAAATAGTAGTTTTCTAGCGAACCTTGAATTGTTCCCACATAGAGGCAGAATTACTATAATTCATACATTGAAACATGTATGACTATTTGCCTAGGTTGGACCTTAAGAACTGGTTTGAGACGAGGATCTGATTATCAAAGCAGTCATAATGGTAAAGGCTTTTCCCTGAAAAGAGTCCAATCTCATCACCCTACATATTAACCACATTTCTGATTAGGTGCCCAGGACTCAGTGTGGGCAGCACCAAGTGGGAGGAGAAAAGAGAGGACACAGTTCACCTACGGCATCATCTATATTGTCATTTCTGGGTGCTTTGACTCACAATTTCAGGAAACTTAAAAATACTTTATGGGAAATATCAGTCAATAGATTTTATCTATGACCCTCTTCCACATTGTCTCTTATTCAAGACCACCCTCATAATCAGAGAGATATTGGGAAAGGCAGAAACTCATGCCTCCAGCTATTGTACTAATGTCTTAAAGCAAGCAATGGCACTGCTGTCCCTACTCCACCATTACATATGGTTCAACCATTAAATGGTTGTAGGTAAAATGCCCCAAGTAGATTAAATACTTTTTTTCTCTGTGACTTCAGATGAGGATTAGCAAAATGCTTTGGTGTTGGCTGCAAACTTGACATTTGCTGGTCTTGATCACAGAGATTTGGGAACACTTGGCAGTTTATTTGAACAGTGGTAGTTATACCAGTTTTGTTTTCTGTGTCAACCACTTCTTATCACAAATGTTGAAGGAATTGAAACATTTTTCTAAAAGTTTCAAAAATGGACTATAACTCTATTGTAGTTTAAGATCAAAACTGAGAGCTTACGTAGCTAAAGCCCAGGAATTTTAAAGTCGAAAGTTATTATTCCGTTATAGGAGGACATGGGAAATAGCAGATGGCAAAGAGTTTGAGAAACTAGGTTTGAGTCCTCATTCTTACTTGCAATGATTTTAATTAAAAAAGACTTAATTTCTGCTTCACTTGAGTCATTCTCTCCACTTTTGTCTTTTACATGCTATATACAAAATAGGGGGATCATAGCTTTGGTATTCATGAAACTCACAATGGCACAGCCGATAAAGGGGATGGCTTTGGAGTACAGATTGTACTTTGGATGTGCCATTTAACCATGGTCAGGTGACTTAAAGTGCCAAGATCATTCTCTAAGATAATAATGTTTAGCCTACTGCCAATCTGCACTGATGACAGCAGTTTGCCCAGTCCAAGTTCCTTACATTGGTAAAAATGTGAGTCTAGACAAAAAAATTGCCTAATATTTCTACTAATTTATAAGTTTACAAGAAAAATATTTAGCAACTAGTTCAGCATTTCATACATAGTGGTCTCTCCATATTGTTGACAGACAAACTGTCTTTTAAGTGAAGTTGTGTTTTTGATTTATCTTTATTTACATTAAAAGCAGCTTAACACAGTCAACAATTTAGCAAACTGATCAATGTAGAGAGCAAAAGTAAAACATTAACATACACACAAATCTTTGTCTCCAATATTTGATTCTAATCTGAAATAGGCTAACAATTGCTTTATTTCCTTTAAAAATATTTTTCAAGCTTTATTGATATCTTACATTTTACTTCTGGAATCAGGATTGAGAAGAGTGTTTCATCATCTGTTCTCAGGGACAAAGATTGGCCTTTGCAACTATCATGAGTTTGGCTGCCATTTCCTATTTTTTTGTTAACATTTTGGTAATTATTATATTGGGTAATTATATGGTGTAGTGAATAGAGTTCCAGAGCTCGAGTCAGAAAGTCTCATCTTTTTGAGTTCAAATATGGCCTTAGACACTTGCCAGCTGGGTGACCATCTTGTGTATGCTATTCTTTTGGTTCTGCTTTTTGCATTTGTTTTGCTCAATGTTTTGACAATTCTTACAAATCTTCCCATGCTTCTCTGAATTCCTCATATTTGTTGTTTCTTGAGAGTTTCATTTTTTCTGCTTCATCTTGCTTGTAAAGAAATAGGGATAAGGTCTGGATTGCTATAGAAAACTCCCAGGAGAGGATTCCTTCTCTGATACTTGCTGGCATTTCTGTTGGTCTTAGCTGCCTAGCCACTGAAAGGTGAAAGGACTTACCCAATGAGTGTCAGAGTTGGGACTTGAACACACTTCTTCCTGACTTTATGGCCAGCTCTCTAACCATTATGCTGCATGGCATTTCCTGTATAGAGATATTCCTCATCCACTTACACTGAAGTCTTATTTCTATGTCTCATCATGATGTGGGTTTAATATTGGCTTCTCTAGAGCTTTGCCAGCAAAAAACAAACAAACAACAAAACTCTGGCAGGTCCTACCAAATAGGAACCATGAGGAACTGTAAATGCTTGTTGCCCTGACTAGCTGAGCTAACCGCAGCCTGTTTGGCCATAAGGGTGATTAATTAATTCTTTAACTATAGCAACTAATGAAGACTATTTGCCATGATACAGAAGAGTCAAGATTCTGTGTTAATGAAGGGAACACCCATGTTAAAAAAAATCACAGATCCTTGAAGCACTAGATATTATAGAATGTGAGCCAAACTCACATGAGTTGCAAAGGCCAATTTTTGTCACTGAGAACAGATGAAACAGATTTCCAATCCCTGATTCTAGAGATAAAATGTGGAACATCAATAAAACTTGGAAAATAATTTTTAAAGGACTGTAAATTGCTTTCATTATGCTTACCTTCATTGGTTTTAGTTTTTTTTTTAATCTCCAACATCTTACACATAATAAATATTTAATGACCTACCTATAGAACTGGATTGAATTGAATTGTTTCTTCCACACTGGAAGGCATCTAGCCAATTCATTCAATACCATGCAAAAGTCTCGTCTGCATACACTAACAGAATTGGTTGACTGAATTAAACTAGTCTTTGATATTAGTCTACATTATCTTAGATATTCTTGGTATTCGATCTCTGAACTTTTACTGACATGCTAGCTACATCCCTTTTGTTCCTCCTTTAGTCTTTAAGTGCAGGACAAACATATAACTTCTCTTTGATTTATTCAGATAATGAAGAAAGCAGCCCTTTTCTACTGGGGAAAATGTATGTCATTCCCTCCCCATCCCAATCACTTCTATTTTATTGATGTTCCACATTTTACCTCTAGAATCAGGGATGGGAAATCTGCTAAATCAACAAAGCCAGGTAAACAAAGAAACTCAATAAGCAAATAATGTTGGCTGTTAAGAGCAGAGTCCTGTCCTTCTACAGCCTGAAGCTGTGATTCAGCACAAGTGAAGGACCTGACACCACTGTCAATACAAAAATGCTCCCGCAGCACATTTTCCAAGCCTATGACCTTGTAAGAATACTTTGATCTTAACTCTACCACTGAGCAGCGAGGGCTCTGTCTGAATTTGGAAGGGCCCAGAAAGGAGTGTGGAAGTTGAGCAAGACTCAGGGAATGATTTGTACTGTGAAGATAGTGGATATAAAATAGGCCATGAACTGTTCTGTTCCTCTTGAAAAACAGAGTTTTTAACTGAGCTATGGAGCTGATTGATTACCTTGATTCTCCAGTTCATTGGGAAGGACAGAACCTGACCATGTGGTGATGCAGAAAATATAGACGAATGAGAAAGGATAAGAAGGCATGATAGAAATCACCGTCCCCATCAGCAAATGAAATTGGCCATATTGAAGAGGCCATAGATCTACCAACATCCCTCTCCCCCAAAAAAAGTAACAGCCATGGCACAATCCAGTTCTGTTCAGTGAGAATGGCAGACTTCATGGCCTGGTTCTTAAACTTTATGGCAGGTTTTCTTGTCTTATTGTTCAGTTGTTTCAGTCATGTCCAATTCTCACGACCCCATTTGGGATTTTCTTGGCAAAGAAAATGGAGTGGTTTGTCATTTCCTTCTCCAGCTCTTTTTAAAGATGAGGAAACTGAGGCAAATAGGATTAAATGACTTGCCTAGGATCACATAGCTAGTAAGTGTCTCAGGTCAGATTTGAACTTAAAAATGAATCTTTCTGGTTCCAGACCCAGTATTCCGTCTACTGTGCCACTTCAGTTTTCTTTACTATCTGAATGGTAAACAAAGAGTGAAATTATAAATTTATAATTCACTCCATGTAAAATCTATAGCAGATTGCTTATCATCTGAAAGAGTGGGAAGAGCAGAAAGAGAGAAAGAGAGAGGTGGAGGGTCAAAAGAAGAGAGAGAATTTGGAATTTAAAACTTAAAAAAGAATGTTAAAATTGTTTTTACATGTAATAGGGGAAAATAAAATATTACTTTCAATTATTATTTTTACTTTTTTATAATTTATTATTATATACAGTTATATATAATAATTATTATATAATTATTGTTACTACTAGCTATATAAATATAATTATTACTAGAATATTACTTACAATAGTAAAAAATTATAATGCACTCTAAGACTAAAGAATATACAAAAGGGAAGCAGCTAGCATGTCAATAAAGATTCAAAGACTGCGTTCTAAGAATATCCAAGATAATGTAGACTAATGTCAAATAGTAGGTTAACTCAGGTAAATAAATCATCTGTTAGTACATACCTAGTTTTTCTTACAAATTTCTGAGCTTTTTCAGCTACAACTATTAAAAATCTGCAAATAACTATTAGTAATACTGTAACTTTTACACTATGTTCACTTACAAATTTGTTAGACATTTCTGTGGCATAATAAAATGATCACCGGGTATAGAATAAGCAAGGTTCTTGGTTCAGATCCTGGTTTTTATATTTACTAGCTCTAGGACCATGTACTTCATCTTCAAATGCCTTATTTTCTTCAACTAAATTTTTATTATTATAAATAATAATTATAATAATAAATAATATTTATACATTTTAAGACTTACAAAATACTTTCTATACATTATATCATTTGATCCTCATAACAACCCTATAAGATTGTCGACAAGAATTTATTGATTACTATATTTTTAGAACAAAAATAATAATAAATGCAATTTCTTTCTAGAAAGAGTTTATATACTTCAGAATATGAAAAAGAGAAACTGTAAAGCAGAGTAGGATGGGGAAAAGCACTTGCATAGGGCAATGTGGCAAAATTCAAATAGTTTGGTTCTCTCCTTAAACTAAAAGTTCTAGGGATGAACTTATCAATGGTATAATGAAGCAGATGGAGACAGCAGCTGAGGCATAGTGGCAAAATCTGCAGTAGAAAGGATAATGGTCTAGATCAGTGATGGGCAAACTTTTTAAAGAGGGGGCCAAAGGAAAGGAAATGCTCACCTGTCAGTCTTCTTCTAAGGCAACTCTTTTGAAGTTTCATTGTATTATATCCTACTCATTGTATTCATCAGATGAGAAAAAAGGTGTGTGGGGATAGAACATTTCAGGGGTCTACATCTGGCCCTCGGGCCATAGGTTGCCCATCACTATCTAGAGGATTCTTCTGAGTAGCTGGTCTTGGCCTTTCCTCAAAACAAAAGTTCCAGGAGTAACTCAATGATGGAAGGAGGATAGAAAAAAAACACTTGAGGAATGGTGTAAAGTGTACAGAATAGTTGGGGTTATTATTATTCCCGTTTTACATAAAGAAACTGAGGCAGAGAATTTAAGTGAACTTCCCAGGGTTATACTGATAGTGTCTGAGGTAGAATTCAAACAGAGATCTTCTCAGTTCCAAGTCCAGGTATCGATTCTCTGCACCAACCAAAATCTTTGGCGCTGTCAAATGGTTCTACATCAGAAACTGACATCATTGACCAGTGGAAATGATATTAAAAAATATTAACAACTGTTTTTTTTTTCTATTGTGGTATAAGAAATGACCAGCAGGATGCTTTCAGAATAATGAACGGATGCAAAGTGAAGTGCTCAGAACCAAGTTAAACATTGTACACTGTAAAAGCAATGTTGTTCTATAATCAACTGTGAATTACTGAGCTATTAACAATACAATGATCCAGAACAATTCTGAAAGACATATGATAAAAAGTGCTATCCACCTCCAGAGAAAGAACTGATGTAGTCAAAATGCAGAAGGAAGCATAATTGATTTTTTTTATTTTACTTTATTTTTCTTGGGGAGGTTTTGGGCTGTGTTTTCTTTCACAGTATGATTTTCACAGTATGATTAGTATGGAAATATATTTTACATAACTGCACATATATAACCTTATCAAATTGCTTACCTCCTCAGTGAGGGGGAAATGGAGAGAAAGAGAAGCTTTTGAACTCAAAATTTTAAAAAGCAAATGTTAAAATTTGTTTTTACTTGTAATCAGAATAAATGCAAGTGTGTTTGTGTATGTGTGTGTGTGATCTGCTTTGCTGCTACAATATAAGGACCATGGGAGACCTTTCCACCTAACATGGAACTAAAATCTTCCATATATGTTATATCTACCATTAGAATGTAAACTCGAGAGTAGGAACTGTCTTACTTTTCTATTTGTATCCCTAGTACTTTGTACAAGTTGAGTAGTATACAACACTTTCTTCATTCATTCATTTGCTCATTCATCCACCCATGACATGCATCAATCTATTTATTCCTTCCTTCCTTTGTCAAGAGAAGCTATAATTTTCCACCAAAATGTAACAAAGTCTTTCAGACTTGATCACAGATGGGTCATGGGCTATAACTTGTAGTAGTGATCATAAAGTTAAAAATTTCCAAGGAGATGAACATTTAGGGCAAAATAGGACTTTCTTAGAAATCAATCAGAATTCTGAAAGGAAAAGGAGGTAGTTCTGTGAAAGGGGCAAATATCCTGTTTTGATTTCTCACTAGTTCTTTTATAGTTCTTATTAACTATAGTACTACAAAGATAGGGAATTTTGGTGGCATAATAGATAGAGCACTGGGCTTGGAGTCAGGAATTCAAATCCATTCTGGTTTCAGATACTAGCTGTATGTCTCTCGGCAAGTCACTTAGTCTTGTTTGCTTCAGTTTCCTCATCTGCAAAATGAATTGAAAAAGGAAATAGCAGACCACTCCGGTATCTTTGCTGAGAAAACCCCAAATGGGGTCATGAAGCCAGACTCAACTGAACAATAACAACAAAATCACATAGAGAACTAAAAGGGCTATAGATTAAGGTCGTTAATTTTAGCTCCTTTTACAGATGAAGAAACTCAGAAACAAGTTTAAGTAACTTGTCCAGGGCCAGGTCTTCCTAACTCAAAATCCAGTGTTCAACTGCCTACAGACCACTGTCTTAATATCTCAGATTTATTTTGCTTCCAACCAATTGCCTTCCCTTCTCTTTACCCCCGTCCCTATACTTCTTCCACCAAAATAATCCTGAAGCTTCCATCCACATAAATGGACCTTGGAGAGGCTCCAGCTACTCTTTGGTGAGTGGTCAGAATCCACAGGTATTGATTAGATCTGTCTTCATGTGGACTATGATCTTTAGACAAAAACATGAAATCAACATCAACTTCTTGAATCCTTTCAAGTCTTGGAATTGGGAATGAGCATTGTATGTGTGGGAAGCATTTCAGAAACTAATCTTATTGGAGTAGAAGGGGTTTGATTAAGTTCCATAAGCATTTATTAAGGAACTACTGTATAAAAAGTACCATATACTCTTTTTTTAAAAAATGTTTACCTCCATCTTAGAATAATACTATGCAATGTTCTACAAAGTATCTACAATACTATATATTGGTTCTAAGGCAGAAGAGCAATAAGAACTAGGCAGCTGGGGTTAAGTGACTTGCCCAGGGTCATATAGCTAGGAAGCATCTGAGGTCAGATTTGAACCCAGAACCTCCCATCTCCAAGCCTGGCTCTCTCTCTAGCCATGTTCTCTTAAAGGAAGTTACAAATTTTAAGGAAGACAAAGTCCCTGCCTCATAGAACTTAAGTTTCTAGAAGAGCGATATGATACCTTTTTACAGATAGTGGTAACAAAAAATAATGTAGAAGTGCACAGAAGAGTTTTATTAAATGTGTTACATAAGTTCTAGAGAGACAAATTTCCACTTCAGGGAATTATGGAGGAAGAAGCATTTGAATTTGGTTTTAAAGACTGGTTGGGGATGCTACAGGCAAAGAGAGGAAGAGAAGACTTGGCAGGCACAGGGTAAAATGTGAGCACAGTCCCAGAGGTGGAAAGGTGAATATTATGTTCAGGAGAAAGGGAGTAGTAAAGTTAAGGTGGAGTAAGAGTGCTTAGAGGGTTACAGTATGAGATAAGTAAAAAAAGAAAGTATGGTCATCAAGACAAGGGGGCCCTTCAATGTCAAGCAAAGGAGTGTGAAATTTTTTTTAAATACATGGAGAGATTCATGTTGAGGGAAGATTAGTGAGCAGTAGCATAGAGGATAGATTGGATGGGGAAAGGAGGAGAAGAGTAATTACTGGAAAATAGTGGAATAAAATTGTGGATAAAGGGAGGGGACAAGTCTAGTCTATAAGATCTTTGCTCAATTGCAGAGATTGTTGAGTCTTATCCATCTGTATAACTTCATCATTTCCTAGCACAGTGCCTTGCATGTAGAATACCCAGTAAATGTGCTGAATAAATGAATAAATGATTGCATAAATAAGTGAATGGAATTTACTTTCTGATTTCAATTTCGCCAATCCACTTGGCAGATAGAACTGAAGAAAGAGAATAATCTTCAATATATCAAATGTATTAATTCTGCTTGATCTTGGAGCTGTGCAACTTTGAATTCAAGACCACTAATTTTTAATATCTCCCTCCTCCTAATGTTGTATAGTCACTAGGAAAGCTTCTTTAAGCAAAAATTTTTAAATATTTTTCCCTCTACCTCTTTTCTATTACCAAGTTCTACTATTAGCTAGAAGAAGATTGTGCCAGCCATGCCATGAATTTAAAAACTATCTTGGCTTCACACAACATTCCCATTTTCAACTTGAGGACTTGAAAAGGTTCAGGAGATTGGCATCATCTCATGTTTATCTTTAATCAGTCTCCCCTAGAAGAAGGTTTTTGTCTAAAGGTCATGTTGTACCTTTGACAGGCCAGCTCACCATTTGTGGACTCTGAGCATACTCCCAACGAATAGATAGAGCCTTTCCAAGGTCCAGCTGTGTGGGCGAAGGCCCCAGAATTCTTTGCATCTTTACAAATAGTGAAGGATTAATCAGAAGATGGGAAAACAAGTTGGCTCCTTGAAGCTAAATCTAAAAAGATTTTAGATTTTGCATTATTTCAACTATTAGGAACACTACTTCCTTCCAATATTGTGGAAAACCAGTGGTGGACTCTATTTAAATTTGTGCTTTGGGTTGCTTAGAGGTGAACATTAAAAGCAACATGTATAGCATATATTGATTGGAATAATCAACAGGAATAGGAATTTTGTAATTAAGGACATGGCAATAAGATAATAGGATTCAAGACTAGTCCAAACCTTAGGAATCATCTCTTCTAAGCCCTTCATTTTAAAGATACGGTAAGGAAACAGACTCAAATAGGTTGAGCAATTTGCCCAAGGCCCAGCAAAAAAAGATATAATTTAAACCCAAATCCTTTGACTCTGAATTGATTGGTTTTACCACTGATCCATAGAACAGAAAATTCAGCTCTCTTAGTTCCTCAACTCCTTTCATGCTTACGTCTTTCTTTTTTCCACTTAAAAAAATGATAGGAGTGACTGGCAGTTGTTATCCCTTAGAGACATGTTACAGCACAAAGGGTACTGATAGTCTGGGTTCAAATTCCACCTTTAATACTTAGTATCACCTGAGTGACCTTGGGCAAGTCACTTAATACCCCTCAGCAGCTGAATGATAGATAGCTGGACTAGATTGTCTTTGAGATCCCTTTGAGTTTTCCTATGTAGCTCCTGCCATGCTGGGTGAATAGCACCACTGACATACACAATATTCCCCACACAATGATATGTTTAATTCCAGAGAAAGAAGAATCATCATTCTTGCCTTCTCATAGTTCTATGTGTAATCTGAAGCTAAGAAGTTTCACCAGATTACAATCAATCCTCTTAGGAATTTAACCAATAATATCGCTCTTCTCCCTAGTTGACTTCAAGGTCTGGGGAAAATAAATAAGTAACTCACACACATTCAGTATGGGAGAGCCTATAATGATTTGCAAGGCCACCTTAGTATTTGGACTTAGTTCTATCTGTGTGACCCTGGGCAAGTCACTTAGCATTGTTTGCCTCAGTTTCCATACCTGTAAAATGAGCTGGAGAAGGAAATGACAAACCACCCCAATATCTTTGCAAAGAAAACCCCCAAAAGGGTCATGAAGAGTCATCCACAACTAAAATAACCAAACAACATCAGTTTATTTATCTATCTAGTGGGTAACTTGAAACAGCAAGGCACCATGTTTTCACACACAACGTGCTGGTTTTAGAATCTGAAGTCTCATGTTTAAATCCTGGCTTCAGAATGTCCTAGCTGTGTGACTCTGGGAAAGCAAGTGCTGGTGTCACCTACAGCTTTGCTCTAGGTAAAGTCTGTAAACCTTGAAGTACTTTTCAAATGAGAGTTCTAGCATTCTGACTCATCCTTTCTGGGTCCAGGCTAAAGAAAAGGCTGCATTTGCCAAGATTCTTCAAGGCAAGAAGGTAATGAGCTGGCTGCCATCCCAAACTCTGTCTACTGTGTCATGGCATTCCAAAGAATAATCAGCAGATGTGCCATGGACAAAGCAAAGAGAATGTGCCAGGGAGACTTTTTAAGTCTCTTCCCTCTGCACATTCTGTATGCAAGAGATCTACAACCACACAGCCTTCTTGTGTAGAAAGAAAGGGAGCAGAAATATATAATGTGAGTCTGATGGCAAAAAGAAAAAAAACAGGTCAATTCCATTGAATTAAATGCTAGAAACATTTATTAATCCCCTACTACACTGTGCTGGAGGAGAAACCAAATTTTAGATAAAAAAAAAAAACAACCAACACTGTCCCTGCCCTCATGGAGCTTACAGTCTCATAGTCAACAGTAATAGAGAAGGTAGAATGAAATACAGAAATTCAGGCATAACATGAATGTTCACAATATTTTAAATACAGGCATCCCAAAAGTCTTAGTGCATTTTAAGCTATTTTAAGGGCTTAAAATAAACTAAGACTTTTGGGACACCAGGCATAATGTTTCCTTAGCACTCATGGGCATTTCTTGAAATAAAAGTAGTTATTTACATTTAGCTTTCCAAGACTTGTGCTTATGGATGCATGAGTCTTACATTTCTGCCATTTTCTGACTACCGATGGATGTTTCCTTTCATTGACCCAGTATCCAAGCTGTTTGCCCACTCTCTGGAAGTCAGTTGTGTCTTGCTTTTTCTACAACTGTCCCTAGTGTTTCACAAAACGTCCAACCTACAGTGTGGGTGCCATCTATAACCTTAAATGTGAAATACCTTTGGTTTTTGTTAAGGATCAAAGAATGGTATTGGCCATTTGGTCATAGATATGAATTTTTTTTTAATTAAAATGGTTCAGAGATAAATTATCACACGCAGAAAGAGATCTGTTTCCGTTCCAATCCTGGGGATCAATACGGTGAAAATGAGGTATGTGTGGCATGACGAGTCCACTCTCCCATATAATGTCTCTGTTCAGGTAAAAGTCCTTTTGTCATGTTTGTAACGTCCTTTTAAACATCACCCTATGGCAAAAATTATAAAAAAGAGTTTTGATTGTCTTCTTTGAAAACGAGTAACTAGATACTACAGATACAAACAGGCTGCCTTGAAATATTACCTATGAATGTTTAAAACTACTACAACATATATATGACAAATAATTACCAAAATTTGTGCTAAGAATAATTTTGGTCATCGGATTGAAATGTAGAGCCAAAGTTATACATATGTGTTTATAGATGTATATGTAGATATATACACATGCCCTATAAATTGTATACATATATACGTTATATATATAAACCCAAATATAAACTATAAACTCTATGAACATATATGTGTATGCTAGAAATCAACTCTTCAATCTTAAAATCAGCAAACAAAATATTTCATCGTTTGTCTAACAGTCAAAAAGAGGGCAATGAATTTTAACTCAGGCTGAATACCTGCAAGAGAATAATGATCAACCAGTGCTGGAAGTGAAAGATGAAAAAAATATTGAAAAGAGAATTTGTGTACCCTATAGAATGAGTAGGAGAACCTTTACAAAAATATATATGATTCCCAATTATTTCTTAATAGTCTATTTTAATGTGTGATCTGAGCCTACCTGTTTGGATGAGCCCATGTGTTGTTGCTGGCCATCCACTGAAAGTCTGTTGAATGGAATTATCTTCATGGTAGTTTTCTTCATGGAGTACCATCTTGACTTCCAGGTAGCCCAGATGATGCCATTATCATAGCCATTGGTAGTTGATGATTTTGAGTAAGTTCCCCCTAAGGCAAAAATTATGCCAATATCACATTAGGGCCTCATTTTCCTCATCAATAAGTAGGAGTTAGACTAGGTGATTTCTAAGGTCGTTATCACCCCTAATACTTTGTTTATATAATGTCTTACAGTTTACACAACACCTCAGAAGTAGAAGTTGCCATATCCCAAACCACTGCCCCTGTTTTTTTCACCCAGCCCCTATAGCTACTAGTGTTACTAGTTTTAAATTATTAGTAATTATTTAAAATAATTCATTTTTATTTATTATCATAAATAACACTTATTATTAATAATTATATTATTAGCACTATCTGGAGGAGGCAAGACCTGACCACTGCCTCTGAGGAGACTGTGACTCCTACCTTCTTAGATGGAGACAGAAAGAGAGAGAGAGAGAAAGAGGGGGGTGGACACAGAGAGAGAAAGGACAAAGAGGAGAGAGCCAGCCCTTGGCAGAGATATACACAAAGTTAGCTATCAATGCCTTCTCCCTTTTTGGTTTCCTACCTCCTGACCCAGATACCCATTACTCTCCCAACATCTCTTTAAATACCAGGTCCTCTGCTCTATTATCCACATTTCCAAATAGCATTTTCTGTTATGAGTTTTGTGATGCCCCCTTCCATCAAGAAAATGCATTCTTTAGCGCATTCCTTCTGGAATTTGCTCATATATATGTCATATAAATGTACACATAAACATAAAAGAATATATATAATTCATGTTAGCAAGTTCATGAGGGTATATATATGTATATGTGTGTATGTATATATAATGCTAATTTTCTTATGAGCACTCCCAGATTATATCTCTCAGGCAATAAGAGAATGGGACACCTTTTAGAAATAGTTCAGTAACTATAGCAAGTAATTTTAATGGTGAAAATTTTATAGCCCATGACAAACTTCTGGACTGATATTTTGCAGCAGTTGGATATCCTGTGATAGGACCAAGCCTAACACTAGGCTTTATTCAATGATGATCTTGAAAAAGAAAAAGGAAAAGACTAGTAGCAGCACTCATCCATCTTTTAATTATTTTCCCCTTTCTTTGCATTAAACTAGGATCATGGGTTCATAGGTTTAGAGTTGCAAGGGGTTTAGAGTTTTTCTAGTCTATTACCCTTGTTTTACAGGGGAGGAACTTGAGATCATAGATGTTCAAGGTCTTACCCAGTGTTTTTATAGCATTTTTACTAGGGTCATAGAGAGAGGGACTTGAACCTCAGATTCAAAATCCATGATAACACACTACTATTTATTGACTTGCATGAAAACTGCAGAATGAATCAGGAAACAAGAGATGACAATACCTTGATAGTAAACACCATTAAGGTGGCCTGCATGACATTTGTTCATCCACCAGCCAGAGCCATCCTGTTCAGCACAGTTGCCCTCGAATTTATCATTGTCGTTGTCCCAGGTACTGAACTGCATGCCAAGGTGGGAGGTGAAAAACTTGTCACTTGGATCATCCCCAAAATCATAGCCATCAAAGGCATCACCAGCATCTCCTCCAATGAAGTAGCCGTAGGTCAACCGGTATTTGTCAGCTTCAGACCCCACCTTGAACATGGCATAGTCAGCCTTGCTATGGAAAAGGATAAACAGGCCTGTGAGTAAGTAACCTCTGGCCCTTAGCTTCTTTAAAAACCCTCATGTATATAGAGCATCATTTTTGGGAGATATCAGCATTATTCCTAGAAGCTGTCGTGGTGTCCACAAATGAAGTACTCAATAATTCTTCAGTTTCTGGCAACATAAAAATGGACATATAAGGCAGAATGGAGGCAGGCAACACTCATGCAGGGTCTTCAGTGCTTCCCTGCAACCAGGTGGCAGACTTTCCTTCAAAGAAAATATTCCTCATCTAGCTATATAATCTAGACTTAATTCAATACAACAATCACTTATTAAACACCTACAATGTACAAGGTTATCTGTCACACTGATACCAGAAGCCCAGATATTCTGAAGAATTGGCTTAGGTCCCAAAGCCCTGAAAAATTGACTGAATTTTTTTACTGTTATCTGGATTTTGGGCATCACATAGACTGAGCCTTAATTGACCATGGAAATTTCCTTAGCCAATACTTCTTGTTTTTCAAGCTTAGAAAAATTAAGAGAATGAGAGAATTAGCTCTGTTAATCCTTCAAGAAGTTAAATTATTTTCTTAGAAATGGGGACTTTAGAAGTCACAAAAGGAATATTGTCTTTGCTACAAACATGAGTGTAGTGATATTACTCTCACTTGGCATGCAAGTCCTGCTGGGAGCTGGAAGTCAAGCACACTCTGGGGGCATTGAGAAAGGTAAAGATAATCATGTTTGCAACAATGCATGGAATTTCCAAATTAGGGAAAGGGATTCTTTTCTAGGAGGGAATGTGGAAAAGGGACAGAATTCCATGTGGAGGGAAATAAGTATTTTCCATTGAAACTTTTCAAATAGATCTTGTATAAAATATTCAATTTCTTCATTGATCTACAATGTTTAAAGAGTGGGAATTTTTGAGAAGAAAATGTCTATTACAGTGGTAATATTTTTGCCAGTAGAAACTGACCAGTTTGGCACAGAATTTTTCTTCACTCTATTGATATATTATTATTACTCCATTTAAAAATATTTTAAATAAAAAAGTAGAAAATTCAGTGCAAAAAGATAGGTGTTTCCATGACTTGAAATGATCAAAGCAATTACTGCTTCTTTATAGGAATTGGGAAAATACAAAGATGTAAAATGTTCCATGCCACCCTGGCACCTCACAGTGATTTTGCGGAAGCTCCAGCACACTCGGACCTTTAAGAAATTGAAATTGGTTAAGAATTGGCTTAGGTCCCTAAGCCCTTTAGCTGGAACTAGTCCTTCAGCCCAAGAACCATATCAGTTGCTATGAGGAAGGCTGAGTGCCCCCTTGCATTTGCTCTGCTGCTCTATAGCAAACAGCTGACAAAGACCAAATCCAGGGAGTCTTTTGCCTTAAGGTGCCCCTATTAAACTGTACCTGGTTTTGCCAGACCAGTCCTCCAATTCTATTCTTAATGCATATGGAATTTGTGTCTGAGTGCTTAGAAGGTGAATCTTTTCATTTCCCAGCCAAAACTCAGTGTTGCCAGTGGGAGACAGGTATCCAAATCCTTCCTTATATTGAATCCAGTTTTTCTTGAAGTCAACACTCCCATCCACTCTCTAAAAGCAAATTTTCAAAGATGAAAACAGATAATTAGTGACCAACAAATTAATACCATGAGAGCCTTAATTTTAAAATATTGTTAAATGGATAAATTACTTAAATGCTATGAGTCAGGACTCAGACTGTGGTTTCATGTTTTTATGGAAGGGGGTCATTATGTGCCTTTATATAAAACATCTACAACTAGAGGTTCCAGTTCCCATTTTCATGATAGAATATTGGAAGCAGGAAGTATAGTACAGGATTTATGAGTGGAAGAAATTTTAATGAACATCTAATTCAGAGCTATAACTTGTCATTTCAGGGTCCAGGACAAGCATTTCACCTAAAACAAGTAGCATGAAAAACTGGCCCTCAGATCAATTTTGTAATGCATTATATGAAAATTGCATAATAATTAAGACAAATTCAGTTGTTGGTAGGGGAACTAGTTACTGTAGAAGTTTCTGTGCTGCAGAATTACTGCATTTGCTAACTTTGTTTGTACCCTCTAAATTTCATTGCCCAGAAGTGAAGCACCAGTCATTCTACTTTGGCTATATCTCTGATCTTCATTCTACTCATTAGGAAACTGAGGCCACAAAAGGTAATGTGATTTGACTAAGGCCAAGCAGATAGCAAATAGAGCTGGAATTTGAACGTAGATCTACTGGCTCCAAATTCCATGATCTTGCCACTATGCTAGATTGGTAAAAGTAGTTGGTGATGCTGGCACTTGAGTTTCATGACTGAATCTTTTGGAAGAGAAATATAGAAAGTGGGGGTTGATGTTTGCTAAAAAAAATAGTGAGGAGAAGGAGGAAGAGAAAAGAAGAAAATGATGATCATGTTGATGGAGGAGGAGGAGGAAGAGGAAGAGGAGGAGGAAGAGGAAGAGGAGGAGGAAGAGGAGGAGGAGGAAGAGAAGGAAGAGGAGGGGGAGGAGGAAGAGGAGGAGGAGGAGGA